>NC_041384.1:338896755-339014272 GCF_002162155.2 Triticum dicoccoides
GAGATGGTTTGGAAGGTTTACTGGGCCGTTTTGAAGGGGTGTTGGGATGCAACACACACGAGGCCTTTACGGTTCCCCGGTTAATCGTTGGAGTATCAAACGGACCCCAAATGGCACGAAATTTGACAGGCGGTCTACCGGTGGTGTACCAAGGGCACTTGTCAAATCTCGGTCCATTCCGAGAATGTTTAACACCCGCTCAGGAAAAGAGACAAAAGGGGACGCTGGTGCACGTAGGAGTGTCGGATTGCAAAACGGACAACGGGGAAAAAACTCGGATGCATGAGATGAACACGTATGCAAATGAGATGCACATGATGACATGATATGAAATGCATCACATGAACAAAATGCAAAACGAAGGAAAAAAACCCAACCACGAAGGGAAATCTCACAACTTAAAGCCGAAAATGGCAGAGTCGGAGTTACAAATATGGTAAGTTACATCCGGGGTGTTACATGTACAATCACTAGAGTAGTGTCCGGGTCTTCCACAATTTTAGCAATTTCGATCATGACTATAAGATATTTTGTCATTGTGGGACCTTGACTTGGAACTTCTTTCTTTGCTTCTACTCTTGTAGAACTTGTTGAAATTCTTCACCATTAGGCTCAATGTCACCTAGATACTCCAATGTCACCTCAATTATCTGTGGGTATGATTATACGATATGCATCACACAATCTCAGATTAATCTATTCAACCAACACATAGAACCTCAAAGAGTGCCCCAAAGTTTCTACCGGAGAATCACGACGAAAACGTGTGCCAACCCCTATGCATAGGTTCATGGGTGGGACCCGCAAGTTGGTCACCAAAACATACATCAAGTGAATCACGTGATATCCCATTGTCACCACAGATATCCACGGCAAGACATGCACCAAGTGTTCTCAAATCTTTAAAGACTCAATCCGATAAGATAACTTCAAAGGGAAAACTCAATTCATTACAAGAGAGTAGAGGGGGGAAGAAACATCATAGGATCCAAATATAATAGCAAAGGTCGCGATACATCAAGATCGTATCATCTCAAGAACACGAGAGAGAGAGAGATCAAACACATAGCTACTGGTACATACCCTCAGCCCCGAGGGAGAAATACTCCCTCCTCATCATGGAGAGCACCGGGATGATGAAGATGTCCACCGGAGAGGGATCCCCCCTCCGGCAGGGTGCCGGAACGGGTCTAGATTGGTTTTCGGTGGCTACGGAGGCTTCTGGCGGCGGAACTCCCGATCTATTGTGCTGCCGGATGTTTTTAGGGTATATGGAGATATATAGGTGGAAAAAGTACATCAGGGGGGCCACGAGGGGCCCACGAGGGTGGAGGGCGCGCCCTAGGGGCGTGGGCGCCCCCCTGTACCTTGTGGCCTCCTCGAAGGTCACCTGACATGCACTCCAAGACTTCTGGGCTTCTTTCCTTCCAAAAATGAATTCCGTGAAGTTTCAGGTCAATTGGACTCCGTTTGGTTTTCCTTTTCTGTGATATTCTAAAACAAGGTAAAAACAGAAACTGGCACTGGGCTCTGGGTTAATAGGTTAGTCCCAAAATGATATAAAAGTGTATAATAAAGCCCATAAACATCCAAAATAGTAGATAATATAGCATGGAGCAATCAAAAATTATAGATACGTTGGAGACGTATCAGCATCCCCAAGCTTAATTTTTGCTCGTCCTCGAGTAGGTGAATGATAAAACATAATTTTTGATGCGGAGTGCTACTTGGCATAATTTTAGTGAGATTCTTCTTAATTGTGGCATGAATATTCAGATCCATAAGATTCAAGATAAAAGTTCATATTGACATAAAAATAATAATACTTCAAGCACACTAACTAAGCAATTACGTCTTCTCAAAATAACATGGCTAAAGAAAGTTATCCCTACAAAATTATATAGTCTGGCTATGCTCTATCTTCACTACACAAAATATTAAAATCATGCACAACCCCAATGACAAGCCAAGCAATTGTTTCATACCTTTGATGTTCTCAAACATTTTCAATCTTCACGCAATACATGAGCGTGAGCCATGGACATAGCACTATAGGTGGAATAGAATGGTGGTTGTGGAGAAGACAAAAAAAGGAGAAGATATTCTCACATCAACCAGGCATATCAACGGGCTATGGAGATGCCCATCAATAGATATCAATGTGAGTGAGTAGGGATTGCGATGCAACGGATGCACTAGAGTTATAAATGTATGAAAGCTCAACAAAAGAAACTAGTGGGTGTACATCCAACTCGCTTGCTCACGAAGACATAGGGAATTTTGAGGAAGCCCATCATTGGAATATACAAGACAAGTTCTATAATGAAAGATTCCCACTAGTATATGAAAGTGACAACATAGGAGACTCTCTATCATGAAGATCATGGTGCTACTTTGAAGCACAAGTGTGGTAAAAGGATAGTAACATTGTCCCTTCTCTCTTTTTGTCTCATTTTTTATTTTTATTTTTTTATTTGTGCCTTCTCTTTTTATGGCCTCTTTTCTCTTTTTTATTTGGGCTTCTTTGGCCTCTTTTATTTATTTATTTTTCGTCCGGAGTCTCATCCTGACTTGTGGGGGAATCATAGTCTCCATCATCCTTTCCTCACTGGGACAATGCTCTAATAATGATGATCATCACACTTTTATTTACTTACAACTCAAGAATTACAACTCGATTCTTAGAACAAAATATGACTCTATATGAATGCCTCCGGCGGTGTACTAGGATGTGCAATGACTCATGAGTGACATGTATGAAAGAATTATGAACGGTGGCTTTGCCACAAATACAATGTCAACTACATGATCATGCATAGCAATATGACAATGATGAAGCGTGTCATAATAACGGAATGGTGGAAAGTTGCATGGCAGTATATCTCGGAATGGCTATGGAAATGCCATAATAGGTAGGTATGGTGGCTGTTTTGAGGAAGGTAAATGGTGGGTTTATGGTACCGGCGAAAGTTGCGCGGTACTAGAGAGGCTAGCAATGGTGGAAGGGTGAGAGTGCGTATAATCCATGGACTCAAAATTAGTAATAAAGAACTCACATACTTATTGCAAAAATCTATTAGTTATCGAAACAAAGTACTACATGCATGCTCCTAGGGGGATAGATTGGTAGGCAAAGACCATCGCTCGTCCCCGACCGCCACTCATAAGGAAGACAATCAATAAATAAACCATGCTCTGACTTCATCACATAACGGTTCACCATACGTGCATGCTACAGGAATCACAAACTTCAACACAAGTATTTCTCAAATTCACAACTACACAACTAGCATGACTCTAATATTACCATCCTCATATCTCAAAACAATCATCAAGTATCAAACTTCTCATAGTATTCAATGCACTCTATATGAAAGTTTTTACTATTCTTGGATGCCTAGCATATTAGGATTATTTAAGAAAATTACCATGCTATTTAAAACTCTCAAAATGATATAAGTGAAGCATGAGAGTTCATCTATTTCTATAATACCACCACCGTGCTCTAAAAAGATATAAGTGAAGCACTAGAGCAAACGACAAACTACTCCGAAAGATATAAGTGAAGATCAATGAGTAGTCGAATAATTATGCAACTATGTGAAGACTCTCTAACATTTAATATTTTCAGATCTTGGTATTTTATTCAAACAACGAGCAAAGTAAAATAAAATGACATTCTAATAATGGCAAACATCATGTGAAGAAGCAAAAACTTAGGATCAACTGAAACTAACCGATAGTTGTTGAAGAAGAAAGGTGGGATGCCAACCGGGGCATCCCCAAGCTTAGATGCTTGAGACTTCTTGAAATAATATTTTGGGATGCCTTGGGCATCCCCAAGCTTGAGATTTTGTGTCTCCTTAATTCCTCTCATATCACGGTCTCCCTAAATCTCAAAAGCTTCATCCACACAAAACTCAACAAGAACTCATGAGATAAGTTAGTATAAACCATTGCCAAAACCTTATCATACTCTACTGTAGAAAATCACTAAACTTATTATTCAACATTGCATACTAAATGCCTCTGCATATTTAATAGCCCTATCCTCAAATAGAATCATTAAAGAAGCAAACAATGCAAACATAACGGCAATCTGCCTAAACAGGACAGTCTGTAAAGAATGCAGCAACCTGCATACTTACCTAGCTCCAAAAATTATGAAAGAAAATTTCCACTGTAGTAAATTTATCGATCTTAATATGCAAAAGGTTTCAACATTTTATCACATTCTGACATTTCTAGGGAGTTATTGCAACAGCGGTAAACTTTCTGTTTTCAAACAGCAACATGTGGACTTCTAACATAGGCATAGTAAAGGCTATCAATGCCACTTTTATTGAAATAAAATATGCAACACATTGTTCTAAATAACAGCAAGCAAATCCTAACAAAATAAATTGACGCTCCAAGCAAAACACATATCATGTGGCGAATAAAAATATTGCTCCAAGTAAAGTTACCGATGAACGAAGACGAAAGAGGGGATGCCTTCCGGGGCATCCCCAAGCTTAGGCTCTTGGTTGTCCTTGAATATTACCTTGGGGTGCCTTGGTCATCCCCAAGATTAGTCTCTTGCCACTCCTTATTCCATAGTCCATCGAATCCTTACCCAAAACTTGAAAACTTCACAACACAAAACTTAACAGAAAACTCGTAAGCTCCGTTAGTATAAGAAAATAAATCACCACTTCAAGGTATTGTAATGAATTCATTATTTATTTATATTGGTGTTACACCTACTGTGTTCCAACTTCTCTATGGTTTATAAACTCTTTTACTAGCGATAGATTCATCAAAATAAGTAAACAACACATGAAAAACAGAATCTGTCAAAAACTGAACAGTCTGTAGTAATCTGGATCAAACGTATACTTATGTAACTCATAAAATTCTAAAATAAATATCTGGACCTGAATAATTTATCTATTAATCATCTGCAAAAATAATTAACTAAATAGCACTCTCCAAATAAAAATGGCAGCAATTCTCGTGAGCGCTAAAGTTTCTGTTCTTTACAGCAAGATCAACAAGACTTTCCCCAAGTCTTCCCAACGGTTCTACTTGGCAAAAACACTAATTAAAAGCATAAAACCACATCTAAACAGAATTATTTATTACTAAACAGGAACAAGAAGTAAGGAACCAAAATAAAGTTGGGTTGCCTCCCAACAAGCACTATCGTTTAACGCCCCTAGCTAGGCATGATAATTTCAATGATGCTCACATAAAGGATAAGAATTGAAACATAAAGAGAGCATCATGAAGAATATGACTAGCACATTTAAGTCTAACCCACTTCCTATGCATAGGGATTTTGTGAGAAAAAAACTTATGGGAACAATAATCAACTAGCATAGGAGGGCAAAACAAGCATAACTTCAAAACTTTAAGCACATAGAGAGGAAACTTGATATTATTGCAACTCCTACAAGCATATATTCCTCCCTCATAATAATTTTCAGTAGCATCATGAATGAATTCAACAATATAACTATCACCTAAAGCATTCTTTTCATGATCTACAAGCATAGAAATTTTATTACTCTCCACATAAGCAAAATTCTTCTCGTTAATAATAGTTGGAGCAAACTCAACAAAATAATTATCATGTGAGGCATAATCCAATTGAAAACTAAAATCATGATGACAAGTTTCATGGATATCATTATTCTTTATAGCATACAAGTCATCAATCATCATAGATAGCAACTTTGTTCTCATAATCAATTGGAACCTCTTCCGGAATAGTGGATTCATCACAAAATAAAGTCATGGCCTCTCCGAAACCACTTTCATCAACATAATCATCATAACTCGGAGGCATGCTTTCATCATAATAAATTTCCTCATCAAAACTTGGGGGACAAAAATATCATCTTCATCAAACATAGCTTCCCCAAGCTTGTGGCTTTGCGTATCATTAGCATCATGGATATTCAAGGAATTCATAGTAACAACATTGCAATCATGCTCATCATTCAAATATTTAGTGCCAAACATTTTATAGATTTCTTCTTCTAGCACTTGAGCACAATTATCCTTTCCATCATACTCACGAAAGATATTAAAAAGGTGAAGCGTATGAGACAAACTTAATTCCATTTTTTCATAGTTTTCTTTTATAAACTAAACTAGTGATAAAACAAGAAACTAAAAGACTCGATTGCAAGATCTAAAGATATACCTTCAAGCGCTAACCTCCCCGGCAACGGCGCCAGAAAAGAGCTTGATGTCTACTACACAACCTTCTTCTTGTAGACGTTGTTGGGCCTCCAAGTGCAGAGGTTTGTAGGATAGTAGAAAATTTCCCTAAAGTGGACGACCTAAGGTTTATCAGTCCATAGGAGGAGTAGGATGAAGATGGTCTCTCTCAAGCAACACTGCAACCAAATAACATAGAGTCTCTTGTGTCCCCAACACACCCAATACAATGGTAAATTGTATAGGTGCACTAGTTCGGCGAAAAGATGGTGATACAAGTGGTAGATGGATGGTAGATAAAGGTTTTTGTAATCTGAAAATATAAAAACAGCAAGGTAACTAATAATAAAAGTGAGCGTAAACGGTATTGCAATGATAGGAAACAAGGCCTAGGGTTCATACTTTTGCTAGTGTAAGTTCCCTCAAAAATAATAACATAATTGGATCAAATAACTATCCCTCAACGTGCAACAAAGAGTCACTCCAAAGTCACTAATAGCGGGGTACAAATGAAGAGATTATGGTAGGGTACGAAACCACCTCAAAGTTATTCTTTCCAATCAATCCATTGGGCTATTCCTATAAGTGTCACAAACAACCCTAGAGTTCGTACTAGAATAACACCTTAAGACACATATCAACCAAAACCCTAATGTCACCTAGATACTCCAATGTCACCTCAAGTATCCGTGGGTATGATTATACGATATGCATCACACAATCTCAGATTCATCTATTCAACCAACACATAGAACCTCAAAGAGTGCCCCAAAGTTTCTACCGGAGAATCACGACGAAAACGTGTGCCAACCCCTATGCATAGGTTCATGGGCGGAACCCGCAAGTTGGTCACCAAAATATATGTCAAGTGAATCAAGTGACATCCCATTGTCACCACAGATATCCACGGCAAGACATACATCAAGTGTTCTCAAATCTTTAAAGACTCAATCCGATAAGATAACTTCAAAGGGAAAACTCAATTCATTACAAGAGAGTAGAGGGGGGAAGAAACATCATAGGATCCAAATATAATAGCAAAGCTCACGATACATTAAGATCGTATCATCTCAAGAACACGAGAGAGAGAGAGATCAAACACATAGCTATTGGTACATACCCTCAGCCCCGAGGGAGAACTACTCCCTCCTCGTCATGGAGAGCACCGGGATGATGAAGATGTCCACCGAAGAGGGATTGCCCCCTCCGGTAGGGTGCCGGAACGGGTCTAGATTGGTTTTCGGTGGCTACGGAGGCTTCTGGCGGCAGAACTCCCGATCTATTGTGTTCTCGGATGTTTTTAGGGTATATGGAGATATATAGGCGGAAAAAGTACGTTAGGGGGGCACGAGGGGCCCACGAGGGTGGAGGGCGCTCCCTAGGGGGGTGGGCGCGCCCCCCTACCTCGTGGCCTCCTCAAAGGTCCCCTGACATGCACTCCAAGTCTTCTGGGCTTCATTCCTTCCAAAAATGAATTCCGTGAAGTTTCAGGTCAATTGGACTCCGTTTGGTTTTCTTTTTATGTGATATTCTAAAACAAGGTAAAAACAAAAACTGGCACTGGGCTCTGGATTAATAGGTTAGTCCCAAAAATGATATAAAAGTTTATAATAAAGCCCATAAACATGCAAAACAGTAGATAATATAGCATGGAGCAATCAAAAATTATAGATACGTTGGAGACGTATCAGTACAGTAACCAAGTTACGATCTATTTTCTGGTTGAGATCAAAAAGTTGAGCAGATATGAAGTACCACCTTGCTTGCGGCGCCATGTAGGCATCGGGGGTGCGATGGCTATTGGTGGCGTTGAAGCAGAACTGCGATGCTAGACGGGTGCATCGGGGGATAAGTACCGTTGTGGTCGACGAGAAGGGCATGTGAGCGGCCCCGGCAAAGAGGACAACGGCGCCGATGAAGAGAGAGATGCGATGCAAGGCTCCTAGTCTGTCGCCATGGATGATAAACGACCATCTCTAGCAGTGGACGATGCGGTCTTGGTAGGCGCTCTGGCATGGTGGAGGATGTCGGTGTCAAAACCGGCGGATCTCTGGTAGGGGGTCCCGAACTGTGTGTCTAAGGTCGATGGTAACAGGGGACACAATGTTTTACCCAGGTTCGGGCCCTCTCTATGGAGGTAATACCCTACGTCCTACCTGATTGATCTTGATGAATATGAGTATTACAAGAGTTGATCTACCATGAGATTGTAATGGCTAAACCCTAATGGTCTAGCTTGTATGGTTATGATAATGTATCTCTCCCTCCGAACTAAGTCCTCCGCTTTATATAGACACCGGGAGGATCTAGGGTTACACAAGGTCGGTTACAAAGAAATGAATCTACATATTCGGTCGCCAAGCTTGCCTTCCACGCCAATGAGAGTCCTATCCGGACATGGGTGCAGTCTTCGGTCTTCGTATCTTCACAGCCCATTAGTCCGGCCCATGGCTAACAGGCCAGACGCTCGAGGACCCCTTAGTCCAGGACTCCCTCGGTAGCACCTGAACCTGGCTTCAATGACAAGGTATCCGACGCGTAGATCTGTCTTCGGCATTGCAAGGCAGGTTCCTCCCGCCGAACTCCAAGGTAGTCTTCGGATGTATTGAACGTGTCCGGAAACACACACCACACACAACCGTACAGAGAATATAATATTCCACGAGTCCAATCTGCTGACAACTTTTTTACAACATGATATCACGTCTACCCGGTCACTATATCGAACCGTTTTGTCTGCCATCCCGTGTTTCAAGATGCGATTTCCATTGGCACGTCTTGTCAAAGCAGAGATCGTGTCCCCTTATTGCGGAATCCTCATCAATACGGGCATGGGTAACCCAACTGTGTCTTTTACACAGCCCTTGGGACTAGGCGAGTTTTAAGGCGAGTAGGAAGGCGTTTGACATTCGCGGCCTTTATAAGGGGATATGGATTCGTCCTCATTCACTCACGCCTTCTCCTTCCTCTGCCCATCCATTCTTGAGATCCAGCGCCCAAGCTCTAGCTTCCCCCACCAGAGAAAGCACTCCAACCATGTCCGGATCCGGAGCTAGAGGCAAGTGGATGGCCTCCTCTACTAAGAAGAAAGACATCAAGGAGCTTCGAGAGGCCGGATACCTGGCCAAGGAGATCGTTCACCGTCTCCCGGCCAAGGAACAGATTGTTCCTACCCTAGAGCCCCATGAGAGGGTTGTGTTTCTCACACATTTCGTCTGCGGGCTGGGTTTCCCTCTCCACCCGTTGTCCGTGGACTGATGTTTTACTACGGGCTGGACTTCCATGATCTAGCACCCAACTTTATCCTCAACATCTTGGCATTTATAGTCGTTTGCAAGGCCTTTCTCTGTATCCCACCTCACTTTGCCATATGGCTGAAGACCTTCAATGTAAAGCCGAAGGTGGTGAGAGGCCAACAAGCAGAGTGCGGAGGCACCATGGTGGGCAAGATGCCCAATGTCACATGGCCCGAAGGCTCCTTTCTGGAGACAGGGAAGGGGTGGCAGTCAGGGTGGTTCTACATCACCGAGCCGCGCGACATCAACTGGGCAGCGGCCCTCGAATTCCGATCCGGAGTTCCGATGTGGCTCACCTCCTGGCAAGAGAAGGGCCTAACTTGGGGTTCTTCGAACAAGCTAACTGGGCTCCAGACGTGCGTCCAGAACGTGATAACCAAGAGGATCAACCTTGTCAACGTGATCTAGGTTATGCTCATTCGCCCGATCCTTCTGTGCCAACGCCGGACTTGCTATGTGTGGGAGTTTGATCCGGCCAGGCACCAGACGCTTCTAGAGCTCTTTGACACGACTCATGAAGACATATGGAAACTGCTCCTCAAGGCTGGCGAGACACCACCGCCTACGACCGAGGATCACGGTCTTAGCTTAAAGTGCCAGGCTAATTCGGTAAGTTCTTTCATGTTCTCAAGGTATAGCCTTTACTGGCATTTTTAAGGAAGGAGTATAAGCCTTCCTATCAATTTTTTAGGCCTGGATTGACATAGCGGGGCGGATTAACTGTCTGGCTCTGCTGCCCGAAGACCAAGAAACCCCGCTTCTGATGAAGATGTTGTTTTTGGCGCCTTATGATGTGCTGGAGAAGAAGGCCAAGAAAATGGCCAAGGGGGCCCGGAGTGGCCTTCACTGAAAAGGTGCTTCGGACGCGACGTCCAAAGACGAGACTCACTCTTCAGCCACCGAAGACGATGAGGAGGAGGAGGAACAAAGTGACTCCCACCCTGAGTGGGGAAAGAAGAAAAGGGGGGCCTCCCCAAATTTGGAGGCGAAGGCGCCCAAGAGGGGGAAGGGCTCCCTCGCAGAGGACTCCGCGTGAGATGTCAATAGCAGTCCAGAGCGACCCCCCCCCCCGAACCAAGCCTCGGGCCGCCTCGTAAGTACCTTATGCACATCCAAATGTCCGGCCTTTCTACTTTGCAATATTAATATGTTTAAATTATGCTATTGCAGTCCGGCCCGCGACAGCTCCCTGCGATCCTCAACAGGAGGTTCACTAGATTTAAAGGAGATGGACATCATGTCACCGCCGCCCGCTCACTCCCCCAAGGCCAAGGATGACGCGGAGGTGTTGTCCTGAAGGACTTTCCGGGACCGGGAGAGGCTCAGGAGGCACCAGAAGGTGATGCCTCCATTGCCGGACACCAGCGGGAGCCGTTCCCCATGGAGATTGGTGGTGAGGAGGGCCGTGTTCAATCCGGCCCTCAGCCGGACTCGATTCCAGAGACTGATGCGGCTCCCGAATCCGGCATGCAACCTCCTTCGAAAGAAGGGGGTATGCATATTCCGCCGATGACCCCTGTCCAACTAGGGGCACCGTATAATCTACTAGAAGCGCTGCGAGGTGCTTCCATTATGGACGAGCATCGTGTCCTTATGGGCACAGTAATCGAGAAGGTTCAGTCTGCCAAAAGCGGACTGACTGAAGCTTGCGCTAGCCTTTTAACGGGCTTTTAGGTAAGTAATGTAATTGTAGAAATGGTATCACAGTGTAGACAGTAGCCCCTGATGCTCTGTTCGGTGTTCGGAAAGAAAAAGCCGAACAGAGGATCAAAATAATTTTCACAGGAGTCTAACATAAGATGTCTATATGAATAAGCAGGCGTCGCTGCTGGCTGCTGCCGCTCATACTACGGAGGTCTTTGCCCTGAAGCAGAGCCTGGAGCGGGCCGAAGAAGAGCTCGGCCTCATGAAGAAGCAGCCGGAGGACAGCCAAGGTATGAAGTGACCTACACATATATTTAGGAAGGATGAACATTTCGTGCTGACTAAAGTGTCATGAATTTTATTGGGGGCCATGACCGAGGTGGCGTCCCTCAAGAAGGCGTTAGCCAAGGCTGAGGATAAAGCGGCCAAGGAGCACGCCACACACGAGAAACATGAGGCCCAGGTCAGCGAGGTATAGCAAGAGCTCCAGGACGCTGTCAAGAAGTACGAGTCCTTGGAACGTGATTCTAAGGCGCAAGCGTCTGAACTTGCGAAGGCTCGCCAGAGCGCACAAGAGGCTCGAGCCAAGGCCCAGAGCGCCCTTGAGGAAATCTAGGCGGCCAAGAAGATCCCGGCGGGTAAGGCTTTCATTATGCAAAGCAAGTCTGTGAAGGAAGCGTTCCTTTTACTTACCCGAATTTGGAGCTCTCTAGGGGCGTTTACGGATTTGCCACGCAACGTATCAGATGCTGCTGAGTTCTATCAAGCCGAAGAAGGGAGTTCTATGGAAGAAGTTGTTCTAGTCTCAATATCTTGGACCAGAACATCCGGTCCCCTTCAGCGACCAGCTGAAACAGTTGGTCGAGTTGCACAAGGCGACCGAGCTAGCCATGAAGGACCTGATAGTCCGACTATGGACTGCCGCGCCGATACCCAGCAGCTACTTCGGACTTGTGAAGCGGCTTGTTAGTGCCTGCCCACGGCCTGAGGTCATAAAGCGGTCGGTCTGTATTGAAGGTGCACGTATGGCCTTTGCCCGTGTCAAGATGCACTGGGCGAAGATGGATGCCAAGAAGCCGATGACCGAGGTGCCGCCTGAGGGCATGGAGCACCGCCGACCCGAGTTATATTTTGATGGTGTCCTGGAGGGATCCTGCCTTGTGGCGGAGCAATGTGCGAAGGATGTTATATTCCCATGAAAACATTCGTATTATCCTGTCCTGTAACAAGAAACAATGATGTTATGCAATATAATGCTTGCTATGTTTTAATTTTTTCCTCCTATGTGTCCGTCTGGTATGAATTCTGAGGGTTGGCCAGTCGTCGGCTTCTGCCCCCACGTAGGTAGTACGGGGGTGTTCGGGATGGAATCTAAACAATCTTGATCCAATTATATGGTCCTTGAAGGAGTTGTTTAGCGCAACGAACCAGGCAACCAGACTATGCGGCTTGAACACCATCAGTTAGCCATAGGAGTTTTATAATAAAAACATGGGCGTAGCCCCTAGTATCGGAACTAGAGTGCTATAAGCGTCTGATTGGTAAGTACCGATCCTTCGCGTAATGCGGAAGTAACCTCCAATGATTTGCAACCTCCGAACAGCTGACCGGCTCTTGCCGCATCATGACAGTCAGTTTTCGGCTTTCTCTACTGAGGTGCTCCTTTGGGTAAACCAAGGCACAATCGCAGTAGTTCTCCCTTTACTACCTTAGCCGATATAGCGGAACGTAAGGTAGCAAGCACAAGAGCCGGGCAACCCAACTATTGACCAAAGACAGGATTCGGAGCAAATGCATATAATGCTAAATTCGGGGTGCCGAACTATACTTATAAAAAGTGTTCGGACTTTCATTGTCGTAGTATGGGGTGCTATGAAGCCCCTGGCAAACATCAAACATGACAAAGTGTATGGGTGCTCCTTGATAGGGTTATCCACAGGGGGGCGGAGAGAAAAAAAGAAAGAAAACAGAAAAGGTGCAAAGGTAAAAAGCTGGGGTCCTAAAGCTCCAGCCGCAAACTGTTCTCATTGCAATTTAATTAGTACGTCAAGGCGCATTGATAGAGGTAGTGCAATAAGCAACATGCTATTTGACATGCAAAAACAAAGGGAGAGCTGCACGTGGGTCCTAAAAAATAGGTAGAGTTATCGTTAATGGAATCACCTAAAAAGTCCCCCCATATGTCTGCGTTTCTCGCCGTCTTGGTGTGTTTATCCTTCAAGAGGACCGATGACCAGACCACCAGATGGGGCCTGTGGGATTAAGACCTGAAAAGGAAACAAGTAAAAGTGAAAGTATGTGTGTATCCGATGTCGGTTGAGCCATACTATGGACCACAAGCTAGTTATGCCTCCGTCGATGCCCATGGGATTTTGAGTGCGTAGTTATGTACGCGCAGCACGAATGCCACCACTTGATCAGGACTGAGACAGAGGCCGGATTGCTAGTCGAGCTCTTGACGAGCCGAACTCTCCTGCTACAGAGTAGTTCGGACCCTCTTAACGGTGTCCATGTGCTTGGCAGCCGAATTAAGGTTCTGCTTGAGAGGGCCGCTCTGTACTTCTGCTGCTAAGGCAGCTGTGTGCTCTTCTGTCTGGAGCGTTCCGTATTTCCATTGACCATTATGACACCGCGTGGACCGGGCATATTGAGCTTGATATAAGCATAGTGTGGTACTACGCTAAATCGAGCAAACGCAATTCGTTCGAGCAGTGCGTGATAGCTGCTCCGGAAGGGGACGATATCGAAGATTAACTCCTCGCTTCGGAAGTTGTTCGGAGATTTGAAGAAAACCTCTAGTGTGATTGAGCCCATACAGCGGGCCACTGAACCTAGTATGACTCCTTTGAAGGTAGTCCTGGTGGGCTTGATCCGTGATGGGTTAATGCCCATTTTTCGTGTTGTATCCTGATAGAGCAGATTGAGGCTGCTACCTCCGTCCATAAGGACGCGAGTCAGGTGAAACCCATCAATTATCGGGTCTTGGACTAGTGCGGCTGAACCACCATGATGAATACTGGTCGAATGATCCCGGTGATCAAAAGTGATCCGGCATGACGACTATGGATTAAATTTTGGGGTGACTAGCTCTATCACGTAGGCGTCCCTGAGCGCACGCTTGCGCTCCCTCTTGGGGATGTGGGTAGCGTATATCATGTTCACCATTTTGACGTGAGGGGGAAACTTCTTATGTCCCCCTGTGTTCGGTTGCCAGGTCTCTTCGTCATTGTCCTCGCTTTGCGATCCCTTTTCCCTGTTCTCGGCATTTAATTTGCTGGCCTGTTTAAAAACCCAGCAATCTCTACTTGTATGATTGGGTGGTTTGTCCGGGGTGCCATGAGTCTGGCACTAACGATCAAGTATGCGGTCCAAGCTGTATGGGCTTGAATTATTCTTTTGGAACGGCTTCTTCCGCTGACCGGACTGAGAGCCACTGAATCTGGCATTGACCGTCGTATCCTCGGTGTTGTCGCTGTTGTTTCGACGCTTGTATCCGTTGCATCGAGACTTGTCTTTGTTATTTTTAACCTCAGGGGTGCCGGCGTCGCTTGCGTTGTTTTTGCTACGGGCCAACCAACTGTCCTCGCCCGCATAAAAGAGGGTCATGAGTGCCGTGAGGGCCGCCCTGGATTTTGGGTTTTCTTGGCCGAGGTGGCGAGCGAGCCATTCGTCGCGGATGCTATGTTTGAAAGCTGCTAGGGCTTCAGCATCCGGACAGTCGACGATTTGGTTCTTTTTAGTTAAGAACCTAGTCCAGAATTTCCTGGCGGACTCTCTAGGCTGTTGAACTATATGGCTTAAGTCATCAGCGTCCGGAGGTCGAACTTATGTACCTTGGAAGTTATCGAGGAAGGCCTCTTCCAAGTCCTCCACAGCTGCCAATAGAATTTTCAAGCAGACTGTTTAGCCAATGCCGAGCTGGCCCCTTGAGTTTTAAAGGGAGGTATTTTATGGCGTGGAGGTCATCGTCGTGGGCCATATGAATGTGGAGAATGAAGTCTTAGATCCACACCGTCGGGTCTGTGGTTCCATCATATGATTCTATATTCATGGGTTTGAACTCTTCTGGGAATTCATGATCCATGACCTCATCAGTGAAGCAATGAGGGTGTGCGGCGCCTCTATATCGGGCCGTATCGCGACGTAGCTTTGATGGAGTCCGTCTGCGGTTTTCAGCCCGCACATGACTAGGTTTGTCATGTCCGAATAGGTGGCCATCGTCGCGTGTCGAGGCACGTCCTCACGATCCGTAGATTGATCTGGTATGTCCTACTTTATTGTTCAGGTTTTGCCGGAGGTCATATGTATGGCTGTGGGTTAATTTACCTCTACCTATGCGATGAGGAGGGGCGGGCTGGTGTTCGGCATGAGTTGCCGTTTTGTCCCGACCACATGGTGGTCGGTCAGCCACATTGTACGATGGTGGTATGTATTTCGGCGCCTCCTCATTAAACTATGGTAACAATTTGTGCTTTGGCTGGCTTTTGGTTGGGCGCTTGAGGCCGTATTCTTCAGCTGCTAGGACATCGGTCCATTTATCATTGAGCAGATCTTGGTCACCTTGAAGCTGCTGCTGCTTCTTTTTCAGGCTCCTTGCAGTGGCTATTATCTGGCGCTTGAAGCGCTCCTGCTCAAGAGGTTCCTCAGGCACGATGAAATCCTCGGTGCCGAGGCTCACCTCATCCTCGGAGAGCAGAAGATAATTATCGTCCTACGAATCTTCGTGTGTGGCCTGTTTACTAGGGCTAACCTTCCCATCTTCCCGTTCATCTTGTTCATTAGCTACATCAACGGGGTCTTCGTTGTCTTCGGCACCTTCTGGAGTGTTATCTTCTCCTGTGCCGGTGTTGCTATCTTTACAGCTGCGTGAGTTATAGCGGCGCCGCTGACGCCGGTGCTTTGATTGTATTTCGGAAGGTTTATCCTCAGTTGGGTCTTCCTTGTCATCACCGCTATTCTCCTTTGGTGCATCCACCATGTATACATCATACGAGGAAGTGGCCGTCCAGCACCCGGTGAATGGTGGGTTCTGGGTCTCTTCTTCTCCGGCATCATCGTCCATACCGTCGATGTCCTCGAAGTCGTAATCAAGTGTGTCGGTCAAATCCTTGACCGTGGCTATGAAGTGGGTGGTGGGTGGGAAGAAAATTCTCCACCGTCAGCCCCTAGTTCGGACCGGATATAGTTCGGTTGTGAGTCCCCCGTGAAGGACAGGTTTTTTTATGAGTTTAGCATGTCGCCCAAAGGCAAGTGCTGGAAGATGTCTGCGGCGCTGAATTCGAAGATCGATAAATGATCAAGTTCGGTGCCCGGGGGCTCACATGGTTCGGAACTAACGGCCGGATATGAGTCCGGAGCTCAAGTGGCACAGGTATCGTGTGAGATTAAGTCTATGTGCGGCTGCAACGCCGGGGAATTTGTGGCCTCCGTGGCGGGGTTGAGCCTCCCATCCTTGGATGGCACAGTCTGCTTCGGATCTAAGGCCAAAGCGGTTACGGGAGCTGCCTCCTGGATGCAGTGTGATGACAGATTTAGGTCATGTCTCTCAGGGTGATAAGGAGTGGTAGCCGCGGTCACGAATCCGGCGAGGATCAAGTCTCCACGGATGTCCGCGACGTAGTTCAAGCTCCCAAATCTGACCTGATGGCCAGGGGCGTAGCTTTTGATCTGCTCTAGATGGCCAAACGAATTGGCCTGCAGTGCGAAGCCGCCGAACACAAAGATTTGTCTCAGGAGGAAAGTTTCTCCTTGGACAGCGTCATTATTGACGGTTGAAGGGGCCATCAAACCTTTTGGCGACAACACAAAGGAACTCTCAATGAAAGCACCAATGTCAGTGTCAAAACCGGCGGATCTCAGGTAGGGGGTCCCGAACTGTGCGTCTAAGGTGGATGGTAACAGGAGACAGGGGACACAATGTTTTACCCAGGTTGGGGCCCTCTGTATGGAGGTAATACCCTACGTCCTGCTTGATTGATCTTGATGAATATGAGTATTACAAGAGTTGATCTACCACGAGATCATAATGGCTAAACCCTAAAGGTCTAGCTTGTATGGATATGATAATGTATCTCTCCCTCCGGACTAAGTCCTCCGGTTTATATAGACACCGGGAGGATCTAGGGTTACACAAGGTCGGTTAGAAAGAAAGGAATCTACATATTTGGTTGCCAAGCTTGCTTTCCACGCCAAGGAGAGTCCTATCCGGACACGGGTGCAGTCTTCGGTCTTCATATCTTCACAACCCATCAGTCTGGCCCATGGCTAACAGGTCGAACGCTCGAGGACCCCTTAGTCCAGGACTCCCTCTGAGGACGATGGCGATGGATGGGGTGGAGGATGGTGGCGATGGATGGGGTGGCGGACAGAGGAGGCTGGTGTGGGGATGTTTTTCTAGCGCGGATGGTGTATGAATGAGAAAATGGAGGGAGAGGTATGGGGAACCATGTTTTTGGGATACGCATGTCTGAAATATGGGAAAATTATGAACTTAGCCCCCGTTTAAAATTGGGAAGTCTCGTCGGTTGGGGATAGGACGGTAATCTCGCATCTCCCCAATATTTGCCCAGACCGATTTCGGGCGAGGAGAGGGTGTTCTGGCGCCCACGGTGTATGAATGGGGCTGACAGGTAGGGCAGTTGTATCACGTCTGAGTGAAGTTACAAACCTGCCCCTATTGAGAATATTTGCCTACATCGATTTCGGCCGAGTCGAGTTTGTTTTGCCGCCTACCGTGTATGAATGGTGAAATGGAGGGAGAGACAAAGGTCTTTCGGACAAGCTTGAATCAAATATGTTTTGCCGCCCATGTTTGGCGCCGACCGTGTAGGAATGGGCTTAGAGGCGGTCGTGTCACGTCTAATTGATGTTACTAACCTACCCCTATTGAGAGTAGTGGAAATCGGACCGATGGATTGTCCATTTAAGGGGTAGACAGTAATTTCCATCTCCCAAACACTAGCTTCGGCCCGCCGACGTGGGAGTGGACATTTTGCCTCTTCTTTCGAATTTTGGGACAATAAGCATCCACGTTTACCCTAGCAACTAAATTCGAATCCATTTTGTATTCTTATATGAATCTTTATAAATCATTCCATGTGTTTTTATATATCTTCAAAAGCACGACAAAGATGTATTCCACTGTGATATATGAATATGATTTACAAATGTCGATACTCGAATTCAGAAGCTAGAATCCAATTTAAGGTGAATTCGAATATTTGAAACCACTTTATGTCCAACTCAAGTGTCACATGCAACATAATGTGTACTCCCATTTAGATACGCACACAAGCGACGTCTCAAGATTCAAAATACCAAGTCAATCAGCCAATAATGTACAAAACTAATAGACATGTAAACACTTATAGAGTATATGGATCAATAATATCAACTAACATACATAGGCCAAGCCACTGTACTTTTTTGCTAGAACAACATCATTTTTTAGCGAAGCTAGTACAACATCTTGGCCCTTTCAGATGCGTGCCACTTAAGGACCATCTATACTACTATTATTGTTGAATGCACATTCAGCCTGATTGGCATATTTGTAGGTTTCGCACAGCAATCAAAATGAAATGTCCCACGGGCTGGGAATTGATACTCAGGCTGATTTTACGAATTAACCTGAGTCTCACGGGCTACTAGGGTCAGGGGCTACTGGCTATACATCTCGGCAAAGAATACAATGCACAATTCGGAATCAAATTCATAACAATCAGCCCATGTCCAAGGTGGTGCACCACCTCGGATCCAGTCCGCGTTAGTGCTCAACCGCAAAATATACCTCGGAAGCAGTCCGGCATAAAGCTCGGTTGCAAGTGGCTGGCTCCGTAGAGGGCATCTCCGGCATTAAGCTTGTTTGAACCCTTTTAACTTTTTCAAGACCAAGGTAATCTATGACACCTCGGATAAAGTCCGGCGTTGAAGCTCGGAAGCAGTCTGGCATTGGTGCTCGGCTGCAAAAGATACCTCGAATGCAGTTCGGCATTGGAGCTCAGACGCGAGAGGACACTACCGCACGAGAAACACTTCAAACCCGAGGTGGGCGTAAAAATAACAAGGCATTGATAACGACCGATAACTTAAAGGGGCTCCTTGGATACTCGACATGTAAACTCTTCGGACTCACTTTGGCGATCCTCAAGATCGAAGATGGGAAGATTTGTTGAACCAGTTTTCAAGACCGACGACCGAAGATGAAGAGCGGTTCGGAAAAATCGAGGAGCGTCCCCAACTTGAAGACCGGTTCAGGGGGCTATTGACGGTGTCCTGTACTAGGGGGTACTCACCACGTCTTCTCCCAACTAGGTGGATCGGGCCGAGGACCCCCATGTCGGTTTACTCATGGGCCACTTCGGGCAGCCCATGCCGCAAGGAATATTCCACAAGACTTGATGATCAAGACAAGGACTCCTCTCCACCAACGTATTCGACTAGGACTCTTATTATTCTAGGCCTCAGGTACATTATATAAGCCGAGGCCAGGCTAGTCGATTGATCATTATGACATTATTCATCATACCCTCAGGTTTTACACCACAACATATGATCTCGCGGTAGATCAACTTTGTACTTGATACTCCATCGATGTAAAAAAGAGCAGGACATAGGGTTTTACATCCATCAAGAGTGCCCGAACCTGGGTAAAACATCGTCTCCTTCGTTCCTGCTACCATTGATCCGAGAATCCACAGCTCGGGACCCCCCACCCCAAGATTTTCTGGTTTTGACACCGACACCACCGGTAGCCAGATCCTGCCCCTCAGTAGCCGCGACCTACATGGCTTCATTTGCGGCAGACCTCCCTATGTCCGCCACCACATCCAACAAGTCTGGTTCTTTGGCCCGGGGGTGCTGCAGATGGAAAGGAGCTAATGAACAAACAAAGGAATGGAAGTATCAATGCAAAAAAAAAGAGAACCAATGGAGACAGCCAGAATATGAAAGGGAAGAATGGTTAAGCTAGATACCTGGAGAAATCTGCCGGCCAGGCGTCTTTGTTTGCCCGACAACAGTCTTTGCCGAGTCACGAACCTCGCCCTCTACAGGGGAAGGCCCAGCACCCTTCTGTGTTATATCTAGCATGGAGGATTCCACGACGAGAACTTCGGCTTGAGTAGCGGGGGATGCGTGCTCCTCCAGAGGGGGCTCGTCCTATGTTACCTCGCCCCCTCCTCCGCATGAAGGAGCAGAGAGACTGTCTCCATCACCTCCGGCGAGCGACGCCAGGTCTTCGCTCCCATGTCGGGGGCTAGGTTGGGGGCTCAACACGGGGTCTTCCGCATCCTTACTCGCTGAAGCTGAGCCCTCGAGGCTCTCCAGCGACCCAAGATGTTGGAGCTTCCTCCGAGAGTGATGGATGAGGGTCTTCGTCTCCTCTTCTATTTCCCTGTCGGCAACTACAAGAACACGAGGTCAGTCAGCAAAAGCATTCAAATCCACCTAGGAAGATGTTTATCACAAAGAGAAATCCTCCTTACTCTTCCGCGATGAGCATGGAGTTCAAATTGAACTCCATGGGAGGAGGGGACTCTCGTCTTCTCTTCACATATGGAATGCTGGAGCCTCCCAGCAGCTTCATCGCCTGCCGTGGCACCAAGGCTCCAGGGGAGATGAGCTCTGCGAGGAGCTCGAGCCAGAATGGGAGCTGGACTCTACCTCCATGACCACTAGCTAAGGGAGACCTGGATTGGGGGGTCTCCGGACAGCCGGACTATCTCCATTGGCCGGACTGTTAGACTATGAAGATACAAGATTGAAGACTTCTTCTCGCGTCCGGGTGGGACTCTACTTGGCGTGGAAGGCATGCTAGGCAATACGGATATGGATATCTCCTCCTTTGTAACCGACCTTGTATAACCCTAACCCTCTCCGGTGTCTATATAAACCGAAGGGTTTTAGTCCGTAGGACAACAACCATAACATACAATCATGGTTTAGCCTCTCTGATCTCGTGGTAGATCTACTCTTGTACTACCCATATCATCAATATTAATCAAGCAGGAAGTAGGGTTTTACCTCCATCAAGAGGGCCCGAACCTGGGTAAAACATCATGTCCCCTGCCTCCTATTACCATCCGGCCTAGACGCACAGTTCGGGACCCCCTACCCGAGATCCACCGGTTTTGACATCGACATTGGTGCTTTCATTGAGAGTTCCTCTGTGTTGTCGCCGTTAGGCTTGATGGCTCCTACTATCATCGATAGCGATGCAGTCTAGGGTGAGAATTTTCTCCCCGAACAGATCTTTGTATTCGGTGGCTTTGCACTGCGGGCTAATTCGCTTGGCCATTTGGAGCAGATTGAAAGCTACGCCTCTGGCCATCAGGTCAGATTTGGAAGTTTGAACTACACGGCCGACATCCGCGGAGACTTGATCTTCGACGGATTCGAGCCACAGCCAGGCGTGCCGCACTGTCAAGATGGGTATGACCTAGCTCTGCCGCCAAACAATACCCCAGAGGCTGCGCCCGCATCAGCTCCGACCCTTAGCTCGGAGTCAACTGCGCCAGTCGAGGACGGGTGGTTAGACACCGCCTCAGGGGCTGCAGTCTCAACCGAGATCGAGCTGAACACCAGCCTAAACCTCTGCACAGCCCGTAACTCCAAGGAGCCGGACTCTTTTCCTGACTCCGAACCATCCGCGCCCTTGCCAATCGAATCCGATTGGGCGCCGATCATGGAATTCACCGCCGCGGATATCTTTTAGCACTCGCCCTTTGGCGACATTCTGAATTCAGTAAGGTCTCTTTCTTTGTCAGGAGAGCCCTAGCCGGATTATGGCCAGCAGGATTGGGATGCGGATGACGAAGAAATTCGACGCCCACCCACCACCCACTTGGTAGCCACTGTCGATGATTTAACCGACATGCTCGACTTTGACTCCGAAAACATCGACGGTATGGACGATGATGTAGGAGACAAACATGAACCAGTGCCTATAGGGCACTGGAAAGCCACCTCATCATATGACGTATACATGGTGGACACACCAAAAGAAGACAACAACGAGGAATGGAGGGACGCTACGAAGGCTTGTCCCCTCGAGAAGCAGTCAAAGCGGCGGCGTAAGCGCCGCCCCAAATCCCGCCTCGGTAGAAAGAATGATCATACAGACCCAGCACTAGAGCAGGGCGAGCCATTGTCGGACCACGACAACACAGAGAATCAAACCGAACAAACCAATTCTATCAAAGATAATAGTCCGGACGACATAACACTGGACAGGCACCCGGAGCAGCAGAATGCCCGTCAAAGGCTTGTTGCCACTGCAAGGAGTCTAAAAAAGCAGAAGCAAAGGCTCAAGGCTTCGCAAGACACACTCCAAATCAGATGGAGCAAAGTACTCAACACAGCAGCGAAGTACGGCAGCAATCGCCCCACCAAGAGCTACCCAAAGCGGAAGTTGCTACCTGAATTCGATGAGGAGGCCTTAGACCCCCCACAACCAGAAATTAAAACAGCCATCTGGCCGGATAAACGACCTCACGGCCAACATAAAGCGGCAAGCAACGCCGCACATAAGCCAATATGCGGTCTACGCGAGGGCTCGCATCAAAAGGACGGCGAAACCAGATCCATCTATGGACCACGCAAGCGTGCTCCAGCATACGATGCAACACAACAAACACCCGAACAACGCGGTACACACAGATATAGGGGTGCCGCACACCCCCTATGTTTCACCGATGAGGTGCTGGACCATGAATTTCCAGAGGGATTCAAACCTGTAAACATAGAGGCATACAACGGAACAACAGACCCTGGGGTCTGGATTGAGGACTATATCCTCCATATCCATATGGCTCGGGGAGATGATCTCCACGCCATAAAGTATTTACCCCTCAAACTCAAAGGGCCAGCTCGGCACTGGCTTAAAAGCCTCCTCGAAAACTCCATTGGAAGCTGGGAAGAGCTTGAAGACGCTTTTCGGGCAAATTTTCAAGGGACTTATGTCCGACCTCCGGACGCGGACGATTTGAGTCATATAACTCAACAGCCCGGAGAGTCAGCCCAAAACCTTTGGAACATGTTTCTTACTAAAAAGAACCAAATTGTCGACTGTCTGGACGCCGAAGCCTTGGCAGCTTTTAAGCATAGCGTCCGTGGCGAATGGATTGCCAGACACCTCGGCCAAGAAAAGCCGAGAACAATGGCAGCATTAACAAGCCTGATGACCCGCTTTTGCACGGGTGAGGACAGCTGGCTAGCCAGATGCAGCACCAGCGACCCCAGTACATCTGAAGTTAGAGATGGAAACGGGAAATCACGGCGCAACAACAATAACAAACGCCGGAATAAAGAAGATAGCACGAAGAGCACGGCAGTAAACGCCGGATTCAAAAGCTCTCGGCCAGGTCAGCAAAAGCCGCCCTCTAAAGGCGCCAGAGACGAACTATCCACCCTAAACAAAATTCTGGACCAAATATGTCAGATCCATAGCACCCATGGTAAACTCGCTAATCATACCCACAGAGAATGTTGGGTCTTCAAGCAGTCCGGCAAGCTCAATGTCGTACACAAGGGGGAGGATACACCAAGCGAAGACGAGGATGAGCCTCTCAAGCAAGACACTGGGGAACAAAAGAAATTTCCACCAGAAGTCAAAACAGTAAACGTGTTACACGTGATCAAGGGGAGAAACAAAATGGCACTCCCAGAAAATTATGCCCAAGGGCCTATCACCGCGGAGTCCTGCCACTGGTCGTCTCAACCGATCACCTTCGACCATCGTGATTACTAAGCAGGTATCCGGCATGCAGGATGGGCTTCCCTGGTATTAGACCCAATAATTGACGGATACCACTTCACACGAGTCCTGATGGACGGTGGCAGCAGTCTAAACCTGATATACCAGGATACAATACGCGAAATGGGGATAGACCCAACGAAAATTCGCCATAGCAATACTACCTTTAAAGGTGTAACGCCAGGCCCAGGGGCTCATTGCATGGGCTCCCTGCTACTAAAGGTTATATTCAGCTTCCCCGATAACTTCTGTAGCGAACATTTAACTTTCCACATCGCTCTGTTCCAAAGCGGCTATCAAGCACTACTTGGACGCGAAGCTTTTGCTCGCTTTAATGCAATACCACATTACGCTTCCCGGATGATCAAGATGCCCGGTCCATGTGGCATCATTACAGTGAATGGAAGTATTGAGCGATCTTTGCGCGCCGAAGAGAGTGCGGCTGCCTTCGCAGCCGCACACTAAAAACGGCCTCACCAACTAAAGCATTTATCAGGTCGTCAAGACCTCGGACACGGTTAGACGAGTCCGGCGCAGCTATATGTAATTCATACCGGATCAATGGTCGCACCCCTATTACAAACACAAGGGTCTCAATGCGCGTAGACAAGTGGCAATTTTTACTCATCTTGAATTATACTTGGTATCTTTAAAAACTATCCTTTTGCACGACAACTTTTTCACCTAAGTTTCTCTCTTTTACAGATGATCATCGTGCTACACCCGTTCAGGATATGGCACAACGGAGACACAGGCGCAGACGTGCAACAGGGACCCGCTCCAAGGATTCTTTTTAGATTAAGACCCTGCGTAAACCTTTTTTACTGTCTCTTGTTGATACCCATCCACCGAATTCTCAGCACAATTGAGAAGGATGCTGACGTCTTGGCATGTGGCCACATCAGAATAATGCACGTACCTGGACACAAGGGGCTTACAAAGGGCACTATTTAGGCCCGATTTACACCATAAAGACTGAATACCTTAGGGAGTGTTCGGCATCGCGAGTTTGGCCTTATATGCATCAGCTCTGAATCATTGTCTTCGGTCAAATGTTGGGTTTTCCCGGCTCCTGTGTTTTGGTGCCTTACGTTCCGCTTTACCGGCTAAGGCAACACCAGGAGAACTACTGCGATTGTGCCCTGGTTCATCCGGACGAGCACCTTAGTAGAGAAAGCCGAAAACTGACTGTCATGATATAGCGTGAGACTGGTCAACCACTCGATGACCTATAGGGATGTTAGAATTCCTCCGCCTTAACGAAGGGCCGTTTCCCGGCCAGGCATGCACGCACCCCGAGATCGGGAGAGTGCGGAGCCACCCAGGGCTATCTAGTATCCCCACTGTCAAACTCCTATGGCTAAGTGAAAGTGTTAAAGCATTATAGTCCGGTTGCCTCGTTCGCTACGCTATCACCTCCTTAATAGGACCAAGATGTTGGGTTAAGTGTGAACACGCGTTTTCTGCGAGCACCTCCGCATTATATGCGTGGGGGCTGAAGCCGACGACTGCAATCTTTCAGGTTATACACATGTATACATAAACGGCCGCACAGGAGGCATCATATTACTTTCGGGCAAAAGTATAAACACAGCCTTATAAAATTTCATAAAAACATTGTGTTTACAATGGGAATACATGTCACTCAAACATAATATTCTTCGAGCACTGGGCCTCTATCAAACGAGCACCCTCGAGAACCTCCTCGAAATAGTGCTCGGCAGCCACTCGGCCTATGGCCGAACCCTACGCCGCAACAACGGTAGCGTCCATCTCCACCCAGTATGCTTTAACACGGGTAAGGGCCATCCGCGAGCCTTCTATGCATGCTGACCTCTTAATAGAATTAATGCGCGACACCGCACCAAGGACATGCTGCACTAAAGCTGAAATAGATGTTCGGCTTTGGCTTTTCTGGCCATAGCTGATCCATGACAGACCTCATGGCGAGTCCATACAACCTATTCAGTTCAGCCCATTCGGCTAGCTGATCAGTCAAGGGAAGCGGACGCTCTAGAACGTTGAATTGCGACCAGAACAGCTTGTCCACCCCACGATCTGCTTGACCTTGGAAGTATTTGGCCGCATCGGCAGCGCTCGCCGCTAAGTTCATATATGCATCTGTCGAACTCCTCAGCCGATCCAGAGGGGCATACCGTGGATCTCCGAACTTCCTCCATAGCATGAAGGGCTTCCCAGCCGCAATATCCCCGGCTTCCCGCAACTCCTCCTTCTTCGCTCTCATAATAGAGCGGGTGTCTTTGTCCGCCATCGTGACCTTCTCAAGGTCCGTTGCCTTCGCCCGGTTTTCTTTTTCAAGGACCTGGCAACGGTCGGTAGTGTCTTTTAATTCTACGGCCATCTTGGCCATTTTCTCTTGGCTCTCGCAATGTGCAGCCTTCTCGGCTTTCACCTCTTTGGCCGCCTTCAAAGCAGCCGCATTACTAACCCTCGCTTGTTCCTTGGCTCGAGTAAGCTCCGCCCGAAGGGTCTCCACGGTGGCAGCTCCGTCTGCAGTCACAACATATTAAAGATACTGTCATCATGCTGCTCTTATTGTGTGACATTCACCGGAAAGCATTACTTACCCTGTGATTCGTAAAGCCTCTTGTTAACAAGCTCGATGTCGGCGTCTGCCGCATCCAGTTGCCATTTTAATTCGGCAAACCCACTAGTCCGGCTAGCCACCGGAGCTTCCACCACCTGCACATAAAGGCACTCCGGTTATTACCTGGGACTATGATCCTCTGTTCGTCACCGTTCTCGACGACAAACAGAGTCTCAGGGGCTACTATCTACACAGGGCACACCTAAACATGTGCGGTACTATCACATATCATCTCACCTACCTCAAAGCCTGTTAGTAGACTCACAAAGGCTTCATGTAACCCGCTTTCGGCGGACGAAATCCTTTCCATCACCATACCCATCAGTGTACGGTGTTCTTCTGAGATGGCCGCTCGCCCCAACAGCTCCCTCAGAACGTCTGACTGCATACCCGACGGTGCCGGACTCTTTTGTCTGCTCTCTTCGGGAGCCGGACACTGGGGACTTAGGGGGTCTATGGGATTATCTTCTGGCCTCACCGGATCCGGAGAGGCCCTCCATGACGACACTTCGGGGTCACCCGCTTCTTGAGTGGAGGAGTCCGGGGGAGGCGTTTCGCTCTCCATCATCTCTGGAAGAAGATCCCCCGAAGACGAGTTCAGCTAAGAGGGGCTAAGGCCCGAACTACAAGATATATGCGGTTGTTATTTTCTCAGAAAAAAAAGATAGTATACCCTTGATATTAAAGCATTTTTTGGATCACTTACGACTCGTTGGAGGGCTAATCCCCCCGCGGACTTTGTGCGGCAAAAGTACCCCCCGAGGCAGGACCCTCTATGGGAGACTTCTTCTCCCGTTTGGAGGCCTCGGCTTCCGGATCTTCGGAAGCAGTCCTTTTCCGCCCCCGTCATCCTCCTTCATGGAGGCTCTCATTCCCTCGGTTGGAACTGGCAGCGATGGGGGCCCGCTTCCGCCCGTATTATCCCCCCCGTATCTTCCTTCAAAGGTTCCGGGCAAGGTGCGAGTCGAGCATCTTTTCCAATACCGGATTTGCCAAACCCTCAGGGAGGGGGCCCAAACACCGAATCATCTTCGCCTTTGTTAGCCAGTCCTGGTCAAAGAACAAACTCTTAGAAATAACTTCGTGATGAATAAAAGACAGTGTGTTCGGCTAGAGGATTTCTTACTTGTTCGGCGGCGCGGTTACTGCTCAGGCCCACGTCCTCGGTAGTATCCAGACACTCTATTTGAGGTCCGAAGAATAACTTGTACATCTCCTCGTGCGTCAGACCAAGGAAACTTTGAATGGCACATGGCCCTTCTGGGTTGAACTCCCACAAGCGAAGGGGCCGGCGTTTGCAAGGCTGGACTTGACGAACCAACATAACTTGCATTAGCACCACCAAATTAAAATCTCCCTCAAAGAGATCTTGAATGCGGCTTTGCAATATAGGCATGTCCTTGGCTAGACCCTAGCTCAGGCCTCTGCTAATCCATGACATCAGTTGTGGTGGGGGGCCCAAGCGGAAGGCGAGGGCATCCGCCCACATGGCACTTCTGGGAGCCGTGACATAAAACCACTCCCGTTGCCATAATCCAGACACCTATGGAAAGGAACCTTTCGTCCATGGAGCTCCTGCCATCTTGCTTATGATGCACCTCCGCACGCTGCATGTTGCTCCTCGATCATCTTCGGCTTCACTTCAAAGGTCTTGAGCCACGGGCCGAAGTGGGGGTAATGCGGAGGAAGGCCTCACACACGACAATAAATGTCGAGATGTGGAGAAAGGAATCCGGGGCTAAATCGTGGAAATCTAGCCCGTAATAGAACATCAAACCCCTGACGAAGGGATCAAGAGTGAGGCCTAGACCTCGGAGGAAGTGGGAGACGAACACGACATTCTTGTTGGGTTCGGGAGTAGGGATGATCTGCCCTCGAGCAGGCAGCCAATGCGAAACCTCGGCAGTCAGGTATCTGGCCTCCCTAAACTTCTTAATGTCCTCTTCTGTGACGAAGGAGGGCATCCATTGGCCTTGATGGCTGGATTCGGACATGATTGAAGATCCGGAGAACCTAACCTGGGCTTTGTGTGTTAGAACTCAAGGCGAGGGAAGGGTTCGATTGAGCACAAGAGGGAAAAAGCGAAAACCTTGTCCCTTTGCAAAGAGGGTGAATATCAAGAGCCTCTTCGTAGCCGTTTAGGACTTTCCTATAATCTAGGAGTCCTAGACACGGTTGGGTTACCCACCCCCGTATTGATGAGAATCCCGTAATAAGGGGACACGATCTCTGCTTTGACAAGACGTGTCAAAAAACTGCCTCGTATTATGGGCGGGGCTGGTTAAAAGAAACAGTTCGAATAATCACCGGGCCATGACATAACGTCATGCTGCCAAAACAAGCCAGCAAATTAGATCTGCGAAAATATTATTCTCTCGACGGTGGAATGTGGAACTTATTTTGCAGGGTCGGACACCATCCTATTCAAATTCTTCTGTGATGTATTCGGAGAAGGAACCCGCCTTGCAATGCCAAAGACAATACTGCGCGCCGGACTCATCGTCATTGAAGCCTGGTTCAGGGGCTACTGAGGGAGTCCTGGATTGGGGGGTCTCCGGACAGCCGGACTATCTCCATTGGCCGGACTGTTAGACTATGAAGATACAAGATTGAAGACTTCGTCTCGTGTCCGGGTGGGACTCTACTTGGCATGGAAGGCAAGCTAGGCAATACGGATATGGATATCTCCTCCTTTGTAACCAACCTTGTGTAACCCTAACCCTCTCCGGTGTCTATATAAACCGAAGGGTTTTAGTCCATAGGACAACAACCATAACATACAATCATACCATAGGCTAGCTTCTAGGGTTTAGCCTCTCTGATCTCGTGGTAGATCTACTCTTGTACTACCCATATCATCAATATTAATCAAGCAGGACGTAGGGTTTTACCTCCATCAAGAGGGCCCAAACCTGGGTAAAACATCGTGTCCCCTGCCTCCTATTACCATCCGGCCTAGACGCACAGTTCAGGACCCCCTACCTGAGATCCGCCGGTTTTGACACCGACACCAGCCGTTTAGCAGTCGGTGCCTTGGCCTGAGCAAGCCGAGAGGATTGGCGAAACGCCACCTCGGCCTTGGAAGACTTGGTGGAGATATTCTTCACCTTCTTGGCGGGAGGAGCCGGGTTGGAGGACGCCGCTCCTCGGCCGGCGGTGCTCCTACGGGTGAGCTGGCTGGGTCCGGTGCAGGGGCTTGCGGCCCTACCGCAAGCCATTCCTCTTCAGGGGCCGCTGTCATGGCCTTCTCCCGCTCATCCCCCTCTCCTTCTTCGAGCTCCGTTGCTGTCATGGCTAGGTTGTCTAGCCCGGCAAAGTTATCCCCGGCAAGCTCTCCCCCGGCAGTATCCTCCGTGGCTTGTGTCTCGCTGCCGCCCTGGGAAGAGCTCCCGTTCCGGGCCTTCCGTTTGCCTTTTCCGCCCTTTGCGGCTTTCTCCATATCTGCGCGGCGGGCATCTTTTTCCTCCGCAACCCTCTTCAGAATATGTGCTACCTCCGCAGCAGAGGTGCATTTATACATCTCCCCTTCGTCCCTGGTGGCCTTCTCCACCAAGGTGCTCGACCACTCGAGCTCTTCATCAAGGGAAGGGAGCTGCCAAGTGCTCGGTACTCCCTCAGAGTTGCACTCCGGCATCCACTTCAGTACCTGATCATGGGCAGAGTTGATGTTTAGAGGGATGACGGTTTTCGGGAGCTTGAACATCTCGAAGCGACCAAATAGCTGGCTGCACAACCAAGCATGGCCATAAACCAAAAAATTATCGGACAAGCCCGTCAACAGTCTCATCGCAGCGTTGCCATACAGCCACGCAGGCCTATCCCTCTCCTGCAGCGGTGAGATGCGGCGGAGGAGGAAATCTGCCACCACATGCTCGATGGTTAAACCGGCAGCCGCTAGGCGGATGATCCTATTAATTACCGGGCGCAACCTGTCCTCGAAAAGTCCCTTGGTACTCCAATCCTTTCCGCGCTCGACGCACTCTTGGCGCGCTTCAGGAAACTCGGGGGCTTCTTTGTCCTGAATCCAGCACCAATCCCCTCTCCATTCATCCCATCTTTCATGTTGGTACCCGGGGAGGTAATCCTTCTTCGACCAAGGAATCCAACTAATGATCCCAGAACGGTTAACTTTGCTCTCCACCCGCGGGACGAAGTAATGCCGAAATAAATCCACATTGGGCTTCACCAGGCAAAATTCACGCACAAATGCGCGGAGATGGCCATGGTCGCCATTGCATTCGGCGTGAAGTCAAGGAGGTGAAATCCATAGATGTTCATGATCGCCTCAAAGAACTCAGAGAAAGGAGGACAAAGACCACAGATGAAATAAGCGGCGAAGAACCAATAAGAATTAGGGGGATTCACCTCGCCCGCTTCGAAGACCACGGGCGCTCCGTGCCCTTTCTCAATGGGCCGCCCCCATAGGTATCCGTACTTCTCCTGAAGGACAGGACCGCTCAAGGTGGACGGAACGAAGATGACGTCCGTGCTCCGCTTCTTGTTTAGCTTCATCCGCCTTTTGCTCCCCTCGGTGACAGGCCCCTTCGCTGTGGTCATTGACTTCTTATTATCGCGGGCCTCTTCCCCATCGTTGCAGCAACGCGAGAAGGATTCGTTGGGGGGGTGGCAGAGGAAGGAGAAGCAAGATGGGGAACTGTTGCTTGGCTTGCGGAGGAAGAAGGTGGGGGAGCGGGGCGAGAGACAGATGAGTCGTGCTGCTCCGGTTTTCCCTGCTCTTAAGCGGGGGGGAAAGTGGGACAAATGTGCAATGCTTCAGAAAGTTACCATTTTACCATAACTGCAACCACCCCACGACAGCACGACGCGCAGTAATTACGCAAGGTGAACGTTGGATTGACTAGTTATCATGGCAAATTGTCACAGCCCTCTCCCGCCACATGTCCGCGCACTGTTTGGGGCCTAACCCAACATGCCACGTGACACGTATGGCTCAGGCCGGGGGACTTATGTCGGGGAAAAATAGAGGCAAACATTTTCCCCTGACTCATGCATGGACAAGCCAAGGACAAAATAGAGATTGGAAAACCAAGAGATTTGAAGAACCAACATGCAACTCAGATGGACCAAGATCGAGCTTGAGGGACAAGATATCGGCAAGAGAAGGGCCTCCCTTGCCGGGCAAGCGAGCCCGGCAAGGGGCGAGGCCACCACCAGAAGCAAGCAACCGAGGCTCCACGGCAGGGCCTACCGGGGCTCGCGGGGCCAGAACCGCCCCACCAACAACTTGTGACGCCCCGAGACCGACGCTCCAGACGCCTTCCATGTTTTGCGTGACCGTCGTGTGTTTTATTGTTGTTGTTGCTGTTGTTGCATTTCATCATGTCATCATGCATTTTGCATCCGCATGTTTTCATGAAGCTCGTAGTCATTCGTTGCTGCTGCTTCTCCTTGTCTCTGTGGCATGTCGTCAGACCGTTTGTCTTCCTTGACCATTCTCATTCCAACCAAATACTTGACCTCGTCTGCCTAACCCCTCTTTGCACAGTGCATCGACCCTCGCCCGTGTCTGAAACTTCCCCGAACCCGAACCGGACTATCATTACCGTTGGGTCCAGATCATCCCCAAACATCTATAAAACTTCTTCGGGTTTTTATTTGAACTTCCTAACCTATATTTTTCTCAGCCGTCCGATCAAATCGAAGGGCCCGATTAGCCCCTAACCAAAATCCTTGTGCTATATATATATATATAGATAACCCTTGCCTTGTCCCATCCAGCCTTCCCATCTGCTGCCACACCACCTTCTTCTCCATTGGGAGCCTGCCCCTATCCAACCACCAGCCCGCAAATGCCGCCTCCTGGTCTTCCCTTGGTTTCAGCGCAGGCAAGTACGCACCCAAGCCATCCATCACCAAAGTTGGATCGGAGATCCAACGGAGCAGCACCCCCTGAGCGGCCTTGCAGGTGCCCCTCTCCCGCAGTCCTCGTGCGAGCCCGCAGGACCTCGACCCCGAGGGGATAGCCACAGCCGCTCGCCGTGACCACCATCAGCAGCTCCGCCGGGTCACCAGGAACTGCCCGTTCCTTGTTCTCCCCTTCGTTTTCCCCTGGATCTCTCTCTCTCTCTCTCTCTCAGTTCTTTCCCTCCCTCGTTGGCTCACAGAGACGAATGCCTGGATCCAGCGAGAACCATCGCCCCAGGTGGATCCACTCCTCCTCCTCGTCCTCCATCGCCTGGAGCCACCGGAATCGCGTCAAGTCCCGCCGCCGCCCCCCTGTTCGTCTGCTGCTTCCAGTCCCGCGTCAACCTCTACATCGAGAAGAGGAGGACCATGATGCCTCGATCCACATCCCCATGTCGTCCCTGCCCAAGTTCCCCAACACTGGTGCCCATCCCCAAGTTCCGCGTCGGCTTCTGCTTTGCCTTGCCGCCACGCCTTCGTCCTGTCTCCAGGTGAAGGAGACGATCAACATCACCGAATCGCGCCCATGTTGACCGCTTCCCCATCGTCCGCGTCGTCCTAGCACCATCCGCCACCAAGACCGGCCGGATCCAGATGAACTCTAGCTCCATCGCTCGAATCCGTGCCTCCCCTGCCGGCGGCCTTCGCATCTACTTCCAGCATCGCCGTCGCGCCAACTCCAGCACCGTTGCATCCTCTGCTTCCAGCGAGCCGTGCTCGCTCATTCCCCCCTTGTTGACCTGATCTGGGACCACTTGGATGAGTGCCAGGCCCAGCTCGCCCGCGCCAAGAACCCCTGCCTCTGCCTCTTCGCCTTGGGCCTCTTCCGCTGCACCGCGTCAAGGCCCAGCTCCAGATCCGGCCTCGCCGTCCTCGACCATGGCCTGCTATGTGAGCAGCCGCCCAAGATCCCCTTGTGCACTATCGGGCCAGCAGTTTCGGCCCGCATATGTTTTTTTCACTCCAGCGATTTTAGCTATTTTTCCAGGAGTCTAGCAGTTTTATAGAACACCCCCTGTTGTTCATGCATTTAATATCTCACAAGTTGTGCATCATATTAAAACAAACTATATATGTAAAATGCTTAGAATTTCATGTACTTTCATAATACCCGACTTTCATCCATGTTAAAATATTTAAAATGCCGTTTGTTTAAATTTGCACTATTGTCATGTTAAAATGATTTAATTCATAACTAATTAACCGTAGCTCGGTTTTAAGTAATCTTTATATGTAAATGGGGTATAAAAATGCCTAATTTAACATGGTGACTCTACTTTTCATGTTTAACAAATCTAAAATTGTGTTTAGGGCAGAGAAGTACCAATTTCATAATACGCATATGAGGATTTTCTGGAATTGTTGTTTGTTATTTTCGGTCTCATTTAAACTTGCCTAAATAGTTAGTTTACTTATGCTTCACCTCTTGCCATGTTTAACAACATTTAATATTATTGGGTACATAAACGGGAGAGAACTAAATAATTGAATATGGTGTTTCGTCAACATGCATCTGGTTACATGTTGAGCTCCACTTAACTTGTACTTTTGTTTGTCCACTTTGCCATGCTATGCATATTTAAACCGGACATGCATCATTCTTGGTTGTGCATCATGCCATGTTTATGCCTGTGTGTTTACCATGTTGCTTGATTCTTTCCGGTTTGCTTCTCTCATTAGCTTCGGTTTCGTTCCAGAGTTGTGAGGATTCGCTCGTCTATGTCCGTTTGTCTTCTTCATGGACTCGTTCTTCTTCCTTGCGGGATCTCACGCAAGATGACCATTACCCTTGATATCAGTTCTACCTTTGCTTGCTAGTTGTTTGTTCTATCACTATGTCGCGCTACCTACTAGTTGTTATATCATGCCTCCCAGATTGCCATGTCAAGGCTCTAACCCATCTTCCTAGCAAACAGTTGTCTGGCTATGTTACCGCTTTGCTCAGCCCCTCTTATATCGTTGTTATTTGCATGTGAAGTAGAAGATTGCTCCATGTTGGAACATGATTATGTTGGGATATCATAATCTCTCTTATTTCATTAATGCATCTATATACTTGGCAAAGGGTGGAAGGCTTGGCCTTTTGCTCGGTGTTGTGTTCCACTCTTGTCGCCCTAGTTTCCGTCATACCGGTTTTATCTTCCTTGATTTTGCGTTCCTAACACGGTTGGGGTTATGGGACCCCCTTGACAATTCGCTTTGAATAAAACTCCTCCACAAGGCCCTACCATGGTTTTACATTTGCCTAACAACCTATAACTTTCCCTCCGGATGACCACTTCCCCCGGGCCAGTGCTCCTCTGAGTGTTGGTCCAACCTAGAGCCACATTTCGGTGCCACGCCCTTCACCCGGGGTCTTCGGTTGCCGTACATAGTGTTCTTCTGGTGTGCCCTGAGAACGAGATATGTGCAGCTCCTATCGGGATTTGTCGGCACATTCGGGCGGTCTTGCTGGTCTTGTTTTACCATTGTCAAAATGTCTTGTAACCGGGATTCCGAGAATGATCGGGTCTTTCCGGGAGAAGGAATATCCTTCGTTGATCGTGAGAGCTTGTGATGAGTTAAATTGAGACACCCCTGCAGGGTATAAACTTTTGAGAGCCATGCCCGCGGTTATGTGGCAGATGGGAATTTGTTAATATCCGGTTGTAGAGAACTTGAAACTTGACTTAATTAAAATGCATCAACCACGTGTGTAGCCGTGATGGTCTCTTTTTGATGGAGTCCGGGAAGTGAACACGGTTTTGGGTTATGTTTGAACGTAAGTAGTTTCAGGATCACTTCTCAATCTTTTGTAGCTTCACGACCGTTGCATAGCATCTCATCTTACTCTTATTTGCGTATGTTAGCCACCATATTTGCCTACTGCTTGCTGCAACTCCACCTCATTACATTATCCTACCCATAAGCTTAAATAGTCTTGATCTCATGGGTTTTGAGATTGCCAAGTCCTCGTGACTCACAGATACTACCAAAATAGTTGTAGGTGCCGATGATACCAGTGCAGGTGATGCTACCGAACTCAAGTGGGAGTTCGACGAGGACCTTGGTCGTTACTACGTGTCGTTTCATGATGATCAGTAGTGGTGCCCTGTTGGGATGATCGGGGATCTAGCAGTTGTGTTTATCTTCTTTTCATTTGGTTTGTCCATAGTCGGACTATGTGTGTTTTTTGGGTTGATGTATGATTTATTTAAGTATTGTGTGATGTGGAGATTGTAAGCCAACTCTATTTATCCATTTCTTGTTCATTACGTGGGATGTTGTGAAGATGACCCTTCTTGCGACAAAACCACTATGCGGTTATGCCTCTAAGTCGTGCCTCGACACGTGGGACCTATAGCCGCATCGTGGGCATTACAAGTTGGTAATCAAAGCCATCCCCAACTTAGGAGCCCCTGCTTGATCGAATCGCTGCCGTTGTTGAGTCTAGAACAAAATGTTTTGAGTCTTAGGATTATATATATCGGAGAGTAGGATTCTTTTTACTCCTCAGTTCCTTCGTCGCTCTAGTGAGGCCTCCTGGCATAGATGTTTTGACTTTCCTCTCCTCAAATTTCACAAAAAAAATTAGGATCACGCGGGTATCTTGGAATCGCTCTAATATTCTTGTGACGATTGATACGCCCATTTTGCATGATGCTTTTATATCGATATTTAAGGTTCTGGCAATGTTCCTTGTTACTCTTTTATAACGGAGTGTTTTCAACTTCTTGCATCTTTGTTGGATTCCTTCTTTCAATCTGTTTAACCTCTCAAGGTTTGTTGGTTTCACTAGTTTGTCAAAGAAGCAACTTTGTTTTACCTCTTTCTCTTCTGCTTCTCTCTGGTTCCATCCTTAGATCTCGGGACAGGATCTCTTGTAAGTGGAGATGTGTTGTGACGCCTAGAGACCGACGCTCCAGACGCCTTCCATGTTTTGCATGACCGTCATGTGTTTTATTGTTGTTCTTGTTGCATTTCATCATGTCATCATGCATTTTGCATCCGCATGTTTTCATAAAACTCGTAGTCGTTTGTAGTTGTCGCTTATCCTTGTCTCAGTGGCATATCGTCAGACCGTTTGTCTTCCTTGACCATTCTCAGTCCAACCACACACTTGACCTCATCCGCCTAACCCCTCTTTGCACAGTGCATCGAGCCCTCACCCATGTCCGAATCTTCCCCGAACCCGAACCGGACTATCATTACCGTTGGGTCCGGATCGTCACCAAACATCTACAAAACATCTTCTGGTTTTTATTTGGACTTCTTAACCTATATTTTTCTCAGTTGTCCGATCAAATCGAAGGGCCCGATTATCCCCTAACGAAAATCCTTGTCCCATCGAGCCTTCCCATCTACTGCCACCCCACCTTCTTCACCCTCGGGAGCCTGCCCCTATCCAACCACTAGCCCGCAAACGCCGCCACCTGGTCTCCCCTTGGTTTCAGCGCAGTCAAGTCCGCACCCAGTCCATCAATCCAGTCATCACTACCGTTGGATCGAAGATCCAACGGCGCAGCACCCCCCTGAGCGGCCTTCCAGGTGCCCCTCTCCCGTAGTCCTCGCGCGAGCCCGGAGGACCTTGACCCCGAGGGGATAGCCCTAGTCGCCAACCCGTGACCACCATCAGCAGCTCCGTAGGGTCACCAGGAACTGCCCGTTCATCCTTCTCCCCTTCGTTTCCCCTAGATCTCTCTCTCTCTCTCTCTCTCTCTCTCTCTCAGTTCTTTCCCTCCCTCACTTGCTCACAGAGACGAACGCCGGCATCCGGCCAGAACCATCGCCCCAGGTGGATCCACTCCTCCTCGTTGTCCTCCATCACCTGGAGCCGCTAGAATCGCGTCAAGTCCCGCCGCCGTGCCCCTGTTCGTCTACTGCTTCCAGTCTCGTGCCAACCTCTGCATCGAGCAGAGGAGGACCATGCTGCCTCGATCCACGTCGCCGCGTCGACCGTGCACAAGTTCCCCATCGCTGGCACCCATCCCCAAGTTCCGTGTCGGCCTCTGCTTTGCCCTGCCGCCGCACCTTCATCCTGTCTCCGGGTGAAGGAGACGACCAACATCACCGAACCGCGCCCGCATTGACCGCTTCCCCATCGTCTGCGTCGTCCTTGCGCCGCCCGCCACTAGGACCGGCCGGATCCGGACGAACTCCAGCTCCATCGCTCGAATCCGTGCCTCCCCTGCCGCCGGCCTTCGCATCTGCTTCCAGCGTCGCCATCACGCCATGCCCAGCACCGCTGCGTCCTCTACTTCCAGCGAGTCGTGCCCGCTCGTCCCCCCTCCCCTCGTTGACCCGATCTGGGGCCAGCATGGACGAGAGCCAGGCCCAGCTCGGCTGCGCCAAGAACCCCTGCCTCTGCCTCTTCGCCTTGGCCGCTTCTGCTGCACCCCGTCAAGGCCGACCTCCAGATCCGGCCTCGCCGTCCTTGGCCATGACCCACTATGTGAGCAGCCGCCCAAGATCACCCTGTGCACTATCGGGCCAGCAGTTTCGGCCCGCGTATGTTTTTTTCACTCCAGCGATTTTAGCTATTTTTCCAGGAGTCTAGAAGTTTTACAGAAAACCCCCTGTTGTTCATGCATTTAATATCTCATGAGCTCTGCATCGTATTAAAATAAACTATATATGTAAAATGCTTAGAATTTCGTGTACTTTCATAATATACGACTTTCATCCATGTTAAAAATGTTGTTTGTTTAAATTTGCAATATTGTCATATTAAAATGATTTAATTCATAAGTAATTAACCATAGCTCGGTTTTAAATAAACTTTATACGTAAATGGGGTAGAAAAATGCCCTGTTTAACATGGTGACACTACTTTGCATGTTTAACAACTCTAAAATTGTGTTTAGGGAAGAACAGTACCAAATTCATAATATGCATATGAGGATTTTCCGGAATTGTTGTTTGTTATTTCCGGCCTCATTTAAACTTGCCTGAATAGTTAGTTTACTTATGCTTCACCTGTTGCCATGTTTAACAACATTTAATATTGTTGGGTACATAAACGGGAGAATCTATATAATCGAATGTGGTGTTTCATCAACATGCATCTGGTTACATGTTGAGCTCCACTTAACTTGTAGTTTTGTTTGTGCACTTTGCCATGCCATGCATATTTAAACCGGACATGCATCATCCTTGGTTGTGCATCATGCCATGTTTATAGTTGTGTGTTTACCATGTTACTTGCTTCTTTCCGGTTTGCTTCTCTCGTTAGCTTCGGTTTCGTTCCGGAGTTGTGAGGATTCGTTTGTCTACGTCCGTTTGTCTTCTTCATGGACTTGTCCTTCTTCCTTGCGGGATCTCAGGCAAGATGACCATTACCCTCGATATCAATTCTATATTTGCTTGCTAGTTGTTCGTTATATCGCTATGTCGCGCTACCTACCACTTGTTATATCATGCCTCCCAAATTGCCATGTCAAGCCTCTAACCCACCTTCCTAGCAAACCATTGTGTGGCTATGTTACCGCTTTGCTCAGCCCCTCTTATAGCGTTGTTAGTTGCAGGTGAAGTTGAAGATTGCTCCATGTTGGAACATGATTATGTTGGGATATCACAATATCTCTTATTTAATTAATGCATCTATATACTTGGCAAATGGTGGGAGGCTTAGTCTTTTTCTCGTTGTTTTGTTCCACTCTTGCCACACTAGTTTCCGTCATACCAGTGTTATGTTCCTTGATTTTGCATTCCTAACGTGGTTGGGGTTATGCGACCCCCTTCACAGTTCGCTCTGAATAAAACACCTCCAGCAAGGCTCAACCTTGGTTTTACATTTGCCTAGCAACCTATAACTTTCCCTTGGGGTTGCAAACCCGAGGGTCATCTGGTTTTTAACCCCCTGGGCTAGTGCTCCTCTGAGTGTTGGTCCAACCTAGAGCCACTTGCGGTGCCACCCCTTCACCTGGGGTCTTCGGTTGCTGTGGGAGTCCTGGACTAATGGGTCCTCGGGCATCCATCCTGTTAGCCATGGGCTGGACTGATGGGCTGTGAAGATACAAAGACCGAAAACTGCACCAGTGTCTGGATGGAACTCTCCTTGGCATGGAAGGAAAGCTTGGCGACTAAATATTTAGATTCCTTTCTTTGTAACCGAACTTGTGTAACCATCGAATCTCCCGGTGTCTATATAAACTGGAGGACTTAGTCCGGAGGGTGGAGATATTCATTACCATAGCCATACAAGCTAGACCTCTATGGTTTAGCCATTACGATCTCATGGTAGATCAACTCTTGTAATACTCATATTCGTCAATCATGTAGGATGTAGGGTATTACCTCCATAGAGAGGACCCGAACTTGGGTAAAAATCGTGTCCCATGTCTCCTGTTACCATCGACCTTAGACGCACAATTCGGGACCCCCTACCCGAGATCCGCCGGTTTTGACACCGACATTGGCGCTTTCATAGAGAGTTCCACTGTGCCGTCCTCAAAAGGTTCGACGACCCCTTCAATCGTCAACAATGACGTTGTCCAAGGAGAAACCTTCCTCCCCGGACAGATTTTCGTGTTCGGTGGCTTCGCACTGCGGGCCAACTCGTTTGGCCATTTGGAGTAGATCAATAGCTACTCCCCCGGCCATCATGTCAGATTTGGGAGCTTGAACTACGCCGCGGACATCCGTGGAGATTTGATCTTCGCTGGATTTGAGACCACGGCGATCACTCTTGGTCACCACCATGAACATGACCTAAATCTGTCATCGGACCACATTCAGGAGATAGTTACTGTAACTGCTTTGGCCTTAGATCTGGAGCATACGATGCCATCTAAGGACTGGAGGTTCAACCCTACCACGGAGGCCACAGATTCCCCGGTGTTGGAGCCGCACATGGACTTAAACTCACACAATATTTGTGTCACCGGAACCCCGGACTCGTCTCTAGGTGTAAGTTCTAAACCATGTGAGTCCACGGATGCCTAACTAGATCGTTTATCGATCTTCGAGTTCAGGGCCGCAGACATCTTCCAGCACTCACCCTTGGGCGATGTGCTAAGCTCATTAAAGAACCTATACTTGGCGGGGGACTCACAACCGAACTATATCCGGTTTGAACTAGAAGCTGATGACAGGGAATTTCGCTCCCCACCCACCACCCACTTTATAGCCACTGTCGAAGACTTACCTAACATGCTCGATTACGACTCCGATGACATCGATGGTATGGACGACGATGTCGGAGAAGAAGAGGCCCAGGACCCGCCATTCACCGGACGTTGGACGACCACTTCCTCGTACGATGTGTACACCAAAGGAGAATAGCGGCGATGACAAAGAAAATCCGGTTGAAAATAAACCTCCTCAGACACACAAAAAACGCCGGCATCCTCGGCGCCGCTCTAAGTCACATCGTTCAAAGGACAGCAATACCGGCACCGGAGAAGACAATACTCCGGACGATGCCGAAAACAATGAAGACCCTGCTAAGGTAACATCTGAACAGGAGGAGCAAGAAAACGGGCAAGCCAGCCCCGACGAACAGGCCAGGCCCAATGACACGGAGGATGGTAGTTATCATCCGGTCTTTGAGGATGAGAAAAGCCTCGGCAACGAAGATTTCATCGTGCTTGAGGAACCTCTCGAGCAGGAGCGCTTCAAGCGCCAGCTAATAGACACCACAAGGAGCCTGAAAAAGAAGTAGCAGCAGCTTCAAGCTGACCAAGATCTGCTCGTTGACAGGTGGACTGACGTTCTGGCAGCTGAAGAATACAGCCTCAGACGCCCATCCAAGAGTTACCCTAAACAAAGATTGCTACCTCAGTTTGACGAAGAGGCACCGGAGCCCATACTTCCCTGCGTAATGCGGCTGACCGAACGCTACGCGGTCGGGACAGTGCAGCGGACCGACCACCTCGTGGTCGGGATAGAGCGACAACTCAAGCCGAACAGCAGCCCGCCCTGCCACCACGAAAAAACAAAGACAAAAAAGTTCGGGGTCATACACACGACCTCCGACAGACCCTGGATAGTAGAGAAGGATATACCCGATCGATTTATGGATCGCGAGGACTTTCCTCGACACATGATGATGGCTACCTATTCGGACGTGACAAACCTAGTCACACCCGAGCCGACAACTGTAGACGGACTCCATCAGAGCTATGTCGCGACATGGCCCGATATAGAGGCACTGCACACCCTCTTTGCTTCACCGATGAAGTAATGGATCACGAATTCCCCGAAGGGTTCAAACCCATTAACATTGAATCATACGACGGAACAACTGACCCCGCGGTATGGATCAAGGATTTTATTCTCCATATCCACATGGCCCGCGGAGATGACCTCCACACTATCAAATACCTCCCCCTAAAGATCAAAGGGCCAGCTCGACACTGGTTAAACAGCCTGCCTGAAAACTCTATCGGCAGCTAGGAGGACTTGGAAGAAGCCTTCCTTGACAACTTCCAAGGTACATATGTTTGGCCACCAGACGCCGATGACATAAGCCACATAGTCCAACAACTTGGAGAGTCAGCCAGGAAATTTTGGACTAGGTTCCTAACCAAAAAGAACCAAATTGTCGACTGTCCGGATGCCGAAGCTCTAGCGGCCTTTAAACATAACATCCGTGACGAATGGCTCGCCCGCCACCTCGGCCAAGAAAGCCGAAATCCATGGCAGCCCTCACGACACTTATGACCCGCTTTTGTGCAGGTGAGGATAGCTGGCTGGCTCGTAGTAAAAATACAGCCAGCGACGCAGGCCCCTCTGAGGCCAAAAACAGCAATGAGAAGCTCTGACGTAACAGACACAGACGCCAAAGCAATGGTAATAATACCGACGACACTACAGTCAATGCCGGATTCAGTGGCTCCAAGTCCAGCCAGCAGAAGAAACCGTACAAGAGAAACAATCAGGGACCATCTAGCATGGACCGCATACTCGACCATCTGTGCCAAATCCATGGCACCCCAGACAAACTAGCCAACCATGCCAACAGAGATTGCTAGGTTTTTAAGCAAGCCGGCAAGTTAAATGCCGAGAACAAGGAAAAGGGATCGTAGAGCGAGGATGATGACGAGGAGCTCCTGCAGCCAAACACAGGGGGCAGAAGAAGTTTCCCCCTCAGGTCAAAAAGGTGAACATGATATATGCTACACACACCCCTAAGAGAGAGCGCAAGCACGCACTCAGGGACGTCTACACGATAGAGCCAGTCGCCCCAAAATTTAATCCATGGTCGTCATGCCCGATCATGTTTGATCGTCGGGATCATCCGACCAGTATCCATCACGACGGTTCAGCCGCACTGGTCTTGGAGCCAATAATTGATGGGTTCCACCTGACGTGAGTCCTGATGGACGGTGGCAGCAGCCTCAACTTGCTCTATCAGGATACAGTACGCAAAATGGGCATTCATCCATCATGGATCAAACCCACAAAGACTACCTTCAAAGGAGTCATACCAGGTGTAGATGCCCGCTGTAATGGCTCAATCACGCTCGAGGTTGTCTTCAGATCCCCGGACAATTTCCGAAGCGAGGAGTTAATCTTCGACATAGTCCCCTTTCGCAGTGGCTATTACACACTGCTCGGACGGACCGCATTCGCCTGATTCAACGCAGTGCTGCACTATGCTTATCTCAAGTTCAAGATGCCCGGTCCACGTGGCGTCATAATAGTCAATGGAAATATGGAACGCTCCCTCCGTACCAAAGAGCACACAGCTGCCTTAGCAGCAGAAGTACAGAGCGGCCTTCTCAAGCAGAACCTTAATTCGGCTGCCGAGCCCTCGGACACCATCAAGAGGGTCCGAACTACCTTGCAGCAGGACAACTCGGCTCGTCAGGAGCTAGACTAGCAATTTGGCCTTCGTCTTAGTCTTGGTCAAGTAGTGGCATTCGCACCACGCGTACATAACTACGCACTCAAAATTCCATGGGCATCGATGGAGGCATAGCTAGTTTATGATCCGCAATACGGCTAGACCGCCCCAGACACTCATAGTTTTACTATTCCCCTTTTTTCTTTTATTTTTCCTTTTTTTACAGGCCTTTTCTGGCAACTTGACCATCGACTCTTTTCGAAGGATAAAAACACCAATACAACAAGAAGCATGGACGTACTGGAAAACTCTTAGGTGGTCTCTTTAACGATCCCTTTACCTCTCTTCAGGACCCATACGCAACTCTCTCTTGGTGAAGGCATAGTAAATAGCCTTTGCGCTTATTGCACTACCTGTACAAATGCGCTTTAACGCACCAATGAAATTATAATAGAAACAACTTGCGGCCCAAATTTTCACGACTCTAGCTTACCACTGGTTCTTCTTTTTCTGTATTTTTGTCTTTTCCTTTTTGGGAATTCTATCAGGTAACACCTATACACTTGGGTGCGTTTCAATTTGCTAGGGGCTTCATAGCACCCCACACTACGGCAACAAAAGTCTGAACACTTTTTATAAGTATAGTTCGGCACCCCGAATTTAGCATTATATGCATTGGCTTCGAATCATGTCTTTGCTCAATAGTTGGGTTGCCCAGCTCCCGTGCTTGCTACCTTACATTCCGCTATATCGGCTAAGGTAGTAAAGGGAGAACTACTGCAATTGTGCCTTGGTTTATCCAAAGGGGTACCTCAGTAGAGAAAGCCAAAAACTAACTGTCATGATGCGGCGGGAGCCGGTCAGCTGTTCGGAGGTTGCAAATCGCTGGAGATTCCTTCCGCATCACGCGAAGGATCGATACTTCCCGATTAGACGCTTGCAGCACTCTAGCTCGGATACTAGGGGTTGCGCCCATGTTTTTATTGTCAAACTCCTATGGCTAAGTGAGAGCGTTAACGCCGCATAGTCTAATTGCCTGGTTCGTTGCGCTAAACAACTCTTTCAAGGACCATATAATTGGATCAAGATTGTTTAGATTCCATCCCGAACACCTCCATACTACCTACATGGGGGTAGAAGCCGACGACTGGAAAACCCTCAGATTTCACATAACACGGCCGCACAGGAGGAAAAATTTAAAAACATAACAAGGATTATATTGCAAACCTGCTTTGTTCTATCATACAAGGTAGAAGGAACCTGAATACATTCATTCAAAGATAGTATCCTACGCACACTGCGTTGCTACAATGCGAGACCCCTCTAGGACATCTGCAAAATAGCGTTCGGGTGTGTGGTGCTCCTTGCCCTCCGGCGGCCCCTTGGTCAGCTCGACCCATCTTCGCCCATTACATCTTCCAGCGGGCGAAGGCCATGCGCGCACCTTCAATGCAGGCCGATCGCCTGAAGACATCCAACCGAGGATAGGCGTTCACCTGCCGCTTCACGAGCCCGAAGTAGCTGCCAGGTATAGCTTCGGCTGGCCATAGCTGGATGATCAAAACCTTCATAGCTAGCTCGACCACCTTATGCAGCTCCACCAGCTGTTCAGCTGATCGGTGAAGGGCACGGGATGCTCTAGCGCAAGATACTGCGACCAGAACAATTTCTCTGTGGAGTTCCCTTCTTCGAATCGGAAGAACTCCACAGCATCGGTCACACTACACGACAGATCTGCGAAGGCCCCTGGAGAACTCCGAATCTGGGTTAGTAAGAAATACTTCTTCTTTATATATTTGCTTTGCATGCTAAATGCCTTACCCACCGCGATCTTGCTGGCCTCTTGGATTTCCTGGAGGGCACCCTGGGCTTCAACCCGGGCCACTTCCATGCTTAGCCTTGGAGAGTTTGGTCTCTCAAGACGAAACATCGCCCTCCAGGGTCTCATACTTCTTCACCGCATCCTCGAGCTCTTGTTGGACCTCGTTCAGCCGGGCCATCAGCTTCTTGCGAGCGGCCTACTCCTTGACGGCTCTCTCCTCGGCTTCGGCCAGGGCCGTTTTCAGGGCCTCAACCTCAGTCGTTGCCCCTACACATATAATGACACTACGGTCACTATACATCATTTACTCTTTCCAAATATATTGCGAGCCATTGCATACCTTGCTGGTCTTCCAGCTGCTTCCTCGCATGGCCAAGCTCTTCTTTGGCCCGCTCCAGTTTCTGCTTTAGTCCGGAGACTTCGGTAGTATGAGAAGTCGCGGCCAGCAGCAACACTTGCTGATTCACATCAGACACACTTGGTTAGTTTCCTGTGAAATTTAATTGATCGTCTGTCCGGCTTGTCTTTCCGAACACAGTGTCTCAGGGGCTACTGTCTATGTGGAGATTTCCTCAGTTATACGTCGCTTACCTCAAAACCTATCAGCAAGCTGCTGTTGGCTTCGGTCAGTCCGCTCTTGACGGACCGAACCTTCTCAATCACCGTACCCATAAGGATACGGTGTTCTTCCATAGTGGAAGCGCCTCGTAGCGCTTCCAACAGATTATCCGGCGCCTCAGGTTGGACAGAGGTCGCCGGCGGGACGGGCTCGCCTCCTTCTCTTGACGGAGGCTGCTCGTTGGACTCCGGGGTCATATGGGTCTCTAGATCCATTCCCAGAGGGGGTTCGAATCGAGTATGGCCCCCATCGTCAGTCTCCATGGGGGCTTGTTCCCCCATGTGTCTGGCGACCGAGGTATCGCCCTCCGGCGCCGCCTTGACGGCCTCCCGAACCTCTGCCTGGCCTAGGAAGGTCCTTCGGGACATCACCTCGACGTCTCCCTGGCTCTCGGGAGAGTAAGCGGCTGGCGGTGTCTCGCTGGCCATCTCCTTTGAGTCCAATGAGCCTCTTGATGAGGATCGCTAGGAGCTGTCATGGTCCAGACTGCAATAGCATAATTAATCATGTCAATACGACAAAGAGGAGAGGTTAGATTCATCGGCATGTATGAGTTTTAGCACTTACGATGCGGCCCGAGGCTTAGTGCGGGGGCCTCGCTCCGGACTGCTGTTGACGTCCCATGTAGAGCTGCCCGCGAGCGGGCCTTTCCCCTTCTTGGAAGCCTCCGCCTCCAAAATTGTGGAGGCCGCCCTCTTCTTCCTCCCTCCATCAGGGGGAGAGTCGCTCTTCTCCTCCTCATCGTCATCTTCTTCGGCGACAGAGGAACGGGTCTTGTCTTCAGATGTTGCATCTGAAGCGCCCTTGCGGCGAGAGCCACTCCGGACCCCCTTGGCCTTCCCCGGCCTTCTTCGCCGGTGCCGGATAGGGTGTCGGCACCAGCATCTTCTCGAAAAGTGGAATGACTGGTTCTTTAAGCAACGGAGCCGGACACCGGATCTGCTTCGCCCTCTCCATCCAGTCTTGAAGAAGCAATGATAATAATTGCTTAGATATCATCCTTGAAACAAGCAAGTAGGGGATGCGTTAAAAATAACATACCTCGTTGGCGAGGTGATTGATGTCGTGCCCGCAGTCCGAATACATGGCCGACGGAATCTCGTTGCCCTTGAAGAGCAACTTCCAGGCGTCTTCGTGAGAAGTTTCAAAGAACCTCTTTAGGTTATGGTGCTTCTTCGGATTAAACTCCCATAGAGGACGGCTTCGGCTTTGGCACGGGAGAATCTGGCGAACTAGCATCACCTGGATTATATCGACAAGCTTGATATCCTTGTCCACCATACTTTGAACGTGCGTCTGCAGCGCTATCAACTCATCTGACGATGACCAATTCGGGCTCTTCTCAACCCAAGAGGTGAGCCACATTGGAGCGCCGGAGTTGAATTCGGCAGCGGCGGCCCAGTTTGCGCCGCGGAGTTCTGTTATGTAGAACCATTGTTTCTGCCATTCCTTGACAGTCTCCATGAAATTTCCTTTCGGCCAGGAGACATTAGTCATCTTTCTCACCATGGCACCTCCGCACTCCGCGTGCTGGCCATCCACCACCTTCGGCTTCACATTGAAGACCTTGAGCCACAACCCGAAGTGGGGTTGGATGCGGAGAAAGGCCTGGCACACGACGATGAACGCCGAGATGTTGAGGAAGGAGTTCTGGTATAGATCATGGAAGTCTATCCCATAATAGTACATTAGCCCGCGGACGAAAGGGTTGAGTGGAAACCCTAGCCCGCGGAGGAAATGAGGGATGAATACCACCCTCTCATTGGCCTTCGGTGTGGGGACGACTTGCCCCTGGGCTGGAAGATGGTATGCGATTTCCTTCGCCAGGTACCCGGCCGCCCAAAGCTCAGTAATGTCCTCCTCCTTGACGGAGGAGACAATCCACTTGCCTTGACCTCCAGATCTGGACATGGTTGAGTGCTAGCTTGAGTGGGAAGAATATGAGAGCTTGGGCGCTGGAGCTCAAGAGTGGAAGGGCAGAGGAAGGGAAGAGAGAAGGCGTGGGAGAAGAAGGGCGAATCCTTATCCCCTTATAAAGGCAGTGAATATCGAACACCTCCCCACTCGCCTTAAAACTCGCCTATTCCCAAGGGCTGTGTAAACAGGCAAGGTTGGATTACCCACGCCCGAATTGATGAGAATAACGCAATAAGGGGACACGATCTCTGCTTTGACAAGATGTGCCAATGGCAACTGCGTCTCGTAACATGGAGCGGCAGACGAAAAGCGGTTCGAAATTTTGACCGGGCAAACGTGATGTCATACTACAAAAAGTTGTTAGCAGATTGGACTTGTGGAAAATTATATTCCCTCTGTGGTTGTGTGTGGTGCGTGTGTTACAGGTCCGGACATATTCAATCGTCCGAAGACTATCTCGAAGTTCAGAAGGAGGAACCCGCCTTGCAATGCCGAAGACATATCTACGCGCCGGATACCTTGTCATTGAAGCCAGGTTCAGGGGCTACTAAGGGAGTCCTGGACTAAGGGGTCCTCGGTCGTCCGACCTGTTAGCCATGGGCCGGACAGATGGGCTGTGAAGATACGAAGACCGAAGACTGCACCAGTGTTCAAATGGGACTCTCCTTGGCGTGGAAGGCAAGCTTGGCGACCAAATATGTAGATTCCATTCTTTGTAACCGACCTTGTGTAACCCTAGATCCTCCCGGTGTCTATATAAACTGGAGGACTTAGTCCGGAGGGGGAGATATTCATTACCATAGCCATACAAGCTAGACCTCTAGGGTTTAGCCATTACGATCTCGTGGTAGATCAACTCTTGTAATACTCATATTCATCAAGATCAATCAAGCAGGACGTAGGGTATTACCTCCATAGAGAGGGCCCGAACCTGGGTAAACATCATGTCCCCTATCTCTTGTTACCATCGACCTTAGACGCACAGTTCGGGACCCCCTACCCGAGATCCACCGGTTTTGACACCGACCGTTGTCGTACATAGTGTTCATCCGATGTGCCCTGAGAACGAGATATATGCAGCTCCTATCAGGATTTGTCGGCACATTCGGGCGGTCTTGCTGGTCTTGTTTTACCATTGTCGAAATGTCTTGTAACCGGGATTCCGAGACTAATCGGGTCTCTCTGGGAGAAGGAATATCCTTCGTTGATCATGAGAGCTTATGATGGGCTAAGTTGGGACACACCTGTTGGGTATAAACTTTTGAGAGCCGTGCCTGCTGTTATGTGGCAGATGGGAATTTATTAATATCCGGTTGTAGAAAACTTGAAACTTGACTTAATTAAAATGCATCAATCGTGTGTTTAGCCGTGATGGTCTCTTTTCGGCGGAGTCTGGGAAGTGAACACAGTTTTGGGTTATGTTTGAATGTAAGTAGTTTCAGGATCACTTCTTGATCTTTTCTAGCTTCACGACCGTTGCGTAACTTCTCATCTTACTCTTATTTGCGTATGTTAGCCACCATATTTGCCTAGTGCTTGTTGCAACTCCACCTCATTTCCTTATCCTACCCATAAGCTTAAATAGACTTAATCTCGCGGGTTTTGAGATTGCTGAGTCCTCGTGACTCATAGATACTACCAAAACAGTTGCAGGTGCCGATGATACCAGTGCATGCGATGTTACCGAACTCAAGTGGGAGTTCGACGAGGACCTTGGTCATTACTACGTGTCCCTTTCCCGATGATCAGTAGTGGTGCTTGATATGTCTCCGTCGTATCTACTTTTCCAAACACTTTTGCCCTTGTTTTGGACTCTAACTTGCATGATTTGAATGGAACTAACCCGGACTGACGCTGTTTTCAGCAGAATTACCATGGTGTTATTTATGTGCAGAAACAAAAGTTCTCGGAATGACCTGAAATTTCACGGAACATCTTTTCGGAAATAATAAAAAATCCTTGCGAAAGATGAAGACCAGGGGCCCCACACCCTAGCCACGAGGGTGGGGGGCGCACCTGCCCCCCTAGGGCGCGCCCCCCTACCTCGTGGGCCCCCTGGAGCTCCTCCGACCCCAACTCCAACTCTATATATTTCGTTTCAGGGAGAAAAAATAAGAGAGAGGGATTCATCGCGTTTTACGATACGGAGTCGCCGCCAAGCCCTAAAACCTCTCGGGAGGGCTGACCTGGAGTCCGTTCGGGGCTCCAAAGAGGATAATCTGTCGCCGTCGCCATCATCAACCTTCCTCCATCACCAATTTCATGATGCTCACCGCCGTGCGTGAGTAATTCCATCGTAGGCTTGCTAGACGGTGATGGGTTGGATGAGATCTATCATGTAATCGAGTTACTTTTGTTAGGGTTTGATCCCTAGTATCCACTGTGTTCTGAGATTGATGTTGCTATGACTTTGCTATGCTTAATGCTTGTCACTAGGGCCCGAGTGCCATGATTTCAGATCTGAACCTATTATGTTTTCATCAATATATGGGAGTTCTTGATCCTATCTTGCAAGTCTATAGTCACCTATTATGTGTTAAGATCCATTAACCCCAAAGTGACAATAATCGGGATACTTACCGGTGATGACCGTAGTTTGAGGAGTTCATGTATTCACTATGTCTTAATGCTTTGGTCCGGTACTCTATTAAAAGGAGGCCTTAATATCCCTTAGTTTCCGCTAGGACCCCGCTGCCACGGGAGGGTAGGACAAAAGATGTCATGCAAGTTCTTTTCCATAAGCACGTACGACTATATTCGGAATACATGCCTACATTACATTGATGAATTGGAGCTAGTTCTGTGTCACCCTAGGTTATGACTGTTACATGATGAACCGCATCCGGCATAATTCTCTATCACCGATCCATTGCCTACGAGCTTTCCATATATTGTTCTTCGCTTATTTACTTTTCCGTTGCTATTGCTATCATCACTACAAAACACCAAAAACACTACTTTTGCTACCGTTACCACTACTATCATATTACTTTTCTACTAAACACTTTGCTACAGATATTAAGTTTCCAGGTGTGGTTGAATTGACAACTCAGCTGCTAATACTTGAGAATATTCTTTGGCTCCCCTTGTGTCGAATCAATAAATTTGGGTTGAATACTCTAACCTCAAAAACTATTGCGATCCCCTATACTTGTGGGTTATCAAGACTATTTTCTGGCGCCGTTGCCGGGGATCATAGCTCTATTCTTTGAGTTACTTGGGATTTATATCTTCTTATCATTATGAAGAACTTGAAAGATCCAAGAACCAAGATTTATCCCTCAACTATGAGGGGATGTAAGGAACTGCCATCTAGCTCTGCACTTGATTCACCTTCTGTTATGAGTAAGCTTGCGACACCTAAACCTGCTTCTGCTATTCGTTCTGATATGTCGCATGTTATTGATGATGCCACTTCTGCTATGCATGATACTTATGATAAAACTACTTCTATGCTTGATACTACTGTGCCACTTGGTAAATTTCTTGATGAACAACTTGCTAGGGTTAGAGATAGTGAAAATATAGAATCTGATAAGATTGATGAAAGTGATGATGAAGGCTCTTCCCCTAATAATGAATCACCCGTTATTCCTGAGGGTTATGTTTTTGAAAAGGAAGCTGCCTTAGCTATTTTAGCTTTCAAAGATAGATACGAACTCAATAGGTTATTAGCTAAATGGAAGCAGCAATGTCTTAATGCTAGAATGAAACCTGACCCTGCTTTTGCTACTTCACCTATCTATGTTACTGATAAGGATTATGAATTCTCTGTTGATCCTAATATAATTACTTTGGTTCAATCTGATCCTTTTCATGGCTATGAATCTGAAACTTTTGTGCCACATCTTACTAAATTAAATGATATAGCCACCCTATTCACTAATTGATAGAGGCAAAGGTGTCCCCATGTTTCGATGAGATGGTGGCTATCGTTTCTGTGGGAGTCGACCTTGACGATCCGACTACGATCATGCGAGACGTCGCGCCTTAGCAATCGCTAAACCAACTTCCGAGGGGTTATTGACCACGCCGGAGCACGATCAACCTGACCACGAGGGTCTGTTTCCAGCAAGCAAATGAAGAACAAGCAAGAAACTAAGATTGCAATCTGGATATTACGAATATAAGATGAAAGCTTTATTGATTAAGGTGGGGTTCTGTGACGTCTTGGTCTGGTCGTTGGACACAAACGAAGTATGCGAAGTTGCAGCTATGGCGAACTTTTAATCTAAACAAAACCCAAAGTCTAAACGATGCCCTAAGGGCTGTATATATAGAGGAGAGAGGGGGAATTTCGTGGCCCTTGGTGGAGGGGTCCGAAACCAACCCTAACTCTTGTTTCCCCACACATACGGACTCTAAAAACATCCTAAACTTAAGTATTTCGAAAATACATGGGCCTGGCCCAATAATAAGGTGACGCAACACCTAGAATAGCCTCTGGACGAAATTTATGAAGTGGCATCTTGTATATTTCGTCCCATGCTTCATGCACTCATTATGGTGGCTTCAGAGTCCTGGAATCATCACTTGTAACTCCGTTCTTGTTCCCCTTGCGCATGCCATCATCTCCATGCTTAAACTTGGTCCATGGTTCATCTTTCTTGTCCAAGCTAGGCCCTTCATTTGTAAGCAAAACAAATGTATCCAACTTAGGCAGCATCATATTCACATGAACATTAGAATCGTTACCAAGAAATGAAAGTACCTGATAATTCAATTGGCGTGCGTGAGCTCTAGTAATTGGTCCAGTATGTACAACAACAGGGGCTGTGGGTGTAACAATGGTATTGATGCCCTCATCATCCTCCCCTTCTTGAAATGAAGTCGTCCTCAATGAAAGTTCATCGTCCTCACCCAAATAAGGCTTCAAATCTGCAATGTTAAAAGTGGGACTAACCCCAAAATCTACAGGCAGCTCAAGTTTATATGCATTATCATTTATTTTCTCTAACACCTTAAAAGGACCATCAGCATGTGGCATTAGCTTTGATTTGCGCAAATTAGGAAATCTATCCTTACGCAAATGTAACCAAACAAGATCTCCAGGTGCAAACACAACATGTTTTCTACCCTTATCTCCAGCAAGTTTATATTTAGCATTCATACGCTCAATGTTTTCCTTAGTTAACTCATGCATTTTTAAAATCAATTCAGAACGTTCTTTAGCATCAATATTAACCTTCTCCGAAGATGGAAGAGGCAACAAATCAATAGGTGCACAAGGTAGGAAACCATACACAATTTCAAAAGGGCACATCTTAGTAGTAGAATTCAATGAACGATTATAAGCAAATTCAATATGAGACAAGCATTCTTCACACATTTTCTTGTTATTCTTCAAAACAGCCCTAAGCATAGTAGACAATGTTCTATTGACTACTTAAGTTTGTCCATCAGTTTGGGGGTGGCAAGTAGTACTAAAAAGTAGTTTAGTCCCCAACTTAGCCCATAATTATCTCCAAAAGTGGCTAAGAAATTTAGTATCACGATCTGAAACAATAGTATTTGGCACACCATGCAAGCGAATAATTTCACAAAAGAACAAATCAGCAACATTAACAGCATCATCACTTTTATGATATCATATAAAGTGTGCCATTTTCGAGAACCTATCCACGACAACAAATATGCTATCCCTCCCCTTCTTTGTTTGAGGTAAACCTAAAACAAAGTCCATAGATATATCCTCCCAAGGAACACTAGGTACAGGCAAAGGCATATATAAACCATGAGGATTGAGTCGTGACTTAGCTTTTTGACATGTAGTGCAGCGAGCAACAAAACGCTCAACATCCCGTCAAAATAAATGTGTAGCAAGTATATCCTCTGTCTTCTTGACGCCAAAGTGTCCCATTAATCCTCCTCCATGCGCCTCCTGCAACAACAAAAGACGAACGGAGCTAGCTGGAATGCATAGCTTGTTAGCACGAAACACAAATCCATCATTAAGAACGAACTTGTTCCAAGTTCTCCCTTCCTTACAATTCTGCAATACATCTTTAAATTCAGCATCATGCACATATTGATCTTTGATGGTCTCCAAACCAAATATTTTAAAGTCAAGTTGTGAAAGCATAGTATAACGACGAGATAATGCATCAGCAATAACATTTTCTTTACCCTTCTTGTGTTTAATGACATAAGGAAAAGTCTCAATGAATTCAACCCATTTAGCATGTCTACGGTTCAGTTTTGCTTGACTTTTAATGTGTTTCAAAGATTCATGATCAGAATGTATAACAAATTCCTTGGGCCATAAATAATGTTGCCATGTTTCTAAGGTCCAAACAAGAGCATATAATTCTTTGTCATAAGTAGAATAGTTCAGACTAGGCCCACTCAGTTTTTCAGAAAAGTATGCAACATGTTTGCCATCTTGTAATAACACACCTCCTAATCGAATTCCACTAGCATCACATTCAAGCTCAAAAGTCTTATTAAAGTCAGGAAGTTCGAGTAAAGGAGCATGTGTCAACTTATCTTTCAATACCGTGAAGGCTTCTTCCTGTGCGGTACCCCAAACAAAAGGCACATCCTTCTTTGTAAGCTCGTTGAGAGGTGCAGCAATGGTGCTGAAATCTCTCACAAAACGCCTATAGAAACCAGTGAGGCCAAGGAAACTCCTCACTTGTGTGACCATTTTGGGCTGCGGTCAACTCTCAATAGCTTCAATCTTGGCTTTATCAACTTCAATTACCTGTGGAGTAATAACATAGCCAAGAAAAGATACTCGGTCGGTGCAAAAGGTGCACTTTCCAAGGTTACCAAACAAACGTGCATCACGTAGAGCAGTAAAAACAGCACGTAAATGTTCCAAATGTTCCTCCAAAGATTTGCTATAAATCAATATGTCATCAAAGGAAACTACCATAAATCGTCCAACGAAAGCACGTAAAACTTCGTTCATTAACCTCATGAAAGTACTAGGTGCATTAGTTAACCCAAAAGGCATGACTAACCACTCATATAATCCAAACTTTGTTTTAAATGCTGTTTTCCATTCATCTCCCAATTTCATACGAATTTGATGGTATCCACTATGCAAATCAACTTTGGAGAATATTGTAGAGCCACTCAATTCATCAAGCATATCATCTAGCCTAGGAATAGGATGACGATAACGAATAGTAATATTATTAATGCCTCTATAATCAACGCACATACGCGACGTACCATCCTTTTCAGTACTAAAATGATAGGAACAACACAAGGACTAAGGTATTCGCGTATATAACCTTTGTCGAGCAGTTCTTGTACTTGACGCATAATCTCCTTCGTCTCCGTTGGATTGGTACGGTATGGTGCACGGTTGGGTAATGATGCACCGGGAATTAAGTCAATTTGATGCTCAATCCCTCGAATAGGTGGTAATCCCGGTGGCATGTCTTCTGGAAAGATGCCAGCGAACTCCTGCAAAATGTTAGTGACAGCAAGAGGCAAAGAGGAAGGCACGTCCTCGAATGAAAATAATGCCTCTTTGCACACAAAAGCATAGCAAACAGATTTTCTGAAATCTAGATCATCAATATCAGATTTTGTGGCAAGTAAACATGCACTTTTCAATTTAATTTCAGAAACAACACTAGATGGTTTATTATTAGGTTTCATTTGTTGCTCAAATTCTTTTGCCACAATCTCATTTTCACTCTTATTTTTCTCCTGTTTTGCTTTATTAGCTCTATTAATATCATCTTTCAAAATGGATTCAGGAGTCATAGGAATCAAAGTAATATTTTTATCCTTATGAACAAGAGTATACTGATTGTTTCTACCATGGTGTACAATATTTTTATCAAATTTCCATGGTCTACCAAGTAATAAGGAACATGCTTGCATAGGTACCACATCACAATCAACATAATCAGCATATGTAGAGATACTAAAATGCACACGAACAGTATGTGTTACCTTAACCTTGCCGCTGTTGTTGAACCATTGGATGTAGTAAGGATGTGGATGTGGTCTTGTGGTGAGAGATAGCTTCTCCACCATCTCCATACTAGCCAAGTTATTGCAGCTCCCTCCATCTATGATGACACGAACAGAACGTTCCTTCACAACTCCCTTTGTATGGAACAAATTATGCCTCTGATTTTGCTCAGCTTGTGTGACCTGCACACTCAAAACACGTTGAGCAACTAAACATTCATACATGTCAGCATCTTCAGGAGCCATGTATTGCGCCTCATGATCAGAATCATCTCCATCGTGTTCTTCACGTGTAATAAGAGACAAAGTCTCCTCATCATAGTCACTAGCGGACTCATACCCAGCATCCTCAGGAGCAATCATCACACGCCGAGATTGGCATTCTCTCGGAAAATGTCCTCTTCCCTTACAACGACGACAAATAATATCACTTGTGTGCCCTGTTGATGCCATGGAAGAAGAAGAGCTCTGCGCAGGTCCGGCAGGTGTGCTCTTGGCAGATAGTGGTGGTTGTGCCTGCTTTCTTGTATCACGGCTGGAGGTGGCACCTGATGGAGGTGCTGGTCGAGTGGAAGTAGAGGATGCACGTGGTGTCCATGATGAAGATCGACCTGCAGAAAAGTTAGTTCGCGCCAATGCCTGTCGATCCTGCACTTCATGTTCAGCTTTACTAGCAAGATGGAATAAACGAGTGATATTAGTATACTCCTTATACTCTAGAATGGTCGGAATCTCTCTATTTAATCCACCCATAAAACGTGCAAGCATAGCTTCATTCTCCTCAACAATACCACATCTAATCATGCCAGTTTGTAATTCCTGATGATATTCTTCTATATAATTTTTTCCTTGTCTTAAGCGTTGCAATTTTTGAAGTAATTCACGTTGATAATATGGTGGAACCCAACGAGTACGCATAGCAGTTTTCAAAGCAGCCCAAGTAGCTGGAGTAGGATATAATCTACAATGTTCAGACCACCAAACACATGCAAAGCTAGTGAAAGCACAAACAGCAGCATGAACACGTCTCTCCTCAGGATATTGTAAACATCTAAATCATTGTTCAGTTTCTAACTCCCAAGTAAGATATATATCAGGAACATATCTACCCTCAAATGGTGGAATATTCAATTTTAGTTTAGGGAGATGGTCATGATCTCGTACCTGAGGGTGAGCCCTACCATTGCCATTATTTGCATGTGGACGACCTGGTGGTTGCGGTGCTGGTGGTGGCACGTAGTTCTGATTTTGATCAACCTCATCCTCGTAATCTCCCGCAAAATCATCCTCCTCCGCATCAGCAGCAGGAGCCACAGAAGTATCAACAGCAGCACCAACAGTTTGGCCAGATGCAAGAGGGAGACGACTCGCTCGGCGGAGGGCTGTTTCGCGATGTGGAGGTAGTCGTTGTTGTTGTTGTTGTTGTTGTTGTAGAGGTGCGTTAGGTGCAGCCAGTGGTGGTGGTGGAAGACGCGCGAGCAATTCATTAAACCTGTTATCGAGCTTCGTTTCGAACGTCTTCTCCATGCCATCTATCTTCTCCATGGCCTCTTCAAATCTGTTTAGCACATCTTGCACCTGTCCACTCATCATTTGCTGAAATTTATCATGCAACTCCTTATTCGTCATGTTCTCCCAGTCAGTCTCATCGACTTTTGATCCTGCCATGGTTAGCAGCAATAGAAACACACAAGAATATGATCCTACAGAATACTAACAAGAGATGGTGGTGGTGTCACAAATCCGTCAAGCAAATCTCAAATTCTTACCAGTTCTTACCCAACAGCAGGCGGTGATTGGCAACCGTCGTAGTCAAAACTCTCAAAGCTTGGGTAGAGCGATTACCAGGGAGAGTCAAACGCACGACGTAGATGTATGTGGAGCTGGGAAGGCTTATAATATGGTAGCAAAAAGGGTCAGCAATAATCAATTCAGAGATGCAAAGTTGAATAAACGCTCAACGACGGTACTGTGCTGGTCCTAGGCTAGACCGTGCTAGAGACGTGAGCCTAGAACACTAACAAAATCACGGCGCTACACGTAAACAAGGGAAAAACACAATCTGGAAAAAAATTTCGCTCTTTTTTTGCGCTCCTCTTTTTTTTGCGCTCCTCTTTTTTTTGCGAAAAATCACTATAATGGTGAGTGTCTCAAAACTCTTCCCTCGTCAAACTGATAGGAATGGCACGAAATATTTTTTTGACTTTTTTTTCGGAAATCAGGGCAGCGACGACGAAAAAGTGCGATGAAAAATCACTATGATGGCACGTGGCTCAAAAGACTCAGAAAAGCCTAAAATAGGATAGGGAAAAATATTTTTGCCTGTGAAAATTTTGGCCTAAATATTTTTTTTCCCGACACCTACTCAGGCAAGGAAACACGAATCGGAAATTAGACGGGCCTCGAAAACAAACCTAATATGAAAGGAACTCGAATTGGTAGTGGATATATGATGGTAGGATATGGCAGCGGTGGTGGTATATGGATATGGATTGGTGGTGGTATATGGATACGGATTGGTGATGGTATATGGAGATGGATTGGTGGTGGTACATGGATACAGATCGATGGCGGATAAGTGGTGGTGGTAGATGGCAGGAGCGATGATGATGGTGCGGCGGCGGCATGACAACTTATGACCAGAACTCGAAACTCTAAAAGACTATACTCTAAGACCAGGAACTAGACACGACGATGCAACCGCAAATTCAACAAAGAAAAATACTGAAAAGACTATGTAAAGGCTCAGATTGGTTTGGATATGATGAACTAACCCTATTTTTTTGGCTTTTTTCGTGGACTGTAGGTATGAAGAACAGACTCGATCTAAACTATGAAAAACTGGAAAATCTCACGGAGCAACCTGAAAATCTGATACCACTTGATAGAGGCAAAGGTGTCCCGATGTTTCCATAAGATGGTGGCTATCATTTCTGTGGGAGTCGACCTTGACAATCCGACTACGATCGTGCGAGATGTCGCGCCTTAGCAATCTCTAAACCAACTTCCGAGGGGTTATTGACCACGCCGGAGCACGATCAACCTGACCACGAGGGTCTCTTTCCTGCGAGCAAACGAAGAACAAGCAAGAAACTGAGATTGCAATCTAGATATTGCGAATATAAGATGAAAGCTTTATTGATCAAGGTGGGGTTCTGTGACGTCTTGGTCTGGTCGTTGGACACAAACGAAGTATGCGAAGTTGCAGCTATGGCGAACTTTTAATCAAAACAAAACCCAAAGTCTAAACGATGCCCTAAGGGCTGTATGGAGGAGAGAGGGGGAATTTCGTGGCCCTTGGTGGAGGGGTCCGAAACCAACCCTAACTCTTGTTTCCCCACACATATGGACTCTAAAAACAGCTTATACTTAAGTATTTCGAAAATACATGGGCCTGGCCCAATAATAAGGTGACGCAGCACCTAGAATAGCCTCTGGACGAAATTTATGAAGTGGCATCTTGTATATTTCGTCCCATGCTTCATGCACTCATTATGGTGGCTTTAGAGTCCTGGAATCATCACTTGTAACTCTGTTCTTGTTCCCCTTGCGCATGCCATCATCTCCATGCTTGAACTTGCTCCAAGGTTCATCTTTCTTGTCCAAACTAGGCCCTTCATTTGTAAGCAAAACAAATGTATCCAACTTAGGCAGCATCATATTCACATGAACATTAGAATCGTTACCAAGAAACGAAAGTACCTGATAATTCAATTGGCGTGCGCGGGCTCTAGTAATTGGTCCAGTATGTACAGCTGCAGGGGCTGTGGGTGTAACAATGGTATTAATGTCCTCATCACTAATGATGAGAGAACTCGTTACTTTTATATCTTTAAAATATTTCCGTTCTTATTAAAGGGTGATGCTAAGATATGGTTTAATTCTCTTGATCCTGGTTGTGTGCATAGTCCCCAGGATATGATTTATTACTTCTTTGCTAAATATTTCCCTGCTCATGAGAAACAAGTTGCTTTAAGGCATATATATAATTTTGTGCAAATTGAAGAAGAGAATCTCCCACAAGCTTGGGGGAGGCTTCTCCAATTACTTAATGCTTTGTCTGATCATCCTCGTAAGAAAAATGAAATACTTGATATCTTTTATAATGGACTAACCGATGCTTCCAGAGATTACCTCGATAGTTGTGTTGGTTCTGTTTTCAGGGAAAGAACACCGGATGAAGCTGAAATTCTATTGAATAATATGTTGACAAATGAAAATAATTGGACACTTCCTGAGCTAGCTCCTGAGCCTATTCCTAAACCAACTCCGTAGAAGAGAGGTATTCTATTTCTCAGTCCTGAAGATATGCAAGAGCCAAAGAAATCTATGAAAGCAAAAGGTATTAAAGCTGAAGATGTTAAGAATTTACCTCCTATTGAAGAAATACACGGTCTTAATTTACCGCCTGTTGAAGAAACATATGGTCTTAATCTATTACCTATTGAAGAAACAAATAGTCTTGATAACCCGACACAGGTAGTAAAGGTAAATTCCCTTTATAGATATGATAAAGCTGAAATTCCATTTACTAAGTTTGCTAGCCCATGCTTAGATGAGTTCCATAAATTTATGGCTAAGCAAGAAGACTTTAATGCTTATTTTGGTAGACAATTGAAATACAATTCAAATATGATTGATCACTTGGGTGATTATATGGCTAATGTTAAAGGTGAACTTAAACTTATTAGTAAACATGCCTCTATGGTTACCACTGAAGTAGAACAAGTACTTAAAGCTCAAAATGATTTTCTCAATGAATTGAATAGTAAGAATAATGATAATGCTGTTAGAGTTATGACTAGAGGTGGTAGAATGACTCAGGAACTTTTGTATCCTGAGGGCCACCCTAAGAGAATTGAGAAAGATTCTCAGAGAAATAATATAGATGCACCTAGTCCTTCTAAAAGGAAGAAAAAGAAAAATGATAGGACTTTGCATGCTTCTAGTGAAGCATGCTTCTAGTGAACCTATTACTGAAACACCTAAGAATCCAAATGATATTTCTATTTCTGATGCTGAAACACAATCTAGTAATGAACCTGAAACTAGTGAAAATGCTAATTATAATGTTCATGATGATGCTCAACCTAGCAATGATAATGATATAGAAATTGAACCTGATGTTGATCTTGATAACCCACAATCAAAGAATCAACGTTATGATAAGAAAGACTTTGTTGCTAGGAAACATGGTAAAGAAGGAGAGCCATGGGTTCAGAAACTCATGCCTTTTCCTCCCAAACCATCCAAGAAAAAGTATGATGAGGATTTTGAGCACTTTGCTGAAATGATTAGACCTATCTTTTTGCATATGCGATTAACTGATATGCTCAAAATGAATCCTTATGCTAAGTATATGAAAAAATTGTCACTAATAAAAGAAAGATACCGGAAGCTGAAATTTCCACCATGCTTGCTAATTATACTTTTAAGGGTGGAATACCAAAGAAACTTGGAGATCCAGGAGTACCCACTATTCCATGCTCCATTAAAAGAAACTATGTTAAAACTTCGTTATGTGATCTTGGAGCCGGTGTTAGTGTTATGCCCCTCTCTTTATATCGTAGACTTGATTTGAATAAGTTTACACCTACTGAAATATCTATGCAAATGCCTGATAAATCAACTGCTATACATGTCGGTATTTGTGAGGATGTGCCTGTTGTAGTTGCAAACGTTACTATTTTAACGGACTTTGTTATTCTTGGTATTCCCGAGGACGATAGTATGTCTATTATTCTTGGAAGGCCCTTTTTGAATACTGCAGGGGCTGTTATTGATTGCACTAAAGGCACTGTCACTTTTCATGTTAATGGTAATGAGCATACGGTACACTTTCCGAGGAAACAACCTCAAGTTCATAGTATCAACTCTATTGGAAAAATTCCATCGATTATATTTGGAGGTTTTGAATTTCCTCTTCCTACTATCAAGAAGAAATATGATATTCTTATTATTAGGGATGTGCATATCCCCGTTGAGGTAACATAGTGTTATTCGAAATTTCTCTAGTTCCATGTTATTCGGAATGAGTTCGTTAACAAGACTTGATCAACCTTGTTAGTGGATTCCTTTTGATAAGCATGAGACGGATGAAACTAGAAGGCACAACCTTTTGTGCCCTCCTTTTACTTTCTATTATTCATATTAAATAAAATTAAAATAAGTATTTTTCTGTCTGTTATCTGATTATCCGTGCAATATAAAAATACCCTGAAAATAAAAGTTCTACACAGAGGCCAAAGACATGGACAGTGATTACTAGAACTCTGGGGTGACAATTTCATGCGTGACCGGCGCCAATGGCACAAATGAAGGATTGTATGGAAGGGTCGAAGAGATCTGGGAGCTTGACTATGCTGGAATGCATGATGCGACGATGTTCCGTGTCAGATGGGCCAAGGACGTCGTAAGGGAAAACAAGTATTTCAGCACCATGTCTATACCCGATGCGAAGTTCACTCCCGTGAACGTTAATGTCATCGCCAAAAATGATCCATGGGTACATGCTAAGCACGTGACACAATGCTTCTTCATAACCGAGCAGGCCAATCCCAGCCCTATTGTCATGAGGAGATCGAAAAGGAACATCGTCGGAATGGATGGAGTCGCCAATGAGGAAGACTACGACCAATACGGCAACCCGATGAGGGAAGATGACGATGACGATGAAGCATACGTGAAAAGAAGAATCAATACTACATTACTTAAGAAAGATCGTACTCCATGGCTCCGGAAAAGTCACAAGGAGGGGCTAAATTACTCAGCAACGGACAAGAAAGGGAAGAAGCTCAATGTGAAACATCATCGACGCAGCTGATCAGAAACCTACATTTATATATATACATCTATTTTGTGTACGCACTTAAGTAACCATTATCGGTCAACTGATATGTTACCACCACATGCATGGTTCCGGTGATATTCGAGCAGTGGGAAAAGAAAAAGAAAAGTAAAATAATAAAGAAAAGAAAACTAAAAATAAATGGGAGAAAGCAGTACAAAAAAAGAAAAGTAAAGAGAAAACAAAAGGAAAATAATAAAAGAAAAGAAAACTAAAAACTAGAAAAGGAAAAAAATAAAATAATAAAAATTGGAATAGTTTGGAGTAGCGCTGGATCTTGAATAAGCGCTATAGATAAGTTAGCTATAGCACTGGATCAGGAAAGAGCGCTACTACTATGTGCCATTAGCAGTAGCGCTCCTTAACAACCTAGCACTATAGCTAAGTATTTTAGAATTTTAAAAAATAGAAATTGCAACAGTTAGTAGTAGCGCTTGTTTAGGAAAAGCGCTATAGCTAAGTTAGCTATAGCGGTTGTTTCCAAACCAGCACTACTGCTATTTTGAGTTAACCCCCCACCCCTACCCCCACCCCCGCCGCACGGGCTCAAAATTTCACCAAGTCTCATTCCCCACCATCTCCAGCTCGCCCCTGCGCCCTCTGTCGATGCCCTCGACCTTGCCGCCTCCAGCCGTTGCCCTTGCGGCCGCCCTCGACCTCGCCGGCCGTCGCCCTTGTGCTCGCCCTCGACCTCGCCGGCCATCTCCCCTACGCCCGCCCTCTACCTCGCCGGCCGTCGCCCCTGCGCACGCCCTCAACCTAGCCGCCGCTGCCCTTGACCTTGACGTCGTCGCCCTCTCCACTACCCCGTAAGCCTCTCTCTCTCCTCTCCCCTGCCCTCCTCTCTCTCTCTCTCTACCCTCTGCTCTCTCTCTCTCTCCAATTTGAATTTAACCTAGCTAAGTGTTGGATGTATGAACACTAGCTAGGAGATGTAGCAGAGAGAGAGAGAGAGATTTAGTTTATAGCAATTTAGTTTAGGCAATTTTGTTTAGGGAAATTTTGTTTAGGGAAATTTAGTTTAGGGTATATATAATACCTACAAATAAAAAACAGTAGCAAATTGGTTTTTGTAGGTATAAAAAACAGTAGCTAAAATTTATAAAAAATAGTAGCTAATTAGTTTTTGTAGGTATATAAATTAGCTATAAAACAGTAGCAAAAATTTATAAAAAACTGTAGCTAATTAGGGCAGTAGAAAATATAGCTAGGGCCATTTTTTAGCAAATGAGCAAATTTAGCTAGGGAAAATTTGTTTAGGGCAGTAGCTAATGCAATAGCTAATTAATTAGGGTCAGTAGTAGACAGAGAGAGAGAGAGATCATTTAGGGGAAAATAGTAGCAAATAAAAACTAAAAAAGGTAGCAAATAAAACCCTAGATGATGTTTTAGGAGCATATAGCCTATAGAATGTTACTATTTTTAACACTTGGTTAATTTGCTAAATCCTGGAAATCTGTCATATAATTGTGCCATGTTCTCTTAAGATAGCATCAAATCTGTTATATGAACTTTTGTGCCAATTGTCAAAAAGTATCTGAGTGGCCTATGTTTTGCCGGAATGTTGATTCATTTCCGTTCCGGCAAATTTCAGGCGCTCCATATGTCCACTTTTTAGCAAAGTTCATGCCGAAAATTTCCGTGATTTTCGGCATGACTTATGCTAGAAACTAGGACATATGGATTACCCCGGATTTTCCGTAAGGGGAATGAATCAACATTCTCACCAAATATAGGCCCCTTTATCTCTTCATTATATCTTTTATTTACAATTGTTGAATAGGAAACATGTCTACCGACACCGAAGTCATGGGTGGTAATGCTCGCCTCGAAGACCCCATTGAGGCAGCAAATCACTATTTCGATTACCAGGACGAACACCAGATGGGGTTGCATGGTGGCTGCAGTGGCACCAACCCCGACACCGACGCCGACACTGGCACCAGCACCGACACCACCCCTGACACCGGCAACGATGATGTTGTAGCCGGTAAAGCAACGAAGAAGAAGAGGACATGAAAACGAAACGAGCTTGGCATCGGACAAATTGTGGTCACGGAGATGCACCCCAAGAAGTTAGAGCCAACGGCACAGGAGGAAGTGCGCTCGTGCTGGCGCAATCAACTTCGATGCATCCTTAGGGAAATTGCCAACATCAACAACGAGAGGTTGAGGCTCATACCACATATGGAGAACATGATCCTAAAGAAGTTGCACAATAGGTTCTTGTTCCCCGACCGGAATGAATTGAAATATAAAGATCTATGGGAAGACGTCGCCATGACAAAGATAAACGACAAGGCGATGGTGACGTTCACCAATGACTTGTCCGCCTGGAAAGTTCAGGTGAAAAAAGCGACTGCGAAGAATGAACCATGGTCCAAGATTCATGCTGATAATCCATCAATACCGGAAGAGGACTTTGAAAAATTCAAGGATAATTGCGGTAAAGAAAGTGTCAAGGCAAAGTCGGAGAAAATAAAGGCGCTCCAGGCCAGGAACACGCCTCTCCACCTCCTCGTAAGCCGTGGTTACGAGGGGAAGAGGCACGTATGGGCCAAGAAGGACGCCGAACGTGAAAGTCAATCCCAGAGCCCTTGGTGGAGTTCACCGACCCACTAGAGCATGACTGAATCACGGCCCGGTACAAGTGGGAAAAACTCAAAAAGATCTTTTACACGAACCTGAACACGAGGGAGTTCATGAGACTTCTAGTAATTCTTATATTACCACATTATCAGACCCCTAAGATGATTGGCGCATGAAAGAGCTGGTTCTTGCCTTGGCCGAAGTCTCTTCTTCGTCTCGCGGTGCCTAGTATCACGCCAACGGCACCTTCTCAAGAAGGTATGAACACCACCCTACCTACCAAATTACCTGCACCTGTCGCGGTGGGTGATAGCGGACGACGCGAGGGAGAGCCTACGCTAGTGCCAGATGATGTCGCCCCCGCTGTTAAAGAAGCAAATCTTGATGATGACATGGAGGCTGATGATGATGACTCAGACAAGCATTTCAATACCGCCTATGATGATGGAGTATTGATGGCTCAGGATGACAAAGACTCAGGCTATGAGCGTGAAGATGATGACTTGATGCTGCCTGATTTGCCGGAGCTGGAATGTCCTAAGGCGGAATGCAAAAAGTCTCTCTTGAAGCGATCATCCCAGGAGACGCCTCTAGATGCCGCCTGTACCTAGCAACCCCTGAGGCCCGTCCACTAATTAGCCCGACGACACTAGGGGTGGTGGTTAGGGAAGGTATGGTGGGCTCACTACCGCCACCCACCAAGAAGCAAAGGAGGAGACCAGACAGGAAAGGCCCTAAAGGCGCCAGAGCCGCTTCAAGCAGCCAGCCGCCTCTGATGCCCTGGGTGGTAGACAGAATACCTGTCGAAGGTGCGAAGCGCTTCCATGTCACTAGCGAGCCGATCCTACCTGGCAAAGTTCTAGAGCACCAAGTGAACAATGATCTAAGGAGACTGCATGAAGATGTCAAGGCCAGAGAGAAAAGCCTTCTAAATGCGGAAAAACCAGGATACCCGCTTTACGCGGCTCAAGTGCTAGGTGAGATGTTGTACGTCGAGAGATGGCCCACGAATAAGTTCATCCTGCAATTTTACTACATCTACGACATGTTCCACATGACCAAGCTGGATTTCAGTTCATCCGCACATATGCGCTGTATCTAAACTACTTCCTCAGGGTCGAGAACATACAATATATCCGCGTCGCGGACCCATTCTATATGGACCAGAGATTCTTGGCAGTTTGCAAAGAGCACCGACTATGCGAGCAAGTACCTTGGCAACTTCATGATCGCTAATAAGGACAAGGAAGCAATTCTAGTGCCTTATCATCCCATGTAAGTCATCCGCACATATCCTTTCATAAGTGTTACTCATTCCTTTGCAAGCATGGAGCTAATTTGAGGTGTACTTAATTTGCATAGTGGGGGCGTCCTCATCGTTCTGTACCCGGAATACTCCCATGCTACGTACTTGGACTCATCGAAGAACCTCAGGAAAAAGGATTACATGCACATACAAAGTGTTATCGATAGTGCCCTGTTAACCTTTAGCCTGTCTGGTGGATATATCAAGGTGAAAAAGTACAGGGGCCACGGGCTGGCTTTCGGTCCTAAGACCGACTTCTGCTGCATCCAGCAACCGCACACCAGTATGGCTGATGGATTCTACCTCATGCATCACCTGCTTGAGTACAAAATGGATAATCAACGCCTTCACATGTCACCTACTACCGACAATGCCGAGATTGTCAGTTGGGCCACAAGCATAGGAAAGACACCATATAATCGAATCAGAGATGAGTTTTATCACGTATAGTGTGAACCTGCCCAAGTGATCATGAAGCAGGTCCTCGAACCAATAGGGATGTTCTACCATGGGCCAATCACGCGGGAAGATGTCCGAGCACTGCTACTCGCTCAGCGTCTGGACCTGAAGCCTTGCAACAAGCTCGGGTGCTTCCTCCCTGACTATGAAGATTGGACCGCCGACATGGAGGACTGATTGTTGATGACAATGTGTCACTACTATCTTTTTCTATGGCAAAACTTTGAATTTATGCACGGCGAAACTATGTGATGTAACTAAAATGTGGTCCTGAACTAGCGTAGATTAGTCTAGTTAATTAGTTTGGGCATGAGGAACTTCTTCACTTATGTTTACTATTGGTTGCTTGTATTTTGCTAATTATGTCTCTTTGTTTTCTTAAGTACATTATGTTGAATATTATCATTCAATTGAACAACTCACGATGCAGCTACATAGATCAGAGATGGCGAAGGGGTACTACGTCATGTACGTTGGGAGGGTTCTAGGAGTCTACAACCACTAGCCAGTCGCTCAGGCCCAGATGCACAGGTACCCGGGTGCTAGCCAGAGTGGGTTCAACAGCAAAGTCGAAGAGGAAAGTAGTTAGTTGAGGTGGACACTCCAGCATGAGCAGGGGCGGGACCGCCGGTACTACATGGTTGCGCTCTTGCTCATGCTTATTTCTCTTTTCTTCTACATCATGGTTTAGATAGAGATGATGAAACTTGTGTGTTCCATGACCATGCAGTTGCACTTATTTGAGACATGATATTACTACTGGGCGTAAACCGGCCTATCTGGGCCGGGTTAACTTCATCAGTAGTTAAGTATGTTAAAGCCCATGAAGGTAGATGAGGGCTCAAGACCCATAATCGGTTAAGAGCCTGTAGCCGTAAACCGGCGTCAATATGTAACTTATATTGTAAGTTAGGAATAAGTAGAGAACAAACCGGACACATCTATGAGCCGGTGTTGGGACTCTGTAAACCGATGGGCGTCACCCATGTATATAAGGGGACGACCCGGCGGCGGTTCAAGGACAACAGACAACAACTCGAGACATAGGCGAAGCTTGTTTGCTCCCTAGTCATCGAAACCCCATCAATTCCATCACAACTAGACGTAGGCTTTTACCTTCATCAAAGGGGCCGAACTAGTATAAACTCTCTTGCGTCCTTGTGTCCGCTTTAACCCCTTCAAGCTAACCCGTCGCGATGGCTCCACGACTAAGTCCTTTCTCTAGGACATCTGCCGTGAAAAAACCACGACAGTTGGCGCCCACCGTGGGGCTATCGCACGATGGTTTCCGGTTCTTGGAGGGTCACTTTGAAGGACTCGAGGGCTACGCCGTAGGCCGGATGACTAAGAGTCGTCGCGGCAAGCTCTACATCGATGACGCAGGCTGGGGCCCCGAGGCCGGCTCAATTGAGTACGGGTACCGGGTTCCCTTTGGTAGCATTCACGTTTTCATTGGCAAGATTGGTGAACCGGGCCCTGAGCCGGACATCTGCACCAACCTCGTCGAGACGGCTCAGCGTGCGCAATCCGCCCAGGTTAAACCGGCCATGAAGCGTGCCTTCGTGGGAGTCATCCATGGAGGAAGTTATGAGGACGGATCGGAGTTTTGCGAGGTGACTGTCGTTTGTTCCGGTGACGAATCTTTGACCGTAGAAACCGAATCTCTTTATCAGCTACAAGATGGCCGGATTGGGAGCTGTTCCGATGGCAACAGTATTCCGGACCCCTCTGATCTGCCCAACCGGGTTGGAATATTCATGACCGGAACACAAGCAGCGCTTCATTCTTCGACAGCCGCGGCAACGATCTCCGGTTCAGCAGCGGCGACGGCTGCCGGGGCAGGAGGCCCTGTGCGCCCGCCGGCTCAGGTTCTATCAGAACTATTTGATGCGTTGGCTGTGCTTATGACGGAAGTTAATCCGCCAAATCAGGACGTTCACAACACAGAGATTGCAAAGGTAAAGGAATAGATCACCCAGGCCAAGGCGGATCGGGCGGCTGAGGACACCACGATGGCCGCAGAGCGGGCCGCTTTAGACGCACAGGCCTACAGGCTTATGTTGGACCAGAGCGCGTCGCATGAACTCATGAGGAGGAAGCACCGATCCCACTTACCTCCGGTTTTCGAGGCTAGGGACCTTTTCAGCACTCCAGGACCAAGAGCCGGCAATCCGCTGGAGGGGAACCGGGCAGAAGCCCCTGGGACCGGTGCACCGGTTCAGCCTCGTCAGATGGACCCGCCTCGTCAAAACACTGTTATACCTCAGGATGCTTTAACACCTCCGGGTCACTACTTCAACCCAATGGACAATCTTGTTGCCGCTGCTGCATGGCTGGAGGCCATTCCAATTGAAGGTGACTCGCCGCAGGCAGTAGAGACGCGATAGGTCAAGGAACTTCTGAGGACAGCTTTGGCCCAACAGGAAGCGTACTCGTACAGCCGCGACCGGAACCACTCGACCCCCCGTCCAAGCCAGAGCTATAGCAGACATATGGATGAACCAGCAGTGTCGAGTAATGAACGACGTGGAGCACCCCGTGGCAACAACCCGACGGGTGGTGCTGATGACGCTCAGGAAGTGGTGAACCGGGCCCGAGCGCGCAGGGAGGCCGAGTTAGCCGCACAGCATCAGGCTCGGCATCTCACGCCGGTTCGTCCAACCATCTCGATCAAACCTGGTGTTACTTCTAGTTCTTTGGGGGTGCCGTGCCTTATCCCCGCTTTACGCAACGTGCGCCTGCCCAAGGATTTCAAAGGCCTGCAGAAGGTACCAAATTACACAGCGGATCAACCTCCAGAGACATGGGTGGAGAGCTATGAGATGGCCATGGAGATGCTTGATGTGGATGACATGGCGTGTGCGAAATACTTCACCATGATGCTTGAAGGAACGGCCCGTACTTGGTTAAAAAGCTTGCCAGCTAATTCTATTAGTTCATGGGCCCAATTACGAGCCCGGTTTATCAGCAATTTCAAGGATACCTGTAAACAGCCTATGTCGATAGTGGACTTAGCTGCATGCGTCCAGGAGGAAGGAGAATCAACGACTCATTGGGTGCGCCGGGTTTCACAAGTGTTGCACTCCTCAGACCGCATCAACGCTGACACCGCAGTATTAACCCTAGAAGGCAACTGCCGGTTTGGGCCCCTGAAGTTGAAATTGGGACGGATGAAGCGTCATAGCACCGACATGGGGACCCTCATGGCCGCTTTGGTGAAATATGCTGATTCTGATAGTACCAAGGATCCCGAATCTGATGATGACAAGACAGGGAAAGGGAAGAAGAACAGCAGCTCCAAAGGTCAGCAGCATCACTGGGTAGGCAATGGCGGAGGAGGCAAGCATAAAGCGGATGGTAACATGGACTTTGTGGCTAATACCAACGCACAGGACAATGGCCAGCAATGCAAGGGTAGGCCAAAAAATCGTAATGGAGCACCCAAACCTAACCCAAACCGCCTAAACTATCTGCTAAGCCAGCCCTGTCCAAGACATGGGACGAAGGAGGAGCCAGCAAACCACCTTTGGAAGGATTGCTTTATTATGCAGGAGTTCAAGAATTCTAATAATTTCGGTATGATCACGAATCTAGCGGTGGCTTGGGGTCCGGGCCGGGTTACGGTGGAGGAAGTTCCGGTTCAGGATTTAATGGTAATCCGGGCGGGCATAATGGTCAAAATAGTCAGAGCAACCAGGGTGGTTACAACCAACAGTAGCGATAGTCAGGTTACCAGAGCAACCCAAGCAGTTGAGTAGTGAGCAGTACCATGTCTTTACCACTAGCTTGGACAAGCAAGACCGGAAGGTTCAGAGGCGGGCAGTCAACTCTGTTGAACCGGTCATACCCCGTTATCTACGTTGGTCTGAACAGCCAATCATATGGAGCAGAGAGGATCACCCACCCCAGGTCGATAATCCGGGTCAGTTGGCTCTGGTGGTGGCGCCTCAGGTGGGAGGTTATAAGTTCACCAAGGTGCCCATGGATGGAGGGAGCAGCATTAACATCCTGTACTATGAGACCTTCCATCGTATGGGACTAACATATAAGAATCTCAAACCTTCTAATACAGTATTCCACGGTGTAGTGCCTGGCAGATCAGCATATCCTGTTGGTAAGATAGCTCTCGAAGTGGCCTTTGGGGATGATCATGATTCCAGGTCCGAGATATTGACATTTGAAGTGGTGAAAATCCAAAGTCCATATCATGCCCTGTTTGGGCGACCGGCATACGCCAATTTTATGGCTCGGCCCTGTTATGTGTATTTGCAGCTCAAGATGCCGGGTCACAAGGGGACAATAACGGTTCACGGAAGCTGCAAAATTGCTTTGGAATGCGAGGAAGGAGATGCGGCTTATGCAGAGTCGGTTTGTGCCACCGAGGATTTGAAGTACTATAAAGACAATGTTGATCCGGCGGACATGACTCCGTTGAAGAAGCCAACTATGGAGCATGATCCGGCCCTGAAGTTCAAATCGGCAGCAGAAACTAAGCTTGTTGACTTCGTACTTGGTGATTCGTCCAAGCAGTTCAGCATCAGTGCCAATTTGGATCCGAAATACGAAAGCGCGCTCATCGAGTTCATCCATGAGAATCGGGACATTTTTGCATGGAAGCCCTCTGACATGCCAGGTGTACCGAGGCAACTCGCTGAGCACACACTTAATGTGGATCCTAAATATAAACCGGTGAAACAGTTCCTCCGCCGGTTTAACGAAGAAAGACGCAAGGCGATTGGAGAAGAGGTAGCGAGGCTCTTAGCAGCTGGCTTTATTGTTGAAGTTTTTCACCCCGAGTGGCTTGCCAATCCGGTGCTGGTCCTCAAGAAAAACGGCACCTGGCGCATGTGTGTGGATTACACAGATCTTAATAAAGCTTGTCCAATAGATCCTTTTGCCCTCCCCCGTATTGATCAAATTATTGATGCTACGGCGGGTTGTGAGCGTTTAAGTTTTTTGGATGTGTATTCTGGCTATCATCAGATCAAAATGGCAGTTAAGGACCAGGAGAAGACAGCATTTATAACTCCCTTTGGAGCCTTCTGCTATGTGTCTATGCCCTTCGGGATCAAGAGTGCCCAGGCAACTTACCAACGGTGTGTACAAAATTGTCTTCACAAGCAGATTGGCCGTAATGTACATGCTTACGTGGATGATATCGTGGTTAAATCCAGGGAGAAGGAGACTCTGATTGATGATTTGAAGGAAACCTTTGATAACCTGAAAACATACAAGATGATGCTTAATCCGGACAAGTGTGTCTTTGGTGTACCGGCGGGCAAGCTATTGGGTTTTCTAGTGTCCAACAGGGGAATTGAGGCTAATCCGGAGAAGATCACAGCTATCACCTCCCTGGCTAAACCGAAGTGTATCAATGATGTTCAACGCCTGGAAGGCCGGATTGCTGCGCTAAGCCGGTTTATCAGTCGCCTGGGTCAGAAGGCAATCCCTTTGTATCAGATGTTGAAAAAGACGGATCAGTTTGTCTGGAGTTCTGCTGCTGATGAAGCATTTGAGGACTTAAAGCGGCAATTGGCCAATCCGCCTGTGCTCGCCGCTCCCGTTGACAAGGAGCCGTTACTACTATATGTTGCTGCTAATGTTCGGGCGGTCAGTGTAGCTATTGTGGTGGAGCGAAAGGAGGCAGGTAAGGAGCATCCGGTTCAATGTCCGATCTATTATATCAGCGAGGTGCTCATTGAGTCCAAGCAAAGGTATCCGCATTGGCAGAAGCTGGTGTATGGAGTTTTTATGGCAAGCCGGAAGCTTAAACAATATTTCCAAGGGCACTCAATTACGGTGGTCAGTTCTGCTCCTTTGGGAGATATCATCCAGAACCGGGAAGCAACTGGCCGGATTGCAAAGTGGGCCATAGAGCTGGGGCCGTACGGTTTGAAGTATGTGCCTCGGACAGTGGTTAAGTCTCAAGCACTTGTTGATTTCATCAATGATTGGACGGAAATGCAAGCACCTGAAGAAAAGCCGAATCATACGTATTGGACCATCCATTTTGACGGATCCAGGCAGTTGGAAGGCTCGGGGGCTGGAGTCGTATTAACTTCCCCACGAGGTGATAAGTTTTGTTATGTTCTCCGTTTAATGTTCCCTTGTACTAACAATGCAGCTGAGTATGAAGCCTTGCTCCATGGTCTCCGGATGGCTAAGGAGATGAATCTAAGTCGAGTTAAGTGCTTCGGTGACTCGGACCTTGTGGCTCAGCAAGTGTCTGGCACTTGGGACTCCAAGGACCCACTCGTGAGGTGGATACTGTCGCAGGTTATTTCAAAGGCTATCAGGTGGACCACGTGGACCGGCAGAAAAATGAAGCGGCAGACGCTTTAAGCCGGCTGGGCTCTCAGCGCAAACCGGTCCCACCCAATGTTTTTCTAGATGTGCTGCACAACCCATCGGTCAAGATCCCTGGTGAAGAGGATTTGGCTATTCCTGATCCGGAGGCTCAATTGGTGGCAGTTCTTCATGTTATTCCGGATTGGACGCTTCCCTACCTGGCGTACAAGAACCGGGGTGAGTTGCCAGAGGATGAGATTCTGGCCCGGCAGATAATCTGGCGATCCAAGTCCATGGCTATCATCAACGTCGAGTTGCATCATTGCAGTGTATCAGGAGCTTTTCAACGTTGCGTGTCTCCTGAAGAAGGTCATGAAATTTTGCGTGAGATCCACGAAGGAGATTGTGGTCACCACGCCGGTTCAAAGTCTCTGGTGGTTAAAGCGTTTCGCCATGGCTTCTATTGGTTAACTGCTCATGCTGATGCGGAGGATCTGGTCAGACGATGTGATGGTTGCCAAAGGTTTTCAAGATGTGCTCATGTACCGGCTCAAGAATTGAGAATGATTCCAATTACTTGGCCATTTGCGACTTGGGGGCTGGATATGGTTGGGCCTTTCAAAAGGTCCAAAGATAAGAAGACCCACCTCCTGGTGGCGGTTGACAAGTTTACAAAGTGGGTGGAGGCAGAACCTGTTAGCAAGTATGATGCGCCCATGGCGGTTCAGTTCATCAAAAAGGTGATTTTCCGGTTTGGCTTTCCGCATAGTATTATCACAGATAATGGTACCAATTTGTCCAAAGGTGCTATGAAGGAGTTCTGCGAACGGGAGCACATCCGGCTCGACGTTTCATCAGTGGCACATCCACAGTCCAATGGTCAAGCAGAAAGAGCTAATCAAGAGATCTTGAGAGGCATCAAGCCCCGGCTCATGGTTCCTTTGCAGAGAACGCCGGGTTGTTGGGTAGAAGAATTACCATCTGTGTTATGGAGCATCAATACAACACCCAACAGATCAACAGGATACACACCGTTCTTCATGGTTTATGGAGCGGAGGCAGTTCTCCCCAGTGATATCCGTCATGATTCACCTCGTGTCACGGCTTATATTGAAGCGGACAACGAGACAGCACGACAAGATGCTTTGGACCGGTTGGATGAAGAGCGTGACATCGCAGCCGCCCGATCGGCGATTTACCAGCAGGATCTTCGTCGTTATCACAGTCACCGGGTCAGAACCAGAACCTTTCAGGAAGGAGATTTGGTGCTTCGGCTCATCCAAGATCAGACTGATATGCATAAGCTATCCCCACCTTGGGAGGGGCCTTTCGTGGTCAGCAAGAATCTGCACAACGGGTCGTACTATCTAATCGATATTTGAGAGCATAAGGACTCACGTACATCAGAGGACGAGACTAACAGGCCGTGGAATATAGCTCATCTTCGGCCTTACTATACCTGAGCCATTGGCTATACTTATGTACATATTACGACAATGTATATATTATGATTAAATATAATAAACCGGAGCCTCAGCTAAAGCGAGGTATCTGTTCTTTTACATCATGTGAGGTTACACGGAGTTGCTCTAAAGAGGCCTCCGGTTTACCCCTTGAGTTCACTTTGCTAAAAGCATCGTGTTATATCACTTGGAGGATTGGTCGTGTCCGAACCAATACCATGCCTCTTGATAGGCGAGAGCCACCAGATCACTTGGGGACTTGGTCATGTCTGAACCAGTCATGGCCTCTTGATCGGCCTAAGGCCACAGAATCACTTGGGGGCTTGGTCGAACCCGAACCATGACCATGCCATTTGGTCGGCATAAATGCCACAGAATCACTTGGGTACCTGGCTGACTAGAACCATGGTTACACCTAACGAAAGCTTGGTCGTGTTTGGCCATGGTAACGCCATTTGATCAGCTTAAATAAACCTTTTTTGGCAAATGTTTTTGTCGTTGCTTTTGCTTCACACTTTTCTTTGAAGGGGGGTTTTTGCTTTTCATTGTGTTTTTTAAACTGACAAAGTTTTTTAACCAATCAATTGACGGAAAACAGTTCACGTCAATCCGAAGACTATTTGTCCGGTTTGATCCTTGTTGTTAACATCCTCTTATGGAGTAACACGGTGTTTATTATAACCTGGCACGGTTTACATGGTAAAACTAGTGTCATATATAACACAGGAGCTGTTATCTCCTCCAACAGTGTGGGTTTGCAAAACTCCGCTTCAAGATTGGCCAAGCCAACTTCACACTCAACGATGGCAGGTATTATGTATCTCAAAAATTTGATCATATACTTAAAATTTTGTTTTGGATGTTTTGATTTCATATATACAGACATCATATTCTGCCTGACCGTACAACTGCGGTGGCACTTGACGAATTTCTCATTTCAGAAAGTGTTTTGGAAAGTTCATTACCACAGGAAGTTATGCACGAAGGCATATCAACATCAAAGGTATCAGCTAGCCTATTACAAGGCAACATGGTGCCCATAATAACATAATTGTTTTTACAAAGGAGAGGCAGTTTTAAAACTGGCTTCCGGTTCAAGCTTGGTCACCAGCCTGGCCTGATGGTTGTGGGTCATCCTGCGCCGCTTCAGCTTCCGTTCCTCTACCCAGTGGCTGGAAATCCATAGTTGTCCAGTCGGTTCCCATTAATGCTTGAAAAACAACTTCATCATGGATCAGCAATGACGGGTCAATATCGGGAGCGTAAGTATGCTTACGGATTGGAGGGATCAGATTTTCTGATTCATGGATTGGTGCAGCTATTCTCTTGTTCTGACTGTCATATTGTGCTTGATAATGAGACAAGTCTGCTTCCTCAGCCAACTGACAGGCTAGTGGACGTACCTCCCAGTTTATTGCTCGCAGATCCGCTTCACCAAATTCTGACCCATCTTCCTTCAAGCTGGGATAGCCCTGAGCCGCTTCAATAGGATCAAAATCCGGCACCCAGGCTTTTGCCCGGATTAAGGCATTGATTGCACCGTTTCGAGCACCAGATTTCTTCAGCTCTTCAACCCGGGCAGGAAGCACTGACAGTTTCATCAGAGTATCTTGAATCAAAGTGGGCGCCGGTTTGTTATGAGACGCGGTATAGATGATCCGCTTGGCACCAGTATACAATTGTTCAACCAATGTATAGGCGGCTTTCAATTTCTTCCGCACATCTGACCCCAAGTGACCAATGTGTGTCCCTGAAATACCATAAAAGGTTAATAAACCGGCGACTCTATAAGAAGGCAGAGCTAATTCATAAGGCAAGCTGGCTTACCAAAGATAGCAGTGGTCATGGCATGAACGTGCCACTTTATGCTGGTCAGTTCATCCGTCACTGGTTTTAGTGGAGCCTCGGCATCCTCTGCTCGTTTGATCAAAGCGGACTTTTCAGTGGCCCAATCCGCCCGTTTCTTCTTGAAGTTCTCCTTAAGTTGTTCCATGGCGCTTAAAGCACTAGCCAATTCCTCTTTTGCTTTGGAGGTTTCAGCCTATTGGGTTTTCAGGTTTTCTTGAAGATCGATGACTTGGTTTTCTTTCGTCTTCAGCTCCGCCTGCATGCATACAGATATATGTTTCAACAAATCGGTAGAAGGATTCAAGTACCAACCACATAACAAGTTATGCGCTTAGCACTTGGGGGCTAATGCATATTCGATCTTCATCTTTCAATTGTTTACAAAGTCCCAAGATCAATACAAGCATTCAACTTGGCACTTGGGGGCTAATGGCTATTTGATCATATATATTCTGATGCGGCAGTTTCAATTACTTAAAGTACCGGTTTAACTACGCTAAGTTGAACCGGCCCTTGGGGGCTACATCAGCAAATTTCAAAGTATCAAGGTTTAAATTATTAAGTCCCGTTTTGAAAGAATATTTCAAACCGGCCCTTGGGGCTAGGAGAGTCAGCAAGAATGGAAGCATACAAGCATGAAGGAGCATATGGAAGTTACCTCATATTTATCTTTCATCATATTAACCAGACCGGCTTCGTAGTCATGGCGGGTATACAGCCGGTTCAGATAGCCGGAATGGATATCTTGGGCGTTCAGAGCAGCATAAGTCGTCAGATCAGTGTTCCACTTGCCTTTGCCAAAAGCAGCAAATTCTTCCTTGGCAGAATGTTTGGATAAAGCGACAGGATTGCTTGGCTTAGTATGGCCAGTGCCAGTAATGACAACCTCATCATCCTTGGTACCGCCGGTTTGCACTGGAGCTGTTGGCTTGTCAGTAGGTTTTGCTGGACCGGTGGAGCTTTCAATCCGGATGGAACTTGTGGGCTGATGGATAGGACCTGAGGTATCAGTAGGTCTCTCTTCAGCAATAAGATCATCATCTGGCTGCGATGGATCATTGGGAATATCCTCAGGAATAGCCGCTTTAGCTTTGGGTGTCTTGTCTGCTTCAAGAACGACATCTTCTTTGGCCGCTTTGTCCAGGCGGGCTTTCTTGCTTGGCCTAGGTTTGGCCCTAAGAAGAATAATAAAATCAAATACAACATATGTTCTAAGGCGATGTACTGCAAACATCATAATAAGTATAGCTTACCCAAGCACCGTTTTAAGCGGTGGGAGCTGAGTAGCCGAGGACTCGCCAGAAGATGAGTGGGAAGTAACCTGGTAATCGGAGTCAGACGGATTAAGAGGTTGACGAAAGCAGCCCTCTTTAGGACAAGCACTAACAAGAAAATTAGAGACCTTTGAATGGCATTTACGAACCGGACTATTCGGTAAACCGGCGGAGGTAACTACCTGGCCGCTGTGCCGGATTGTGCGACGAGCTTCGTGTTTTGGGTCTTCATAAGAAAGTTAGGATCCAAATAAGCAAGAGGATGAGAAAATTTAACTTTCCGGTTTGCCTGGCGGATTTTTTGTGAAGGCAAAGTTTCTGAATCGGAAGAGAGAATAATTACCTCTGCAACATCCGCGTGGCTGGCTTCGGCATCATCCTGACAAATATCATCATCAATAAGACGTATGAAAAATAAACCAAGTGAGTCAAGCTCTACCTCAAAGTCCGGATTATCTACATCATCATCAGCGGCCGGATTAGAAGATGCAGTGGTTCTTTTCCTGTGGGCATTCTTCTTCACAGCTTTAGTCTTTTGTCGGGTTGCTCTTTCCAGTTTGTCTGGTTTCTCTGGTTTCTCCTGCGGCAGTTTTTTGCTCCAAAACGGATCATTGCCCTGATTATGCTGACACTGATATTAAAAACAATGACCAGACATATCAATAACAGAATCAGCAAATAGAAAAATCAAAGACTTACAGCTGGCGGTTTGTTGGTGGCACAGAAGGGAAGCAGGCCGGTTCTAGCACAGACGTGTTCCGGTTCATTCAGTATCTTATGCACAGCTTCTGTGATTTCTTCATCGGAGAGCTGGAGTTTTGAATGTCGCAGTGGGTCATAAACACTGTCAGTATACTCGCACATCAAACCGGAGCGCTGACTAAGGGGCAGTATGCTCCATGATATCCAACAACGAGTGAGATCAACCCCTATTAAACCGTTGGCCATAAAGGCTCTGAGCTTTGATAGCTGGGGAGCATATTTGCTTCTCTCCTGGGCAGTCAATCTTTGAGGAAAAGGGTGTGTGTTGCTGAGCCGCTCCGGACGAAAGCTAGGCAAGGGATTCTCACCAGCAGGGGAGGTGTCTTTGAAGTAGAACCATGTCTGATTCCACTCCTTGGGGTGACTGTGCATCTTGGCATGAGGGTATGTGACCTCTTTCCTTTTCTGAATCGCCATGCCACCCAACTTTGTATTAGAGCCATCAGTAAACTCAGTACGGCGGTTTAGATGGAAAAGATCTCTGAACAATTCCACTGTGGGCTCCTCTTGAAAGAACACCTCACAGAGCATTGGAAGTGGCACATATTTGTAACAGAGTTGGGGCCAGTGTCTTGCGGATGGAGTTGGAAATCGGCTAAAACATCCCGGTAAAATTTAGAACCGGACGGCTTAAAGGCCCGGGCTAAGTGATCTACGAAAACAACAACCTCTCCTTCTCGAGGTGTGGGAGGGCATTCTTTGCCAGGAGCCCTCCAATGGATGGTATCTTTGCTGCCTAAAGTGCCAATCAGGACTAAATCGTCCAGTTGATCCTCTGTGATGCGAGAAGGAACCAAATTGCACTCATATACTTGCTTGACCATGATGGAATCTACAAGGTAGAAGATCCCGGTTCAAAAATGCATTTCATCAAGGTACGTTGGTATGGGCACTGTTAAACCGGAGACAGAACTATCTGAACCAGAGTTTCATGAAGCAACCAACATCTGGCGGTTCAACAAGGGGACTAATGGTATATACCGGTTTGTCAATTGTTTCTACAAAGTTAAACCGCCTGGTCTAAACATTGAACAGTCAAGACTACAGATGAGTAAGTACACAAAAACAGATTTCACAAGATTATACTACAACTTTGGATCTGGAACATGTTTATAAAGGAGATAAATATTCAAGGCCCAAAAGGAGCAGTGCCGAATCAATGAGCGAAGGTACGGATAAGATCTATGGTCTTAATATGCAAAAGTGAAAATGGAGGATAAAAACTACTGCTACACAGAGCAAAGATTCACAGACTCGTCTAAGGATCTATCATATGAACAAGAAGCAAGCGATGAACGCTAGAGAACATGGAAACCCTAGAACAGATCTATGATGAAAAGGATAGAAGACTTACCGGAGCTGAGGAAGAAGCGGAAGGTCGCCGCGGTGCTCTGGTACGCTCAGGGTGATGCAACGGCCAAAGTTGGTCCAGTGGTCAATGGCGGCGGCGGAGCTCCGAAGCTGGGCGACGCGAGGAAGATGAACCAGAAGGGCACGAAGGGGAAAAAGAAATGACCCTTCGGTTCTATTTATAAAGCAAGGGACATGGGTCAGGCGCGGAAATCAAGGGGCCGCAAGTTTGGAAACAGAGTTGTCACCTCGATTATCGTAGATCTATTAAACAAGAAGGTATCATGGATAGTTTCTTTATGACAGATGACGTCACGCCAGTTTACAGCAATCAGAGAAGATGACATCCTGGCGGTTCACCAAACTACAAGAAGATGTTGAAGATGAAGTTTTTATTAAGGATTGACATGAACCTGTTCAAATCAATCTGGGGCCTAATGCTGGGGATATTACTACTGGGCATAAACCGGCCTATCTGGGCCGGGTTAACTTCATCAGTAGTTAAGTATGTTAAAGCCCATGAAGGTAGATGAGGGCTCAAGACCCATAATCGGTTAAGAGCCTGTAGCCGTAAACCGGCGTCAATATGTAACTTGTATTGTAAGTTAGGAATAAGTAGAGACCAAACCGGACACATCTATGAGCCGGTGTTGGGACTCTGTAAACCGACGGGCGTCACCCATGTATATAAGGGGACGACCCGGCGGCGGTTCAAGGACAACAGACAACAACTCGAGACATATGCGAAGCTTGTTTGCTCCCTAGTCATCGAAACCCCATCAATTCCATCACAACTAGACGTAGGCTTTTACCTTCATCGAAGGGGCCGAACTAGTATAAACTCTCTTGCATCCTTGTGTCCGCTTTAACCCCTTCAAGCTAACCCGTCGCGATGGCTCCATGACTAAGTCCTTTCTCTAGGACATCTACCGTGACAAAACCACGACAGCCGGTACTACATAGTTGCGCTCTTGCTCATGCTTATTGCTCTTCTCTTCTACATCATGGTTTAGATAGAGATGGTGAAACTTGTGTGTTCCATGACCATGCAGTTGAACTTATTCGAGACATGACATGATCGCACTTGTGTATCGCTATTTCTGAGATGTGATGATATTTGTGTTGAATGATGATGGTATGACGAGACTATTGTATGTCTATGATATGATGAGAATAGTGTATGTTTAGTATGATCTGATGAAACTATTGTATAGAGCCTGTAGAAATACAGCACAAATACGTAGAGGGGTGCGAATCGGTGAAAGCAGGAACATTAGCAGTAGCGCTGGAAAGCACCTAGCAGTAGCCCTGGCTTAGCAGCAGCGCTTCCTGTGAACAAGCGCTATAGATAGCTATCAGTAGCACTGGTATAGGAAGCGCTACTGCTAACAATACTTAACAGTAGCACTGCCCATAACCGCTCTACTGCTACAACTTAGTTGTAGCGCGGTAGCAGTAGCGCTGGACCCAGCGCTACTGCTATGCATATTTCAAGCAAAATTACTAGTGTTTTCCCTAGTAGTGTTATACCGGTGTGCAGGATGTGTAAAAATGCCGTAGCGCCGTCATGCTTCGCTAAAAATGGTTTCGCTTCTTTTGGGATGATATCTCCAGAAGAAATAAGACTTGAAGTCAGAGTTGCATAGGCGTGTAAGCTAAGAGAGTTGTGAAAGGACATCCAAACATCGTCGAAACAGTGCACAAGGGAGTCATATGTGGATACCTAGTTCGGGCCGACGTTTGGGCATGCTCGCCTAGCTGGAGTGCGGGTCACTTCAGAGCCGTTGAGGGTGATGCACTGGCTGGCCACGCAGGAATGCAGATCTTGAGTGGCAGCGGAGCGCTACAATGTAGTGGACGAGACCATTGGTGAAGCCCCAACGGCCTAGAGGGGGTGGAGGTGCGATGGTGTGCTCGGTGAAGTAGCCCTGGTGAGGTGGGAGACGGTGTTGGTGAAGCACACCTGATGCGGTGGAAGTCGGTGTCTATGAGGCACGTCGGTTGTGGCGGCCGACGTTGTCGGTGGATCACCTAGTGCAGTGGACGAGGGCGTAGATGTGGTAGCTCCGTCGTCTTCTTCGTCGTCGTCCAGCACAAAGGTGGGGAAAGATAAGAGACGAGGGGTGATTCGAACTTTACTTGGGTTGGTGGCGAATTAGGGATTTGAGTGCTCTGGGCGCGGAAGGGGACAGTGGAGAAGGGAGATTTTGCAAGGGTTGAATTGGGGCCGCCAGATATTTCAATCCGAAATGTGGAAGTGCAAACTTATTTTGTCGTCGTTCTTCTTTTTGAGGGGGAGGGAGGGGCTGGGTGGCTGGGTACTAGCGTTCGTACGACACACGCGACCACCACGACACGACCCTGGTCTTCCTGATGCGCCTACATTTGAGAATGCAAACGAACCTGTATGTATTACCATGCCCGTGTTTTCCTTGCAAATAATTAGTCATTCAAAATGAGATACTATAAAATAATTAATGAGGAGTTATTTGAATTAGAGTGTGTGTCACATAGCGATCTCCAATTCTAACGTGGATTTCGCATTTCACGGCATCCACGCTACTTTTTAATACAAATTCATATGTATGAGATGAACACCATGGTAGTGAGAAAACTTTGGATGGATTCAAACATATGACCTACAAAATAGCACAACAATCGAGTCAATTTCAACTTTTCCAAACCTAGTATGGCACCAATTCGAAATAATTACGGAAGCCAGATGCATGGTCCTCAATTCAAATCTTACAATATACACTAAACTGAAACATCGATATTAAGTCTCATACTATCCACAGTCAAGTGTTGTTTTTAGTCCCACCCCCTCGGCACACATGCTATATAGTTCCTGTATCGACCAATATTCCTCTCCTAACCAATTTAGGAAGCTATCGGTTTCCGACACACATTCATTCTTTCTCTCCATGTTTCGATCTCTAACTCTCTCAACTACACAACCCCCCTTTTCCACTTTGTTACCAAATGTATCTACCTTACACACCCGCCATTGCACTCCATGCCGAGCTCTCTCTCTCCCTCACACCCTCTCTCGCTAGATACATGCATTGCCTATCTAGACCCCCCCCCCTCTCGTATGGACGCACGCACATAGTCTATCTAGTTCACTCCCTCGAGATTGTCTCACTCTTTCTTTCGCATGGTGGCCCACACTCGCTCAATATTGCTCTCTTTATCTAAGTCTCGATTAACCTCGCTTTCTCTCACACACAAATGATATATCTCCTTGTTCGGGCCCCGATCGACACACTCTATACTCTCTCACGTAGATTATCTATCTAGGTCCGTCCATCCAAGACGCCCCACTCTTTCTACCTCATGGTAGGCCAAACTCGCTAAATCTCTCTCTCTCTCTCTCTCTCTCTCTCTCTCTCTCTCTCTTTGTATGTCTCGATTGACCTCTGTCTTTCTCCGACACAAACTATATATCTCCATGTTTGAGCCAAATTCGACATATTCATATTGTATACTCTCTCACGCACATTGTTTATCTAGGTCACTCTCTCCAACCCATCTCACTCTTTTGATCGCACGACAACCGACACTCGCTCAATCTCTCTGCCTTTATATATGTAATCGATTGACCTTGCTTCCTCCCATGCACAAAATATATCTACATGTCTGTGACTGGATCATCTCTCAAGCTCTATCTTACAGCCCTCACCCTTCCCAAAAGCTCGAACGGACAATATCTCTCCAGAGCACATATATCTTTTCAATGAATTCTGGACCACACTCACTTTGTCTCTCTATCTATCCATGTCTTGATTGACCTTGCTTTCTCACGTCGTATCTTCCACACATTGAAGCTACCTCTCCATCCCTCGCAGGGCCGGAGCTATTTACATTGCAAGGGGGACTCCAACCTTGGATTAATTTGTGAAGGCATTTTATTTCGGTGGGTTTATATTATATTTTCGTAGCATTCAGCCCACAACTACTCAAAACACTGTTGCAACCCCCGCACCTCCCCCAATTAATTTCCCTCTGGCTTGGTCATCGCTCTCTCGCAAGTCCTTTCACACGTTCCACGTTGCACCATGGTATTTTTGCAAGAAACTCTGTTGTTCTCTTTAATTATTACAAATAAGCTACAAACTACACAACGATAGTCCACCTGTAATGGAACAAATTTCGACCCACAAATTAAAGTGCTATGAACTACATACTGAGGGGCCCACCTATCATGGAACAAATTTGGACCCATATATAAATTAAAAAATAGAAAATGACGAAGATCGAACATGCGACTAGGGCCTTCAAGCCGCACGTCAATAGGCAACATAGTACATCAATGTTTTTTGTAGCCCCCATTGTTGATATAATGTTTTTATATTACCATAATGGATAACATGTTTTAATATTATTTTTAGTACATTAGTGGGACCAGATCGTTAGCACGTACTATTCACCTTCACTTACTGGTGGGTTCCATGTGTGCTCACTCTCTCTCTTTCTCTCTCTCTCTCTCTCTCTCTCTCTCTCTCTCTCTCTCTCTCTCTCCTCCCCTTCTACATTTAGACGCACGTGCAAAGACGAAGAACGTGTGGGGCGATGTTGCCATTGACCATATCTGGACGCGTTCACAAGTTACAACACTAGTTTCACGTACTAGTAGTACTAGTCAATGTGTACGTGCAATGCACGTTAATTTAGAAGTGTATATTAAGTGCATGCGGATATTAAGTAGGATATTATTTGTTTGTTATTATGTGATTAGCACTATTTCTGTCATGAAATTAACTACACGCTAAACGTGTTGAGGGCTCGACATTGAAGCAGTCTAGGTCGTTGGATTGACATGATTTGATGGCCGAGATTAATTGGATATGCCCCTTTGGCATAGATGGTATAGATATAGATTACACATCTAACCAGTTCAGGAACAATAGTAACCGTGACCGACAAGTTATCTACTACTTCGTAATAATTAAATGTGTTGATAAATATATTGGTGAAAACATAAATGGTTCAGATCTGAAATCATGGCACTCAGGCCCTAGTGACAAGCATTAAGCATAGCAAATTCATAGCAACATCAATCTTAGAACATAGTGGATACTAGGGATCAAGCCCTAACAAAACTAACTCAATTACACGATAAATCTCATCCAACCCATCACCGTCCAGCAATCCTACGAAGGAATTACTCACTCCCGGCTATGAGCATAATGAAATTGGTGATGGAGGATGGTTAATGATGACAATGACGAAGGGTTCCCCTCTCCGGAGCCCAGAACGAACTCCGGATCTGGCCTCTTGGTGAAGAAAAGGAGGCGGCGGCAGCTCTGTATCATAAAACATGATGAAACTTCTTCCCTTATTTTTTTCTTATGAAACATGAATTTATAGTGCTGAGATTAGGGTCAGCGGAGCCACGTGGACCCCACCAGCCACCAGGGCACGCCCTGGTGCCTCGTGTGTAGCAGGTGGCCCCCCTATAGTGGGTATTTTCTCCAATATTTTTTATTTATTCCATAAAAGTTCTCTAAAAAGTTTCGTCCAATTCCGAGAACTTTTATTTCTGCACAAAAAACAACACAATGTAGTTCTGCTGAAAATAGCGCCACTCCTGATTTGTTTCATTCAAATCATGCAAATTAGAGTCCAAACCAAGAGAAAAAGTGTCTGGAAGATACGACGGAGACGTATGATTGCCCAAGAGCTAGAGGTGGCCTCTTGGACGGTGCCTTCACAATGAATTCCTTCATGTATTTTGGGGTTACATAAATGTAATCCCTCCATTCATATGCCCATTTGCGTTTAATTCATTGCATGCACGTCTTGTGCTTCTTTCAGTCTATTTACCTTGATCTGCTTCATCAAGGAGTACAGTATCAGTGTTCTTGACTTAGGTTCCAGAGTTGTACAAATTGAAGCAATTACATAATTGAGGAATCTAAGAGTTAGGCATAACTTAGATGAAATAACCAAGACTGCCCAAAAGGAAGTGCTAAAGTATTTGAAAGTGGAGAAAAACACTTTTAGAATTTTAGGTAGTGAAGAGATCAAACTGGGCAGTAAAAATGAAATTTTAATTACCCCACGGATGAACTCGATGAGCTGGACAATGAGGCGAAGGAAATCATCAGCTCAGATCTTTTGTGCCCTAACTTAGCCACGAAAAATGGCTACGGCGGTGGCAGAGGTGAAGAATCTGTGGCCTCTGCGAGTACGTCGACGAAGAAGTCAAGGCAGTGAAGCTTTCCTTCTCCGACAGTGATGAAATCCAGCGGCGGCGCTAGGGTTTGGAAGTGAGAGCCACAAGGGCGAGGGAGCAAAGTGAAATGAGATTTGACGCGGTCAATCCTATATATAGCCACGGTGAAAACCGAACGGTCTGAAGATTTTGGATGGATAAGCCCCTCGCGATTCGCATCTCTATGACATGCATCACATATGCGATTTTGACATTCTTATCCACGCCTCGAACGCGCAGGATTAAGTTACTATGGGAACTGCGAAAAAATTGATTTGAAATTTTTAAAATGCGTTCGCAATTTCTTCAGCTGACAAGGACACGGTTAAGACTATGAATGGTGTAAATTAGAATGCACATGAAGAATTTGTGAACATATTTGATTGAGTTTAGCATAGAGGGAAGCGGGTGTGATCACATCCACATAGGTAATAAAAACGACTTGAAGAATTAGCAATATGTGGATGTTGTTGAGGACATGAAAAAAGTCAAATACACACACACACACACACACACACACACACATAAACACTATTCTGATCACTAGTCGACCTGTCGCAGTACTGGTAGTTGAACTTCACCCTGGAGAGGTTGAACTTTTGCAAACATTGTCCAAATGGGGCTTGCGATATACCATTGTAAAGCTATGGACACGTGGATCATAGTCTACGTTAAAGTTTTTGAAAAATCAACACGGTTTAAGAGCACTTTTGCAAACCCTTTTTCCTCATACAAAAAAACATGAATCATATTTTCGAGCCCATTTCTAAACTGTTTATCAGAATGAGGCTAATGGCACTGCGTTGAAAAGCTGCTGCAAATCCGCTCATTTCACATACATAAAGTTTTTCCTAATTCCATACGGTTGAAGAGTAATTTGAGAAATGGCGGATTTTCTCAAACTGAACAGTCGAGCTCATTTTTTGGCGTAACTTGAAAATGGCTTATCCATTTGATGGTAAATGATATGGCATTGGAAAGCTTATGAAAATGCACTTCTTTTTCATATAGAAACCTTGTTCCAATTTTGAACTATTTAAAAGTAATTTAGAAAATGGTTGAAGTTCCTCTGAGTTTGTATTTTCTTCCTTTTTCCTAAATGGTTTGCTGGAATGCAGAAAATGATATGGCATTGGAAAGCTTGTTATATATATATATATATATATATATATATATATATATATATAATTTTTCTCCCAATTCTTTACAATTTTATGATAATTTTGAAAATGAAAAAAATGTTTTTTGGCTGAAATTTTTGCAAACTTTGTTGGAATGGAGCAAACAATATACCATTGGAAAGCTATAAAATATGCGAAACTTTTTCGCATAGAAAGTTTTCTCTAATTATCTTCCATTTTAAAGTAACTTTGAAAACGGCGAGATCAAACGTTCTGCCTTCATCGGGAAAACAAAGTCTTCAGAAATGCACTGCGTGAAGAAGTTAAACTTCTGGGGCATGTCTATTTGAACTTCCACTCTGTTTTCCACGCGTTGTTTTTTGCTTGTAACTCCCAAAACACTTCTGGAATTGAGCAAATGATATACCGATAGAAAGTTGTTGAAAACACGCAACTTTCCTGTGTCAATCAGTTTTTCATACTTGCGACGGTTCAAAAGAATTTTTTTCAATACACAAAAAAAAATTTAAACTGTATACATGAAATTTTAAACCGTTCATCATAATGTAGCATATAATATACAGTTGTAAAGCTTATGAATAGGAGCAACTTTTTTGTGTAGACATGTGTTACAAATTTATTGCCTTTTGAGAGTAGTTTGAAAAATGGCAAAACCGATGTTGTTTTTGCCTCTCTTTTTAACATGTAATTGAAGGACAGACGTCTTGTAATACAATTTCTGAACCGTGCATGGTGGATCACTTAAACTTCTTGCAACAAACCTTTTAGGCTTTTACTTTTGTATTCTTTTATTCTCATGTGAAAAGCATTTCGTATCGTAGTTGAACAGCTCGCTGTTTTCACATCGAACTTCGGCCATGTATTTTTTATTTATAATTCCACACCAGTTCCTTGGAGTTCCACAAATGATAAACCATTAGAAACTTGTTGAAAAGACGCAACTTTTTTTAATACGGTTATACTTTTTTTGAACAACATACACCAATTTGTTTTCAACCGTTTATTTTGGAATAAGTATATGATATACCCTTGGAAATTTGGTGAATAGAAAGAACATTTTTCTTGTCAAGCTTTGTGTTTCAAATTTGCAATGGATTGAGAAATTTGTTTTAAAACACAAAAAATAAATTTTTCTGTGTGTTTTTGCACAAGTAAATACCTAGTGAACCTCCTTTACAAGAATTTTTGAATTCCTGGGCCGACTACATGAACTTCTAGCTAAAGTCTTTTTAGACTTTGTTTATTTATTCTTGTTTTCTTATATGAAACACACTCCATGTAGTAGTTGAACCGCTAGTTCGTCTCACTTTGAACTTCTCTCTTCTATCTTACCCGTAACTCCTAAAACTCTCATTAAAATTGAGCAAAAGTTATACTGTTAGAAAGCCATTAAAACACTCCATGTAGTAGTTGAACCGCTAGTTCGTCTCACTTTGAACTTCTCTCTTCTATCTTACCCGTAACTCCTAAAACACTCATTAAAATTGAGAAAAAGTTATACCGTTAGAAAGCCATAAAAGGAGGTTCAACTTTATGTGTTGAGCATTTTTTCTAATCCGCGACATTTTTAGGAGCTTTTTTGATTATGTTAAAACTTATTTTTTTCGAACGCTATAGACCAAAACTTTAAACAATTTAACATAATACATCATATGATATTCTATTGGAGAGAGTTTGAATAGGAGAAACTTTGGTATGTAGAGAGGTTTTTCAAAATTCATCACTGTTTATGAGTTGTATTTAAAAATGCCCAAAATGACGTTGACTTTTTGGTTTTTTGAACTTCTGAATCCTTGGTTTTAATATATTTTAAACTTCTATGTTATTTTAATTTGAACTTTACATTTTTTATTTTTCCAGTAAAGAATTGTTTTTGATTTTTCAATAAATAACAAATTTGACTATTTTTTTTGAATTTGAACTTCATGGTTGATTCTTTAACAATAACGGGTATCTAAGTTTTTTTAAATGGTAAAATCCTAGATTTTTTTAATAAACATCGAACCACTTCGTTTTTTTAGTTTGAACTATCTGTTTTTTTAGTTGGAGAATGCTTTTCAAAATTTTTGTTAGTTGTTCTTTTTATTTTAATTTGAACTTCTTCGTTTTATTCTTTAGCAATGAGAAAAAAATCTAAGTTTTTTATAAACTTCAAACTTCTCTGTTATTTTAATTTTAACTCATTAGTTTTATTCTTAGAAAAAATATAGTTTTTAACTAAGCTTCAAACATTTTTTAAAATTTAATTTCGTAATATTGTTTTTCTTAGAAATGGGATGAATTTGTGTTTTTGTATATATCTAACCACTCGGTTATTTTTAATTTCAACTTCTTGATTTTATTCTTCAGTAATAATGAAAATCTTAGATTTTTTATAAATACAGAACTGCTCTATTTTTATATTTTGGACTCCTTGGTTTATTTCTTTACTAACACAAATATCCTAGTTTTGTAATAAATATTTAACTGGTCTGTTATCTAAATGTGAACTTCTAGAGTTTTTTATTTAGGAATGGTGAAAATCCTTTTTTTATGCATTTTGAATTGCTCTATTTTTTAAATTTGAAATTGTTGTTTTTTTGAACTTCCTGTTCTCGTTCTTTAATAATGAGGAAAATTTTGTATAAACATCGAACTACTCATTTTATTTAATTTGGACTTGCTGGTTTTAGTTTTTTTGTAACGGAAAAAAATCCTTGTTTTTTAATAAACACCGCGCCACTCCGTTTCTTAAATTTGAACTTGTAGTTTATTTTACGTTTCCTGTTTAGCTTCTAAACAATGTTTACTGGTTTATTTATTATTGAGCTTCATGGGATTTCATATTTGAACTTCCAGGGGTTGTCATGTCAACTTAGAGTTTTTTAACTCGTACTGAGTCTCTTTTATGAACTTCTAGCTTCCTGAATGCCTAAATTCAATATTCAATCTTGTCCAAATTCAATACTGTATACTTCCAAATTCATGATTTTGTAAGTAGCAACATTGATACACATGAACCTCTCCTAAAAACAATATTCCATATTCATCAAGGATTGGCGTCACCATATTTCTTTCTACCAAATTCTTGTGTACATGAACTACACCCCAACAGCCTCTTTTCATTTCCCAACATAAATAAATACGAACTTCACTAGGTTCCTCTTTTTTTAACTTCTCCTTTTCTCCCAAAATTACCTACTTTTCATCTTTGAATTGTGAGAACTCCATCAATTAAAAAACAATAAGATTTTTTTTCTAATAACCAAACACAGACTCTCATAAAAGAACTACAACCATGTTGTCATACACATGGTATTTCTTTTCCTTCCTGTAATATACACATTGAACCACACACATATAGTCCATTCCTTAGCAATAGACGGCAATAGTTAGAACCAATGAAAATAGGCCGTCTGGCGAGCCACTTCATACCCATGATGCAACTCTCCAGTTAGTGAAAACACCCAAAAAAACAAGAAAAAAATAATCTCTCTGAACCTCAATCCCAACCGTATATGAACTCTGGTCCCCCTTCAAGTAAGATCGAAATACATACATACAAAATCACAAATGAGTAGCAACTACTCTGTAGTGGCAAAATCGACCAACATTTTTGTACAATGCAAGGTGTCATTCATGTTGACTTTCTTCTTCTTTCCAAATTTGCATGAAGAACTAACTTCTGCCCCCATCTGTATGAAAATTAATAGAGCCTCATAAAGGGCATGAACCAAAACCCTGGACTAAATTTTTCAGTCATCCCCCTGAACTGAAATGGCACATACTATCTTGCAACATGTCACTGAACTGAAATCTTCTTTGGACAGTCGGCTTTCTTCTTTCGCTAGAGCAGCCACATGGGGATGGCCAGCACGGGACCTACCGGTGACATGGGGCAACCAAGGCAGTGTCGGGAGGTCAAAGGCGGTGGTGCATGGGATCCAGTGTCGGCAGCCATGGCAACGATAACAACTTGGAGAAGACACAACATGAAGGTCACATTGTAGGACTCAGGTAGGTCGCCGCTTTGGCCTCGGGTAGGTCATCGTGGGTGTTGTGGGAGACCCACAACGAGCACCTGGACACACTACACGCACGCGAGGTGTTGAACTTCTTTTGATCGAGATGGATGGTTGGGCCGCTGGCGTGACCATGGCCAGGGGCAGAATAGGGAGGAGGCATGAGTGGGGTGGAGCCAGTAGGCCGCGTCCACGGCGAGCATCTAGATGACCCCGATACATATCCTCGTTGGGGAAGTGACATAGGAGAACCACCGGGGAGGAGTGGTGTGGCAAGGGTGGTGGAGCAGCGCCAGCTGGCGGTGGCCGGGAGGCCTGGCGGGGTGGTTGTGCGCTGTTGGGCAGGGCAGTAGCATGCTGGGAGGAGGGGACACGGTGTGCTGCGGGATAGTGCAGCGGCTGTCGATGTCAAAACCACAGATCTCGGTTAGGGGGTCCCGAACAGTGCGTTTAAGGATCGAAGGTAACAGGAGGCTGGGGACACAGTGTTTACCCAGGTTCGGGCCCTCTTGGTGGAGGTAATACCCTACTTCCTGCTTGATTGACTTTGATGAGTATAGGGGTTACAAGAGTTGATCTACCACGAGATCATAATTGCTAAACCCTAATTGTCTAGCATGTTTGATTATGATTGCCTCTACAGACTAAACCCTCCTATTTATATAGACACCGGAGGGGGCTAGGGTTGTACAGAGTCGGTTTACAGAAAAAGGAATCTTCATATCCACACGCTAAGCTTGCCTTCCACGCCAAGGAGAGTCCCATCCGGACATGGGAAAAGCCCTCCATCTTGTATCTTCACGGCTCGTCAGTCCGGCCCATGTCACATAGCCCGGACGCTCGAGGGCCCAGTAATCCCGGACTCCCTCAGTAGCCCCCGAACTAGTCTTCAATGACCACATCTCCGGCGTGCCAGTTTTTTTCGGCATTGCAAGGCGGGTTCCTCCACCGAATACTCCAAAGCATATGAAGCGAGGGGCTATATTCGACCCTTATATCTCCGATCTTGGTAAGGTGAATTCTTCGAACAGCTCGGTTTTCATTAAATGTCATACCCTTCGGCTTCTATGCTTCCACCGCCTTAGCTTCCACATGGCAAACGAATACGAAGGGACCAATCGTTTTTACAAATAACCCCTCGACAGCATGGAGAAGGTGTCTATTTAAGGAGATCAAATCTCAGATACCATTCCACGCCAGGCGACAATCCTTCGAACTTGCCTCAAGGAACCACGAAACCATGGCTAGCGCTCCTAGTTCCTCCTCCCGCCCCTATGACCCTCAAAAAGGCGATTGGGAGAGCTGCTATGTTTCCCATGCCCAACTGACCAAGCTCCAGGTACAGGGCTATCTGCCCCCTGCAGACCTAGTCCCCGTTCGGGCAAGATTAACATCCTTTACTGGCGAGGCCTTGGCGGAAAATTTCCTGAATCCCTCAGAAGGGAAGTGAGTGTGCTTCGTGTCTTTCCTTTTGAGAGGCGTTGGATTTCCAATCCATCCTTTCCTCTGAGGTCTCCTGGAGTACTATGGCCTTCAACTGCACAATCTCCTGGAGCACAGCGTTGGTTTTCCCTTGAAGAGGAAAGGGTGATGCAGTAAAGCAGCGTAAGTATTTCCCTCAGTTTTTGAGAACCAAGGTATCAATCAAGTAGGAGACCACGCGCGAGTCACCTCATACCTACACAAACAAATAAGAACCTCGCAACCAACATGATAAAAGGGTTGTCAATCCCTTCACGGCCACTTGCAAGAGTGAGATCTGATAGAGATGATAATAATAAGATAAATATTTTTGGTATTTTTATGATATAGATTGAAAGTAAATAAAGCAAAATAAACGGTGCTAGAAATAGCTTGTTGACGGGAGATTAATATGATGGAAAATAGACCCGGGGTCCATAGGTTTCACTAGTGGCTTCTCTCAAGATAGCATTAGTACTACGGTGGTTGAACAAATTACTATCGAGCAATTGATAGAAAAGCGAATAATTATGAGAATATCTAGGCATGATCATGTATATATGCATCACATCTGCGACAAGTAGACCAAAACAATTCTGCATCTACTACTATTACTCCACACATCGACCGATACCCAGCATGCATCTAGAGTATTAAGTTCATAAGAACAGAGTAACGCCTTAAGCAAGATGACATGATGTAGAGGGATAAACTCATGCAATATGATATAAAACCCATCTTGTTATCCTTGAGGGCAACAATACAATACGTGTCGTTTCCCTTTCTATCACTGGGATCGAGCACCGCAAGATTGAACCTAAAGCTAAGCACTTCTCCCATTGCAAGAAAGATCAATCTAGTAGGCCAAACCAAATAGATAATTTGAAGAGACTTGCAAAGATAAACCAGTCATAAATAAAAGAATTCAGGGAAGATTCAAATATTGTTCATAAATAATCTGGATCATAAACCCACAATTCATCGGATCTCGACAAACACACCGCAAAAGAAGATTAGATCGAACAGATCTCCAAGAGAATCGAGGAGAACTTTGTATTGAGATCTAAAGAGAGAGAAGAAGCCATCTAGCTACTAGCTATGGACCCGAAGGTCTAAAGTAAACTACTCACACATCATCGGAGAGGCCGTGGAGTTGATGTAGAGGCCCTCCATGATAAATGCCCCCTCCGGCGGAGCTCCGGAAAAGGCCCCAAGATGGGATCTCTTGGGTACAGAAGGTTGCGGCGGTGGAATTATGTTTTCGTGGTGCTCATGGATATTTGGGGGGTACGTAGATATATATAGGAGGAAGAAGTATGTTGGTGGAACAATGAGGGGCCCACGAGGGTGGAGGGCGCGCCCCCCTGCCTCGTGGCTGCCTTGTTGATTGCTTGACGTCCACTCCAAGTTTCCTGGATCATGTTTGTTCCAAAAATAACGCTCCCGAAGGTTTCATTTCGTTTGGACTCCGTTTGGTATTTCTTTTCGGTGAAACTCTAAAATAAGCAAAAAAACAACAATTTGGGCTGGGCCTCCGGTTAATAGGTTAGTCCCAAAAAATAGTATAAAAGTATAAAAATAAGCACAATAACATCCAAAATAGATAATATAATAGCATGGAGCAATCAAAAATTATAGATACGCTGGAGACCTATCAAGCATCCCCGAACTTAATTCCTGCTCGTCCTCGAGTAGGTGAATGATTAAAACAAAAATTTTGATGTGGAATGCTTCCTAACATATTTCTCAATGTATTTTTTCTTTATTGTGGCATGAATGTTCAGATCCGAAACATTCAAGATAAAAGTTTAATATTGACATAGAAATAATAATAGTTCGAGCATACTAACTAAGCAATCATGTCTTCTCAAAATAACATGGCCAAAGAAAGTTATCCTTACAAAATCATATAGTCTGGCTATGCTCTATCTTCATCACACAAAATATTAAATCATGCACAACCCTGATGACAAGCCAAGCAATTGTTTCATACTTTTGATGTTCTCAAACTTTTTCAATCTTCACGCAATATATGAGCGTGAGCCATGGATATAGCACTATGGTGGAATAGAATGGTAGTTGTGGAGAAAAAAAGGAGAAGATAGTCTCACATCAACTAGGCGTATCAACAGGCTATGGAGATGCCCATCAATAGATATCAATGTGAGTGAGTAGGGATTGCCATGCAACGGATGCACTACAACTATAAGTGTATGAAAGCTCAATAAAAGAAACTAAGTGGGTGTGCATCCAACTTGCTTGCTCACGAAGACCTAGGGAAATTTGAGGAAGCCCATCATTGAAATATACAAGCCAAGTTCTATAACGTAAAATTCCCACTAGTTTATGAAAGTGACAACATAAGAGACTCTCTATCATGAAGATCATGGTGCTACTTTCAAGCACAAGTGTGGAGAAAGGATAGTAACATTGTCCCTTCTCTCTTTTTCTCTCATTTTCATTTTTTTATTTGGGCCTTCTTTTTTCTTTTCTTTTTTGGCCTCTTTTTTTATTTTTCTTTTTTATTTTTCATCCGGAGTCTCATCCCGACTTGTGGGGGAATCATAGTCTCCATCATCCTTTCCTCACTGGGACAATGCTCTAATAATGATGATCATAACACTTCTTTTTACTTACAATTCAAGAATTACAATTACAACTCAATACTTAGAACAAAATATGACTCTATGTGAATGCCTCCGGCGGTGTACCGGGATATGCAATGAATCAACAGTGACATGTATGAAAGAATTATGAACGGTGGCTTTGCCACAAATATGATGCCAAGTACATGATCATGCAAAGCAATATGACAATGATGAAGCGTGTCATAGCAAACGGAATGGTGGAACATTGCATGGAAATATATCTCGGAGTGGCTATGGAAATGCCATGATAGGAAGGTATGGTGGCTGTTTCGAGAAAGGTATATGGTGGGTTTATGGTACCGGCAAAAGTTGCGTGGTAATAGAGAGGCTAGCAAATGGTGGAAGGATGAGGGTGCGTATAATCCATGGACTCAACATTAGTCATAAAGAACTCACATACTTATTGCAAAAATCTATTAGTTATCAAAAAAAAGTACTACGCGCATGCTCCTAGGGGCTAGATTGGTAGGAAAAGACCATCGCTCGTTCCCGACCGCCACTCATAAGGAAGGCAATCAATAAATAAATCAAGCTCCAACTTCATCACATAATGGTTAACCATATGTGTGTGCTACGGGAATCACAAACTTCAACACAAGTATTTCTCAAATTCACAACTACTCAACTAGCATGACTCTAATAGCACCATCTCCATATCTCAAAACAATCATCAAGTATCAAACTTCTCTTAGTATTCAATGCACTTATATGAAAGTTTTTATTATTGCCATGTTGTTCTAAAGGACTCTCAAAATAATATAAGTGAAGCATGAGAGATCAATTATTTCTATAAAATAGAACCACCGCCGTGCTCTAAAATATATAAGTGAAGCACTAGAGCAAAAACTATATAGCTCAAAAGATATAAGTGAAGCACATAGAGTATTCTAATAAATTCCAATTCATGTGTGTCTCTCTCAAAGGGTGTTTATAGCAAGGATGATTGTGTTAAACTAAAAAGCAAAGAGTCAAATCATACAAGACACTCCAAGCAAAACACATATCATGTGGTGAATAAAAATATAGCTCCAAGTAAAGTTACCGATGAACGAAGACAAAAGAGGGGATGCCTTCCGGGGCATCCCCAAGCTTAGACTTTTTGGTGTCCTTGTATTTTATATTGTGGTGCCACGGGCATCCCCAAGATTAGGCTGTTGCCACTCCTTGTTCCATAATCCATCAAATCTTTATCCAAAACTTGAAAACTTCACAACACAAAACTTAAATAGAAAATCTCGTGAGCTCGGTTAGCGAAAGAAAACAAAACACCACTTCAAGGTACTGTAATGAACTCATTCTTTATTTATATTGGTGTTAAACCTACTGTATTCCAACTTCTCTATGGTTTATAAACTCTTTTACTAGCCATAGATTCATCAAAATAAGCAAACAACACACGAAAAACAGAATCTGTCAAAAACAGAACAATCTGTAGTAATCTGTAACTAACGCAAACTTCTGGAACCCAAAAATTCTAAAATAAACTTTTGGACGTGAGGAATTTATCTATTAATCATATTAAAAAATAATTAACTAAATATCACTCTCCAATAAAAAATGGCAGCAATTCTCGTCAGCGCTAATGTTTCTGTTTTTTTACAGCAAGATCAAAAAGACTTTCCCCAAGTCTTCCCAACGGTTCTACTTGGCACAAACACTAATTTAAACACAAAAAACACAACAAAAACAGACGCTCGATAAATTATTTATTACTAAACAGGAGCAAAAAGCAACGAATAAAAATAAAATTGGGTTGCCTCCCAACAAGCGCTATCGTTTAACGCCCCTAGCTAGGCATAAAAGCAAAGATAGATCTAGGTATTGCCATCTTTGGTAGGCAATCCATAAGTGGCTCGCATAATAGATTCATATGGTAATTTAATATTATTTCTGGGGAAGTGTTTCACGCCTTTCCTTAACGGAAATTGGAATTTAATATTCCCTTCCTTCATATCAATAATTGCACCAATCGTTCTAAGGAAAGGTCTACCAAGAATAATAGGACATGAAGGATTGCAATCTATATCAAGAACAATGAAATCTACGGGCACACAATTCCTATTTGCAACAATAAGAACATCATTAATCTTTCCCATAGGTTTCTTAATAGTGGAATCCACAAGGTACAAGTTTAAAGAACAATCATCAAATTCACGGAAACCTAGCAAATCACACAAAGTTTTTGGAATCGTGGAAACACTAGCACCCAAATCACACAAAGCATAACACTCATGGTATTTAATTTTTATTTTAATAGTAGGTTCCCACTCATCATAAAGTTTTCTAGGGATAGAAACTTCAAACTCAAGTTTCTCTTCATGAGATTGCATCAAAGCATCAACAATATGTTTAGTAAAAGCTTTATTTTGACTATAAGCATGATGAGAATTTAGCATGGATCGCAACAAGGAAATACAATATATCAAAGAGCAATTATCATAATTAAATTCCTTGAAATCCAAGATAGTGGGTTCATTGCTATTTAAAGTTTTAACCTCTTCACTCCCACTTTTAACAATTTTAGCATCAAGATCTAAAAACTCTGAATTTTTGGGACACCATCTAACTAAAGTTGACTCATCTCCAGTCCCATAATTATCAAGATTAATATTGAAAAACAAGGATTTAGGGACACATCAATTACTTTTATATCTTCATCTTTATTGTCATGAAAACTAGAAGAACATGCTTTCACAAAGCAATCTTTCTTAGCACGCATCCTAGCGGTTCTTTCTTTGCACTCATCAATGGAAATTCTCATGGCTGTGAGAGACTCATTGATATAATGCTTAGGTGGAATAGATCTGAGTTTCAAAGAATGAACATCAAGAGAAATTCTATCCACGTTCTTAGCCAACTCATCAATCTTAAGCAATTTTTCGTCAATCAAAGCATTGAAACTCTTTTGCAAACTAATAAATTCATTAATACTAGATTCAAATTCAGAGGGAATCTTATTATAATTTCCATAAGAATTGTTGTAGGAATTACCATAATTATTAGAGGAATTACTAGGAAACGGCCTAGGATTAAAATTACCTCTATACGCATTGTTACCAAAATTGTTCCTACCAACAAAATTCACATCCATAGATTCATTATTATTCTCAATCAAAGTAGACAAAGGAATATCATTAGGATCAGTAGGAGCAACCTTATTAGCAAACAATTTCATAAGTTCATCCATCTTTCCACTCAAAACATTAATCTCTTCAATTGCATGCACTTTTTTACTAGTAGATCTTTTTGTGTGTCATTGAGAATAATTAACCATAATATTATCTAGGAGTTTGGTAGCTTCTCCTAAAGTGATTTCCATAAAAGTGCCTCCTGCGTCCGAATCTAAAAGATTTCTAGAAGCAAAGTTCAATCCGGCATAAAAATTTTGTATAATCATCCAAAGATTCAAACCATGTGTAGGGCAATTACGTATCATTAATTCCATCCTCTCCCAAGCTTTGTGCAACATGTTCATGATCAAGTTGCTTAACATTCATAATATCGTTTCTAAGAGAGATGATCTTAGCAGGAGGAAAATACTTAGAGATAAAAGCATCTTTGCACTTATTCCATGAATCAATACTATTTTTAGGCAAAGACGAAAACCAAGATTTAGCACGATCTCTAAGCGAAAACGGAAATAGCTTAAGCTTAACAATATCATTGTCCACATCTTTCTTCTTTTTCATATGACACAAATCAACAAAGTTGTTTAGATGAGTAGCGGCATCTTCACTAGGAAGGCTAGAAAACAGATCTTTCATGACAAGATTTAGCAAAGCAGTATTAATTTCACAAGATTGAGCATCGGTAAGAGGAGCAATCGGAGTGCTAGTAAAATCATTATTGTTGGTATTGGCAAAGTCACACAATTTAGTAGTCATGACAAGAAAGCAATCCAACACACAAGCAAATAAGAAACGGGCAAAAGAGGCAAATTGGGAAAGAGAAGGGGAATGGAGAAGAGAGGGCGAATAAAACGGCAAGGGTGAAGTGGGGGAGAGGAAAATGAGAGGCAAATGGCAAATAATGTAATGCGAAGGATAAGAGTTGTGATGGGTACTTGGTATGTCTTGACTTGGCGTAGATCTCCCCGGCAACGGCACCAGAAATCCTTCTTGCTACCTCTTGAGCACAGCGTTGGTTTTCCCTTGAAGAGGAATGGGTGATGCAGTAAAGCAGCGTAAGTATTTCCCTCAGTTTTTGTGAACCAAGGTATCAATCCAGTAGGAGACCACGTGCGAGTCACCTCATACCTACACAAACAAATAAGAACCTCACAACCAATGCGATAAAGGGGTTGTCAATCCCTTCACGGCCACTTGCAAGAGTGAGATATGATAATAATAAGATAAATATTTTTGGTATTTTTATGATATAGATTGAAAGTAAATAAAGCAAAATAAACGATGCCAGAAATAGCTTGTTGACGGGAGATTAATATGATGGAAAATAGACCTGGGGGCCATAGGTTTCACTAGTGGCTTCTCTCAAGATAGCATTAGTACTACGGTGGGTGAACAAATTACTGTCGAGCAATTGATAGAAAAGTGAATAATTATGAGAATATCTAGGCATGATCATGTATATAGGCATCACGTCCGCGACAAATAGACTGAAACGATTCTGCATCTACTACTATTATTCCACACATTGACCGCTATCCAGCATGCATCTAGAGTATTAAGTTCATAAGAACAGAGTAACACCTTAAGCAAGATGACATGATGTAGAGGGATAAATTCATTCAATATGGTATAAACTCCATCCTTTTATCCTCGATGGCAACAATACAATACGTTTCCTTTCCCTTTCTATCACTGGGATCGAGCACCGCAAGATTAAAACCAAAGCTAAGCCCTTCTCCCATTACAAGAAAGATCATTCTAGTAGGCCAAACTAAACTGATAATTCAAAGAGACTTGCAAAGATAAACCAATCATACATAAAAGAATTTAGAGAAGATTCAAATATTGTTCATAGATAATCTGGATCATAAACCCACAATTCATCGGATCTCGACAAACACACCATAAAAGAAGATTACATCGAATAGATCTCCAAGAGAATCGAGGAGAACTTTGTATTGAGATCCAAAGAGAGAGAAGAAGCCATCTAGCTACTAGCTATGGACCCGAAGATCTGAAGTAAACTACTCACACATCATCAGAGAGGCCATGGAGTTGATGTAGAGGCCCTTCGTGATCAATGCCCCCTCCGGCGGAGCTCCGAAAAAGGCCCCAAGATGGGATCTCTTGGGTACAGAAGTTTGCGGCGGTGGAATTAGGTTTTCGTGGTGCCCGTGGATGTTTGGGGGTACGTAGATATATATAGGAGGAAGAAGTACGTCGGTGGAGCAACGAGGGGCCCACAAGGGTGGAGGGCACGCCCAGGGGGGTGGGCACGCCCCCTGCCTCGTGGCCGCCTCGTTGATTGCTTGACGTCCACTCCAAGTCTCCTGGATCATGTTTGTTCCAAGAATAACGCTCCCGAAGATTTCATTCCGTTCGGACTCCGTTTGATATTCCTTTTCGGCAAAACTCTAAAATAGGCAAAAAAACAGCAATTTGGGCTGGGCCTCTGGTTAATAGGTTAATGTCAAAAATAGTATAAAGTGTAAAAATAAGCCCAATAACATCCAAAATACATAATATAATAGCATGGAGCAATCAAAAATTAGAGATACGTTGGAGATGTATCACTCTTTGCGAGCTGTTCCTGTGCTGCGAGGCCCATTTTGAGCTATGGAGGAAGCTTTTCTGCCTCATACCTCGCTTCCAAAAGGGATCCATATTCGAGGTGAGCGACGCCGAAGTATGTGATACGTCTCCGTCATATCTACTTTTCCAAACACTTTTGCCCTTGTTTTGGATTCTAACTTTTATGATTTGAATGGAACTAACCCGGACTGACGCTGTTTTTAGCAGAATTGCCATGGTGTTATTTTTGTGCAGAAATAAAAGTTCTCGGAATGACCTGAAAATCAATGGAGATTATTTTTGGAATATATAATAAATACTGGCGAAATGATCCATGTCAGGGGGCCCACACCCTGTCCACGAGGGTGGGGGCGCGCCTACCCCCCATGGGCGCGCCCCCCTACCTCATGGGCCCCCTGACAGTCCACTGACGTCCATCTTGACTCCATATATTCACTTTTAGGGAGAGAAAAATCAGGGAGAAGTATTCATCGCGTTTTATGATACGGAGCCGCCGCCAAGCCCTAATCTCTCTCGAAGGGCTAATCTGGAGCCCACTTAGGGTTCCGGAGAGGGGAATCCGTCGCCATCGTCATCCTCAACCTTCCTCCATCACCAATTTCATGATGCTCACCGCCGTGCGTGACTAATTCCATCGTAGGCTTGCTGGACGGTGATGGGTTGGATGAGATTTATCATGTAATCGAGTTAGTTTTGTTAGGGTTTGATCGCTAGTATCCACTATTTTCTGAGATTGATGTTGCTATGACTTTGCTATGCTTAATGCTTGTCAGTAGGGCCTGAGTGCCATGATTTCAGATCTGAACCTATTATGTTTTCATGAATATATGTGAGTTCTTGATCCTATCTTGCAAGTCTATAGTCACCTATTATGTGTTATGATCCGTTAACCCCGAAGTGAAAATAATCGGGATAGTTACCGGTGATGACCGTAGTTTGAGGAGTTCATGTATTCACTTTGTGCTAATGCTTTGGTCTGGTACTCTATTAAAAGGAGGCCTTAATATCCCTTAGTTTCCAATAGGATCCCGCCGCCACGGGAGGGTAGGACAAAAGATGTCATGCAAGTTCTTTTCCATAAGCATGTATGACTATATTCAGAATACATGCCTACATTACATTGTTGAACTGGAGCTAGTTCTATGTCACCCTATGTTATAACTGTTGCATGATTGATTGCATCCGACATAATTCTCCATCACCAATCCAATGCCAACGAGCTTTTCATCTATTGTTCTTCACTTATTTACTTTTCCATTGCTACTATTACAATCACTATAAAACCAACAATATTACTTTTGCTACCGTTACCACTACTACCATATTACTGTGCTACTAAACACTTTGCTGCAGATATTAAGTTCCAGGTGTGGTTGAATTGACAACTCAGCTGCTAATACTGGAGAATATTCTTTGGCTCCCCTTGTGTCGAATCAATAAATTTGGGTTGAATACTCTACCCTCAAAAACTGTTGTGATCCCCTATACTTGTGGGTTATCAAGACTATTTTCTGGCGCCGTTGCCGGGAAGCATAGCTCTATTCTTTGAGTCACTTCGGATTTATATCTGTTGATCACTATGAAGAACTTGAAAGATCAAAGAACCAAGATTTTTCCCTCAACTACGAGGGGAGGTAAGGAACTTCCATCTAGCTCTGCACTTGATTCACCTTCTAGTTTGAGTAAACTTGCGACACCTACACATGCTATTGATTCTGATAGGACGCATGTTATTGATGATGACACTTCTGCTTTGCATGATACTTATGATGAAACTACTTCTATGCTTGATAATACTGTCTCACTAGGTGAATTTCTTGATAAACAACTTGCTAGGGTTAGAGAGAATGAAATTATTGAAACTGATAATATTGATGAAAGTGATGATGAAGATTCTCCCCTAGATATGAATTGCCTGTTCTGCCTGGGGGTTATGTTATGGATAAAGAAACTGCTAGAGACTTCTTAGCTTGCAATGATAGATCTGATCTTAAGAAATTATTAGCTAAGCTTAAAGAAAAGTCTTTGAATGCTACAATGAAATATGACCCTGCTTTTGCTACTTCGCCTATCTTTATTACTGATAAGGATTATGATTTCTCTGTCGATCCTGAGTTAATTACTTTGGTTGAATCTGATCCTTTTTATGGCTGTGAATCTGAAACTGTTGTGGCACATCTTACTAAATTAAATGATATAGCCACCTTGTTTACTCATGATGAGAAAACTCGCTATTACTTTATCCTTAAGTTATTTCCGTTCTCATTAAAGGGTGATGCTAAGACATGGTTTAATTCTCTTGATCCTAGTTGTGTGCGTAGTCCCCAGGATATGATCTATTACTTCTCTACTAAATATTTCCCCGCTCATAAGAAACAAGCTGTTTTAAGGGAAATATATAATTTTGTGCAAATTGAAGAAGAGAGTCTCCCACAAGCTTGGGGGAGGCTTCTTCAGTTACTTAATGCTTTTCCTGATCATCCTCTCAAGAAAAATGAAATACTTGATATCTTTTATAATGGACTAACCGATGCTTCTAGAGATTACCTGGATAGTTGTGCTAGTTGTGTTTTCAGGGAAAGAACTGTTGATCAAGCTGAATTGATATTGAATAATATGTTGACTAATGAAAATAATTGGACACTTCCTGAACCAACTCCTAAGCCAGCTCCGAAGAAAAGGGGTATTCTATTTCTCAGTCCTGAAGATATGCAAGAGGCAAAGAAATCTATGAAAGAAAAAGGTATTAAAGCTAAAGATGTTAAGAATTTACCACCTATTGAAGAAATACATGGTCTTGATAACCTGACACAGGTATTAAAGGTGAATTCTCTCCATAGATTTGATAAATGCGTAATCACATTTACTAAGTTTGCTAGCCAATGCTTGTATGAGTTTGATGACTTTATGGTTAAGCAAGAAAACTGCAATGCTTATGTTCGTAGACAATTCAAACACAATGCTGATATGCTTGAACACTTGAGTGATTATATGGCTTGTGTTAAAGGTGAACTTAAACTTATTAGTAAACATGCATCTATGGTTACCACTCAAGTAGAACAAGTACTTAAGGCTCAGAATGATTTGCTCAATGAATTAAATAATAAGAAGAATGATAATGTTGTTAGAGTTATGACTAGAGGGGGTAAAATGACTCAGGAACCTTTGTATCCTAAGGGCCACCCTAAGAGAATTAAGCAAGATTCTCAGAGAACTAATGTAGATGCACCTAGTCCTTCTAAGAGGAAGAAAAGGAAAAATGATAGGAGTTTGCATGCTTGTAGTGAACCTGTAATTGACACACTTGAGAATCCCAATGATATTTCTATTTCTGATGCTGAAACACAATCTGGTAATGAACATGAACCTAGTGATAATGTTAATGATGATGTTCATGTTGATGCTTAACCGAGCAATGATAATGATGTAGAGATTGAACCTGCTATTGATCTTGATAACCCACAATCAAATAATTGACGTTATGATAAGAGAGACTTTTTTGCTATGAAGCATGGTAAAGAAAGAGAACCATGGGTTCAGAAACCCATGCCTTTTCCTCCTAAACCATCCAAGAAAAAAGATGATGAGGATTTTGAGCGCTTTGCTGAAATGATTAGACCTATCTTCTTGCGTATGCGTTTGATTGATATGCTTAAAATGAACCCTTATGCTAAGTACATGAAAGATATTGTTACAAATAAAAGAATGATACCAGAAGATGAAGTTTCCACCATGCTTGCTAATTACACTTTTAAGGGTGGAATACCAAAGAAACTAGGAGATCCCGGAGTACCAACTATACCATGCTCCATTAAAAGAAACTATGTTAAAACTGCTTTATGTGATCTTGGAGCCGGTGTTAGTGTTATGCCTCTCTCTTTATATAGTAGACTTGATTTGAATAAGTTGACACCTACTAAAATATCTTTGCAAATGGCTGATAAATCATCTGCTATAGCTGTCAGTATTTGTGAGGACGTGCCTGTTGTGGTTGCAAATGTTACTATTTTAACGGACTTTGTTGTTCTTGATATTCCCGAGGACGATAGTATGTCGATTATCCTTGGTAGACCCTTCTTGAATATTGCAGGGGCTGTTATTGATCGCAACAAGGGCAATGTCACTTTTCATGTTAATGGTAACGAGCATACGGTACACTTTCTGAGGAAACAACCTCAAGTCCACAATATCAATTCTATTGGAAAATTTTCAACAATCATTATTGGAGGTTTTGAATTTCCTCTTCCTATTGTCAAGAAGAAATATGGTATTCTTATTGTTGGGGATGTGCATATCCCCATTGAGGTATCCTAGTGTTATTCGAAATTTCTCCGGTTTCATGTTATTCGAAAAGAGTTTGTTAACAAGACTTGATCAACCTTGTTAGTGGATTCCTTTTGATGATCATGAGATGGATGAAGTTAGAAAAGACAACTCTCTGTACACTCTTTTTACTTTCTGTTTATATTAAATAAAGCTAAAATAGTATTTTCTGTCTGTTTTCTGAATTATCCATGCAATAAAAAATACATCGAAAATAAATGTTCTCCAAATGCCCTAAAAATTAAATATGATTTTTTCTAGAATATTTGAGGATTTTAGGCAGTGAGAACACAACAGGGGGAGTAGCCACGTGCCCACGAGGGTGGAGGGCGCGCCCCTGCCTCGTGGACCCCATGTGGGTCCCCTCCACTTATCCTTGCACCCACACACTCTGTCTTGGTCAAGAAAAAATCAGTAGCCAGCTCAAACCCGAGTTCTTGCTCATCTTGCTGCCATTTTCGATCTCCTTGCTCAAAGCTCCATTCACAAAACTTCTTTGGGGGATTGTTCTTTGGTATGTGACTCCTCCAATGGTCCAATTAGTTTTCGTTCTAGTGCTTTATTTATTGCAAATTTTGGTGCTTAGGTGACCCTGTTCTTGAGTTTGCATGTCGAATTTATGTGCTCAAAAGTAGTTTTAATGCATGATATAGCCTCTAGACACTTGTAGGAGTAGTTGCTATCAATTTTGCTGAGCTTGGTTCACTTTTATTTTAAGTTACTAAAAATTTCAGAAATTTTCAGAAAAAGATGAAGAGATTTTTTAGGGGCTCATCTAGCCGAAGCTCGAAGGATAAGCAAAGTGAAGAGAAGAAGAAGCCCAAGTATAATCTCCCTCGTACTACGAAGGTTCGGCCATGTGAATGGCCTTGTGATGAGTTCTTGAGAGATGCCGGGATTCATGAAGATTTTTATCATTTGGCTGAGAATGCATGCCTCACCGCCTTCCTCCATGACCAGCGTGAACAGTATCTCTCACTCACCAATATCTTTGTGCAAAATTTTCATTAGCATGCTAGGAGATCACCACCTTCGGTTGAATTTTTTTATATGATGAGCATAAGGAGATGTCACTTTATGATTTGTGTCGGGTCTGTTTAATACCCTTTGAGGGCAGCATAGAGGAACCACATCGAAATGATGTGGAGGGATTTATTGATACAATTGCTATAGGGGAAACGAGGAAAGTTTCCGTTGCAAGAATCACTAGCATATAGTTTCCTGTTCTACGTTACTTTTCAATATATGCTTAATTGGTCGTGGGAATTATGGAAACCTTAGTGCCCCTGATATTGTTATTTTGCGCCATGCCTTGTTTCATGATACTACTTTCAGTTTAGGCGATATTGTTGCTAAACGGTTAAATCTGAACCGTACTAAGTGCCCCGTCCTCGGAGGCATCTTTGCCTTGCACCTTGTTGCACACTTTGACATACCTATCAGGCATTATGAGAACGAGGAAAAGTTGCTGCCTCCTGTTGTTCTAGGTTATAAGAGTATGGTAGAACATGAGTTTATTGTTAAGGATAAGAATAAGATACTCAAATATAAATTGATATTTAACAAAAATTATTGTGAGTTTACTACCTTGCCTGCACCCTCTTTGTTCAACATATTTTCAGGCATGTACCTTGTTCTGCCGGAGGCCATTCTTGCCTACCAGAGCCAGATGTCACCTGCAGAGCCGGAGCCACCATCTGATCCTCACCATCAGTCTGTTTATAAGTGGAATCCAGAGGAGATCGCCAGCCAGTGGCAATCTAAGGACACTTCTCAGTATGACCCTAGCTACAGTTTTGATCCATAGGTGTAGACCAACTTAGGCCAAAAGCCTAAGCTTGGGGAGTACGTATTTCTCACTGACATTACATTCATGTAACACACTCATGCCAATTGTCGGTGCTCATACTTTTTCATTGTATCATCCATGTAGTTTAATTTCTTTTTAAGATTTCTTCTTGTGTGTTTGAAAAACCTTAAGAAAAACCAAAAAATTAGTTGTAGCTTTTAGCTAGCTTACTTTCCATGCTTGTAGTAGTGGTAATTAGAAAGAAACCCCAAAAGGATTTCTCGTTCTTCTTTTGCTTGTTGGGAGCTTTCCCGTGTAAATAGTTTTATTTCCTTTCTTTTCCTTGGGGGTCGAGAGGAGAAGACCATGATGAAAATGTTGAGTGGCTCTCATATGCATTATTGTTAATCTAACAGAGAGCCCGTATTACCTTGTCTTCTCTCTTGAATTGAATGCTTGCAGATTCCAGCTTAGTCCAATGCATGTGCACTATTATTATTATCCACACTATTCGGTTGTGCAAGTGAAAGGCAATAATGACGATATATGATGTACTAATTGAGATGAGAAAATATGGTATGCACTCGACCTCTCTTGTTTTTGTAAATATGATTAGTTCATCATTCTTGATTCAGCCCATTATGAATGAAACATGTTTGCAATGACAATTAGAGATTATAGTTGCTTATGCCATGCTTAATTTGCTAGGAGTTTATAATGGTTTACCTTGCGTGCCAACATGCTATTAAAATGGTTGGTGATGTGGTATGATGGGGTGGTATCCTCCGTTGAATGATTCGAGTGGCTTGACTTGGCACATGTTCACGCATGTAGTTGAAACAAAATCAACATAGCCTCCATGATATTTATGTTCATGGGGAATTATATCCTACTCATGCTTGCATTCGGTGTTGATTAACTTTAATGCATGTTCATGACTTTTGTCGCTCTCTAGCTGGTCGCTTCCCAGTCTCTTTCGAGCCTTCACTTGTACTTAGTGGGAATACTGCTTGTGCATCCAATTCCATAAAACCCAAAGTTATTCCATATGAGTCCACCATACCTTCCTATATACAGTATCTACCTGCCGTTCCAAGTAAATTTGTATGTGCCAAACTCTAAACCTTCAAATAAACATTTTGTTTTGTATGCTCGAATAGCTCATGTATCAACTAGGGCTGTCTGTATCCTCCATGCTAGGCGGGTTATTCTCAAGAGGAGTGGACTCTGCTCCTCACTCACGAGAAAATGGCTGGTCACCGGAATGCCCAGTCCCATGCTCAAATCAAATCAAAATAATTGCAAACAAAACTCCCCCAGGATTGTTGTTAGTTGGAGGCACTCGTTGTTTCGGGCAAGCCATGGATTGATGCTTTTTGGTGGTGGGGGAGTATAAACTTCACCATTCTGCTTGGGAACCGCCTATAATGTGTGTAGCATGGAAGATATCGAGATCTCTCAATTGTTATGTTGTCAATGAAAGTATACCGCTCAAAATATTATTCATCTCTATTTTAAAACCGAGCTCTGGCACCTCTACAAATCCCTGCTTCCCTCTGCGAAGGGCCTATCTATTTACTTTTATGTTGAGTCATCACCCTCTTATTAAAAAGCACCAGTTGGAGAGCACCGCTGTCATTTGCATGTATTACTCCTAGTTTACATTGAGTATGACTGTGATTGGATCTCTTTTACCATGAATTAGATTTTCCAGTCAGCCCTTGATCTTTAAGGGTGCTCTGCATTTATTTTTTGCGGTCTCAGAAAGGGCTAGCGAGATACCATCATGCCATACCATATTATGATTGTTTTGAGAAAGTGTTGTCATCCGAGATTTATTATTATTGCTCGCTAGCTGATTATGCCATTGATATGAGTAAACATGAGACCTAAATGTTATTGTGAATATTGTTAGTTCATAATCTTTGCTGAAAACTTGAATGCTGGCTTTGCATATCTACAACAACAAGAACAAACAGAGTTTGCAAAGGTTTTTCTTTATCACTTTCAGTTTATCATCTGAATTGCTTGAGGACAAGCAAATGTTTAAGCTTGGGGGAGTTGATACATCTCCGTTGTAACTACAATTCCAAACACTTTTGCCCTTGTTTTTGACTCTAACTTGTATGATTTGAATGTTACTAACCTGGAATGACGCTGTTTTCAGCAGAATTGCCATGATGTTATTTTTGTGCAGAAATAGAAGTTCTCGGGATGACCTGAAAATCAATGGAGATTATTTTTGGAATATATAAAAAATACTGGCGAAAAGATCCATGTCGGGGCGCCCACACCCTGTCCACGAGGGCGGGGGCGCGCCTACCCCACCCCCTGGGCGCCCCCTACCTCATGGGCCCCCTGACGCTCCATCGATGTCCATCTTGACTCCATATATTCACTTTCGGGAAGAAAAAAATCAGGGAGAAGGATTCATCGCATTTTACGACATGGAGCCGCCGCCAAGCCCTAATCTTTCTCGGGAGGGCTGATCTTGAGTCCGTTCGGGGCTCCGGAGAGGGCAATCCATTGCCACCGTCATCATCAACCTTCCTAAATCACCAATTTCATGATGCTCACCGCCGTGCGTGAGTAATTCCATTGTAGGCTTGCTGGACGGTGATGGGTTGGATAAGATTTATCATGTAATCAAGTTAGTTTTGTTAGGGTTTGATCCCTAGTATCCACTATGTTCTGAGATTGGTGTTGCTATGCTTAATGTTTGTCACTAGGGCCTGAGTGCCATGATTTTAGATGTGAAACTATTATGTTTTCATGAATATATGTGAGTTCTTGATCCTATCTTGCAAGTCTATAGTCACCTATTATGTGTTATGATCCATTAACCCCGAAGTGACAATAATCGGGATACTTACCAGTGATGACCGTAGTTTGAGGAGTTCATGTATTCACTATGTGTTAATGCTTTGGTCCGGTACTCTACTAAAAGGAGGCCTTAATATCCCTTAGTTTCCAATAGGACCCCGCTACCACGGGAGGGTAGGACAAAAGATGTCATGCAAGTTCTTTTCCATAAGCACGTATGACTATATTGGGAATACATGCCTACATTACATTGATGAACTGGAGCTAGTTCTGTGTCACCCTATGTTATAACTATTGCATCATTGATTGCATCTGACATAATTCTCCATCACTGATCCAATGCCTACGAGCTTTTCATATATTGTTGTTCGCTTATTTACTTTTCCGTGGCTACTGTTACAATCACTATAAAACCAAAAATATTACTTTTGCTACCATTACCACTACTATCATATTACTGTGCTACTAAACACTTTGCTGCAGATAATAAGTTTCCAGGTGTGGTTGAATTGACAACTCAATTGCTAATACTTGAGAATATTCTTTGGCTCCCCTTGTGTCGAATCAATAAATTTGGGTTGAATACTCTACCCTCGAAAACTGTTGCGATCCCCTATACTTGTGGGTTATCAGTATGGTGCATAGCCGGGACATGATATTTTTCTGGCACTCCGAAAAAGGCATCCGAGGAGTGGCCCTCTGAGTGGTTTTATATTGAAGACGTCGTCCTCTCGGACCCAATCCAACCTGGCCTACCTGAATTTTCCTATGACCCACTAAGGAAACGCCACAGCTGGCGCCCTCGGGACAGGGTCGCATTTAGCGCCCATGCGAGCAAGGATGTCTGTGGCTTGATTACTCTCTTGAGCCACATGATGAAACTCGAGACCCTCGAACCGAGCTTATATTTGGAGTACGGCGTTGCGGTAAGCCGCCATCTTCGGATCTTTTGCGTCGAAGTCTCCGTTTATTTGGGATATTGAGAGGTTGGAATCCCTGCACACCTCAAGGCATTGTATGCCCATGGAGACAACCATCCGGACACCATGCAATAGGGGCTCGCATTCGGCTACATTGTTAGAGTTTGTATATAGTATTTGGAGCATGTAACGAACTGTGTCTCGTGTGGGGGATGTCAAGACGACGCCAGCTCCCAGTCCGGCTAACATTTTAGAGCCTTCAAAGTGCATCACCCAGTTGGAACATGTGTCGTACTCTTTTGGGAGTTCGGCCTCTGTCCATTCAGCGACGAAGTCAGCCAACACCTGAGATTTAATGGCTCGGCGTGGTTTGTGTTGGTGAACATAGTAATTTCAAAAACATTCGTACACACATGCAAGATCATGGTGATGCATAGCAATGAGAGGGGAACAGTGTTGTCCACGTACCCTCGTAGACCGTAAGCGGAAGCGTTATGACAACGCGGTTGATGTAGTCGTACGTCTTCGCGATCGAGCGATCCTAGTACCGAAAGTACGGCACCTCCGCGATCTACACATGTTCGGCTCGGTGATGTCGCACGAACTCTCGATCCAGCTGAGTGTCGAGGGAGAGCTTCGTCAGCACAATGTCATGATGACGGTGATGATGATGCTACCGTTGCAGGGCTTCACTTAAGCACTACGATGATATGACCAAGGTGGATTATGGTGGAGGGGGCACCACACACGGCTAAGGGATCAATGATCAACTTGTGTGTCTATGGCGTGCCCCCTTCCCCCGTATATAAAGGAGTGGAGGAGGGGGAGGTCCGGCCCTCTACTATGGCGCGCCCTGGGGAGTCCTACTCCCGTCGGGAGTAGGATTCCTCCCCTTCCATGTAGTAGGAGTAGGAGAGAAGGAAGGGGAAGAGAGAAGAGAATGAAGGAGGGGGCGCCGCCCCTCCCCCTAGTACAATTCGGACTAGGCCTTGGGGGGTGCGCGGCCTGCCCTAGGCAGCCCTTCTCTCTCTCCCCTAAAGCCCAATAAGGCCCATGTACTCCCCAGCGAATTCCCGTAACTCTCCGGTACTCCGATAAATACCCGAACCACTCAGAACCTTTCCGATATTCGAATATAGCCTTCAAATATATTTATCTTTACGTCTCAAACATTTCGAGACTCCTCGTCATGTCCCTGGTCTCATCCCGGACTCCAAACAACCTTTGGTCATCAAAACATATAAACTCATAATACCGATCGTCACCGAACGTTATGTGTGTGGACCCTACGGGTTCGAGAACTATGTAGACATGACCGAGACTCATTTACGGTCAATAACAAATAGCGGAACCTGGATGCTCATATTGGCTCCTACATATTCTACGAAGATTGTCGACGTTCTTGGAACGGGGGTCCCCAGACATGCCTGCCTGCGGCCCATGGCGTGGTTGTGCAGGCAGGTCTGTATGGCCCATCATCATCAACAAGGCATTCAAGACCATCGCGAGGCGGACGACGCAAGACCTCCTCAGGAGCAGCCTCACCAGGTTTCCTCCTGAGGAGCGGAGATATCAAGGCGGGGCGAACCTCGCGAGGATCACATGACGTGAGCCATGACGATCGACACCAGGCGGGTGCCAGCGCATGCAGCGTCCTTGTTTCCTCTTTTGTGCCAAGGGGGGCAAGCGCAGGTGCGGAGTACCGAGGCATCAGGCAAAGGTTTCCATGTCGGTGCAACAAGACCAAGACCAGAAGGACGGCGGGACGGAGGTCACCATGGAGCCCAGGACGGTGTCACCACCAGAACCTTTGGCAGGCGAAGACCACCTTTTGTTAGGATAGCTTATACTAGCTGTCCCCTTTCAAATTGGCCGCCGTTGTTGGCTCCCTTCCCGCTCAATATTTGGGGAGAGGACCAGGGCCTATATAAGTAGGACTAGTTACCACCGTAGGGGGGATGGAGGGAGAGGCATCTCACCCTGATCCTTAGCCACCCCAAGCACAAGAACACCTCAACCTCAGGAGGATGTTCTTCCCCTTGTACTGTTCTTCATCAGCCCAAGAGGCAATCCACCACCACCACACTGGAGTAGGGTATTACACCACAACGGTGGCCCAAACCATTATAAACCTTGTGTCTTTGTGTTGCGAGTGCGTCGAGTTCACCCGCGAGACCTTAGCGAGGCTAGGGCATAGATCGGAAGGAGGGAAAGAACTTCGCGCGCACCCCAGAGTTCGAACCTCAAGGGTCTGATGGAACCCGTGATCCGACATTTGGCGCGCCAGGTAGGGGGTGCGCCGTAGTCTCTTCCTCGCCAATCAACCCACCGATGCTCCGCGACCCCGATGTCCAGCGACCCAAGGGCTGACTCCAACCGCTGGGCAGCTTGGCCAGCCCGGGCGGTGACTCCAGCCCACGAAGACCTCAACCCCGCGCCCTAGGCGGCGCGGGCACTGCCTAACACTGTGGGGCGCGGGCGGCGCAACCAGGCGTCATCCACCCCCACCCCACGGCAAACACGTGCCGCTGCAAGGGCCGCGAGCCATGCCGCAGCAATGGCACCACACACCTGGCGGGAGCAGGCGAACATGCGGGCCGCTCTCATGGTGGTGCGGGAGTTGCTGCGGTGCCGGCAGATGGAGAGCGGACGCGACGCACTGCTGGAACGTGTCGTTGAGCTGCTAGACGCGGCGGCATTAGGAGCACCGCCTTTCTGCTATCAGCCTCCTCCCCGAGCCGCCACTGGGCCTCACGACGGGCCACGCTACAACCGCGCGCCCTCGGGTGCGCCGGGGGCACCATCGGCCTCGGGACGGCCGGCGGCGCCGGAGGCCCCGTTGCCCCCGCACCGCCTCTGGTGAGCGCGGGCACGAGCGTTGCCCCCCATGGCCCCAGCGGGGCGTCGCTTTATCATCCTCAGGACGCAGCGCTGGGTCGGGCGACATGGAGTGTGGGGCACTACGGCGAGGTGTTTGGGGTAACAGCCCCACAAGCCTATGTGCCCCGCATGGTGGATCAGGAGTACACACCGAAGGACGACCCTGGCTCATTTCTCGGGCCAGGTTGGGAGGAGGAAGCATTAGGAGCTAAAGCCTTCCAGGAGCCGCCGGAGAACCCCGCCAACTGCACCGTTGACAACAGATATATGTTACTGCTAATCCCTCAAGAGCAAGCTTACGCTAACCATGAGTCACAAATGAACCAGGCCCTAGGGCCGAACGGTGCTTCCGGCACGACAGGAGAGACCCGCTGGGGGCTGCATGGAAGGGGCTAGGAGCAAGGCCCCTCCCCGAGTCACGCGGAGCAAGGCAACGTCCGGAGGTAGGCCCTCTGCTGGGGTGGCAACCGCAACCTTTTCCCCTGGCAGAGGACCCGTGGTCGCCGAGGGCGCCGCTGGCATCCCCTCTGCCCTCGTTGGGCCGTCCAGGTTTCCGGTCGTCCCAGCGGTGGCAGGGGGTGGCGCAAGGCGGGGCCCTCGTCCGGCGATATGAAGCAAGGCAGGTTCCTGTGAAGAAGGCCCAGTGCCTGTGAAGCTCGCCGCCCGTGACACTCTCACGTAATAATGAGTGGGGTTGTACACGCCACTGAGTCTTAGGGGTGCCGGCCTCAGGCCCTGGGGCTCACTCCCACGCCTAGTGGCGGCACTTAGCTCCATGCTGGTGAGAAGACTCGAAGACCAGAAGACTAGACTAGGCGCCGGACGCGGCCATTTTCTTTGGATCTCTTCTTCTATAGCCTTGCTTTTTGGATTTGGATTTAAGTTGAAGTCGAGCTTTTGTTGATGCATGCGTGGGGTGTATTTTCTCGTCCAAGCGATTTCTTGCCATTTGGTTCTTGCCTTGTTCTGGAGCTCACGCTCGCCGCCTCCCCCTCGCGGGCCCCTCACGAGCGGGGCTGAGCACAGCGCACGCGCCACATGCGCTGACCGACATAGGAACCTCCCGAGGCCATCTCGGACGGGTCAGCAGACCCTTCAGGAGCCCCGTAGCGACTCTCGACCTTACAACCCGATTCAGGGCCGGCTCCAGCTAAGGTAAGCCACAGCGGCAAAACTTGCTGTCAGACTCATAACCGCCCAAACGCACCCTCGGCTTGGCATAAAGGAGTAGAAATCATGATTCACTTACATGAGGGGCTCCCCCTCCCAAAATGCTCTTACAATCTATATTGGGCCACGCCCGAGTTTTTGCATACAAGATGGAGCAGTAAAGGAACGAGGAATTAGCCAGATACGTCGCTCGCCGCGTCCCCCGTGTTGTCTTCAGACGCGCCACTGGCATCGCGGTCGTCGTTGTTTGCTTGCCTCCACCTTCGCCGGCGCCAACGTCCCCGTCATCTACCACATCGCCTTCGTCCGCCGCAACCAGAACCCCATCATCGTCAGAAGCGAAGGCCCTAACCAGCGCACTTCAACCCACCGCGCTAGGTCGCCCCGGATGGCTTCCGGCTCGGGAGCAATAGCGGCGTCGAAATCAAAGTTGAGATCGATGTTCCGGAGGTGGCTGACGATGCGGGAGAATGCACGCCCAAGTAGACTGCGACTTCTCTCCTACACAAGCTGGCAAGCCCTGTTAGACCGGGCTTCTAGGCTTGTCACCATGTTGGTTAAGAAGGTCAGGTGACTTGCGTAGTTATTCGAGTGGGGGAGCGGTGCATTCTCGTCGCAAATGAAGCCCAGGGCAGTGCTAGCCCTGTTCCGAAGGCCCTGAAGCATGGGGGCATCCTCGCGCTCCAGCGTCCGCCGTTGAAGCACTTCCTCCTTGTTTTGCCGCGCGACGGCCTCGGCGTCATCAACCCATCTGTGAAGAGAAAGCAGCTCGGTGCGGGCGGAGGCCAAGTCCTCGCGCTCCAGCGTCCGCCGTTGAAGCACTTCCTCCTTGTTTTGCCGCGCGACGGCCTCGGCGTCATCAACCCATCTCTGAAGAGAAAGCAGCTCGGTGCGGGCGGAGGCCAAGTCCGCCTGTGCCGAGATCAGGGCGGCGGCCGTGGCCTCCTCACGCCTCTCCGCCTCACCTAACCTGGGTCTGAAAGCAGTGGTCCTGCCCACTGCCTCGGTTCCCGCAAGCCTCAACTTTAGGGCATGCCGACCTTCAAGATCCACGCAAACCTCGGCCACCCAGCGGTCGACTTCCTCCTGGACCTTGGCCTCGCGATCCCCGATGGCATCTTCCGCTTGGGCAACCTGACGTTCCCTCGTATCCACTTGCTCAAGCTCGAGGCTACGCTCTACGGCTTCCAGAGCCAACGCCTCCTCGTGCTTCCGAACCTCATCTTCCTCGGTAGGCGTCCCCCTCAGCGATGCGAGAGCGGCTTTCCGCGCCTCCACTTGTTGCTCGAGGGACGCGCCCCAAGCGTGGAGCTCCCACACTCACTTCTCCGCAGCCTCGCGACTGCGGTCGGCTTCACGAGCCTCCTCTAGAGCTCAGGAGCAGGCCTCACGGGAGGCCGCAAGAGAGGCCTCAGGCTTCATGTTTTCAAGCTCACGCTGGTGGCGCCAAAGGTTGATGGCCACTTTCAGCCTGTGCCACTCCTCCGCCAGCCGCAGACCCTCGGCCTCGAGGCGCACGTCGACGCCCGCAAGCTCTTCACCAAGTCGGCTAATCGCGCCCATTGCCTCCCGAAAGAGCTCGTGACGAACAACGCCCCGCCCGCACTCAAACTCCAACGCGTGACCCACCTCGTCCTTCACCATGGGGGATGCAGGCGGAACATGGAGCGGGGCGCCCCCTCTTGATAGGGGGCTACGGGCTGGTGCCACTCCGGGCTCGAACCCGACCTCGTGAGGAGCCCTGGCCAGGCGGGGCCCGCTACGTGAGGAAGAGCTAAAGATCGAAGCCAACCAGCTGATGTTCATGACCAGAGAGGAGCTCGTGGCACGCCCATTGCGCTCCGAGCAAGGCCATGAGGGAAGAACGACGTAGGCGCAAGCTCAGGGCGCCCAGGTGACGGACCAACTCCCACGGCTGACCCCACGCCGTGGGCAGCACCCGAGCCCGCAGCGCTGGAGCTTGGTGGGCGGAACATGAAAAGAGGGAGCTGCTTCTTAGGAGATTTCGCAGCCTTGGCCGAAGAGCTCCTGAGGGGATAATCATCAGGAAAGGAAGGCGACGCACGGAGGATCACTGAGATAAGGTACTTACTCGTCGATGACAATATACTTTCGCCGCTTCCACGGCCCGAAGATGTTGTTGCCGCTCGGGGATCCCTTCCTCTTGCGGAGCTCCTCGAAGTCCATGCAAAGCCGTCCGAAGCGCTGGACGTGGCGGCCGGCGCGGAGCGAGGCCCAGGAAGAGCTTCGAGGGACAACTTCAAGGGTGCCCGGCTGCGGTGAACAGTCTGAGGCCTCCGGGGCTTTGACCTCGGGAACCGCATGCTGCATCACCTCAGAAACCGACGCCCCGGGGAAGGGATTGCGATCTCTAGAGGACGACGCCCCAGGATCACCACACGGCATGTGCTCCTCGGCACTTGGGTCGTCGGCCTCCGTCGGAGCTCGCCCTCCTGCACCCTCACTCGGGATGAGCTTGGCACCGGTGGCGAGGAAGGGAACTAGATCGACGGGGTTCTCACGGGGCCCCACCAGGCCGATCGGGCATAGCCCCCACTCATCAAAGGAGGGCATGCTCTCGGCGAATTTGGCATTGTTCTCGCAGCGGTACATCAGACAGCTCTTCCTGGGCATGTCCTCCGGCAGGGGGGCACCCATCAGGACTGCAAGCACCGTTTGCCACGTCTTAAGAGGAAGCCCCTCCTCCTGAAACCTCATATGCTGCTGACTGTTGTGCAAGGC
>NC_041384.1:339014694-339048740 GCF_002162155.2 Triticum dicoccoides
AGCGACTCGGCGCTTGACGAACTCCTTCACCACCAAAGGTGCAGCCACGTCACGGTCCTTCAACCTCCTCAGCCTGAGCCAGACAGGAACGAGACAGGGGCTCGCGAGCATCTGGTGGCCCCAACCAGAGTTCTGAACAGCAGGCCTCGGCGGAGCATGGAGCAGAGGGCTGAGCACACCGTCATCGATAAACACCCATAGTGTCTGAAACTCGCTCGTGGATGGAGGAAGCTCAAAGTCGATCCGCTCGCCCGCTGTCACAGCCACGGCCTGGAAGCTCATGCACCCTGAGCTCTACCGAGGGTCTGTCAGATGAAGGGAGAAGAAGTGGCGGAAGAGGGCCACCGAAGGAGCGATGCCCAACATGGCTTCGCACACAAAGGCGAAGATAGCAAGAAGAGTCACAGATTGAGGGTCAAGATGCAGCATGTGGATCTAGTAAAGCTCGAGCACCGCATTAAAGAAGGCGGAGAAGGGGGAATCAGGCCAACCCAGAAAGCATCTATGAAGATTGGGACCTCAGTGGCTGCCCGGGCAATGCGAGCGCGAGACGCGGGCCAAGACGCCTTCTCTCCCCACTCGTTGAAACTGGAAGCAAGCATGGGGTGCACCTTGTCCATGGCCTCGTCGCTGAGCACTAAAGGTCAGCCGAGCGCAGGCTCGAAGGACGGAGGCGCACTCGGCGAAGACAGAGGCTTCTTCCCCTTGTCCGATTGTTTCGGCGCCATGGCAATGAAGCAGGTGGAGTGCAGGACAGATTGGAGAGGAGGAGTGGAGTCTCGAGGAAGCGGAAGGACTAGGGAGGCAAGGCGTTGGCAATGGGAGAATAACCGTGTAGGTTGCGGGGGCCACATAGCCAGGCGGATTCAAAGGCGGCATGGGGAAGCGGAGACGCCCACGACCAATCAACCGCCACGCGTCAACCGAGGCCGCAGGCTTGTAACACCCCGGATGTTATTTACCCAATATGTAATCCAACTCTTGCCGTTTCTGACGTTAAGTTATTTTATTTCCTCGGGTTCGGGTTTTTGTCTCTGTGTGTTGTTGTTGTTGTTGTTGTTGTTGTTGTTGTTGTTGTTGTTGTTGTTGTTGTTGTTGTTGTTGTTGTCATGCATCTCATATCATGTCTTCATGTGCATTGCATTTGCATACGTGTTCGTATCATGCATCCGAGCATTTTCCCCGTTGTCCGTTTTGCATTCCGGTGCTCCGTTCTCCTCCGGTGGTCATTTCTACCTTCTTTTCGTGTGTGGGGATTAAACATTTCCGGATTGGACCGAGACTTGCCAAGCGGCCTTGGTTTACTACCGGTAGACCACCTGTCAAGTTTCGTACCATTTGGACTTTGTTTGATGCTCCAACGGTTAGCCAAGGGACCGAGAAGGCCTCGTGTGTGTTGCAGCCCAACACCCCTCCAATTTGGCTCAAAACCCACCAAAACCCTCTGCATCATCTAGAGCGTTCGATCACGATCGCGTGGCCGAAAACCGCACCTCATTTGGACTCTCCTACTCCCTCTATGCCTATAAATATACCCCCTCCGAAATTCACGGTTCCTCTCCCCGAAACCCTAGATCCGACCCTCCGCGCGCCGGACATTGTCCGCTGGCACTGGACACGCCGCCTCCAGCCATTCCCGCACCGCCACCTGGCCCCAGTCACCGCCTCCCGCCGCCGGCCCGCGAAGCCCGAGCCAGGCCCCCGCGGCCCAGCTCGTCGCCGCCTTGCTCGAAGGCGCCTCCCACCGAGCGCCGCCCGCCTTCGCTCCCGCCGGCCGCCGCAGCTTCTCGCCGGTGAGCGCGCGCCGCCACCCTCACCCGCCGGCTCCCTACGCCCCGGCGACCGTCCGCCGCCGCAGGTCATTACCTCGTCGCCCCTCGCCATCCGTGCCAAGTTCCGCAGCTCCCCGGCAAGTCCCCCTCCGGCCGGCGAGCTCCTCGGCAAGTCCGGCGACTCTCCGGCGTCGATGCCGGCGATCCTTGTTTTGCGTGCCCGGCCGGATCCAGATCCAGATCGGAAAACCCTAGGGTTGACTTCTTCTTTTTCCTAAGTCTGCAGATTATATTGCCATGTTCATCGTGCAGTAACTTTGCATCCATAGATCCATTTTGGGCGTATAGCATATCAAAATGTTCGTCTCACAGAGAACATCATTTCATCTCATTGCATCATTTTCAGTTGAGCTCATCTTGATGCCCGAAATGCTGTTGGAAGAGTGCTATTTGAGATAATTGTCAGATCTGCCGCACCAAATAGCTATTTGTCATTTTTGCCATGATTAATGTGTGCATGATATGCCCATGAGCTCTACATGTGTTTTGTCATATGCTTTGTCATCTTCCAAGAGGTGGTATCCATGTATTTTTGTGATGTGTGTGGTGACTAGCACAAGCTTGCAAAGTGGTGCATTCATTAATGCTGATTTCAGGGACTTAGCAATTCCACTAAGTCCTTGATCTGTTTTTATCAATATGCCATATGTTCTTGTTGTTTCCTACTGATCCGTGCCTCTTTTGAGGATGATCAGTAAGGATGATTTGTTAATCTTGTAGTGCTCTACCCATCCATGTCCTTGTTTGAAATTATGGAGCACCCTAGCTTGAGTCAATCGAGCTCTACTTTTGCTATTTCGTGAATCTGGGCAGATTGTCTACTTGTTAGCGATTTTGCCGATGATGTTGTAGTCGATCCGTGCATGCTATGTTGTTGGTCTTGCCATGTCTATCTTTCATAATGGGTATTCTTGATGGGTGTATGCTTAGTTTTTCATGACTTGATTTGTAGTGAGTGCATCGAGCTCGTAAACATGCCTACTTGATATCTGATTTGCATGCTCCAGTTTTTCACTAAGTCTGAGATCTGATTATGTTTTTGCCATGTTCACATGCTTGCAATTGTATTTTATGAACCCTTTTGGCTCAAGGTCACTAAGGGACTTTTGTTAAGCTCTTTGAGTATCTCCATGCCATGCCTTGCTTTGCCATGTTAAGTTCCTGTAGTATATAGTTTTCATGCTCCGAAGTGTGCTACCTGATCTGAAATTCCAGACAAGTGTTAATTTCCCTAAGTCTGAAACCTGTTTATCAATTGCACTTTTGCCATGCTTGTTTGAACCTGTTAGTGGATGAATTGGCTGTAGCTCAGTGTTCATCTTTTGTTAAGCATCATGAATGGATCCCTGCCATGTATTTTTTTGCCATGTTTGAGTGCTGTAGCATATTTAACTTGTTACATTTAGATGGCTACTTGCTGTTTATCGCAGACCGGTGCCATATTTGTTTTGCTTGCCATTTCCAAACCGTGCATCTGATTCCGGTGATCTTTATATCGATTTAAACCGAAATCACCTCAACTTTCCAGTGGCAAACTTGGTTTTCCAAGTTGAGGCCAGGTTCATTCATTCCTTGTTAGATCTTGCATATGCATCACATATCGCATCCCGCATAGCATACCATGTTTGCATCATGTTGTTTGAGCTTTGCACGTGGTTGATTGTGTCCCTTTTCCTTGTTTGTCTTGTTTGGGTAGAGCCGAGAGACGAGTTTGCTAACGAGGAGCCCTTTGAGTTTGCTTTCGAGGATCAAGTCAACTCTGACAACTTTGCAGGCAAGATGATCATACCCTCGAAATCACTTCTATCTTTGCTTTGCTAGATGCTCGCTCTTTTGCTATGCCTATGCTACGATGCCTACCACTTGCTTATCATGCCTCCCAAATTGCCATGTCAAACCTCTAACCCACCATGTCCTAGCAAACCGTTGATTGGCTATGTTACCGCTTTGCTCAGCCCTTCTTATAGCGTTGCTAGTTGCAGGTGAAGATTGGAGACCGTTCCTTGTTGGAACATTATTTTGTTGTTGGTATATGATTATATTATCTTGTTATCTTAATGCATCTATATACTTCGTAAAGGGTGGAAGGCTCGGCCTTTTGCCTAGAGTTTTGTTCCACTCATGCCACCCTAGTTCCCGTCATATCGGTGTTATGTTCCCTGATTTTGCGTTCCTTACGCGGTTGGGTAATAATGGGAACCCCTTGATAGTTCGCCTTGAATAAAACTCTTCCAGCAATGCCCAACATTGGTTTTACCATTTGCCACCTAGCCTATTTTTCCCTTGGGTTTCCGGAGCCCAAGGGTAATCTTATTTAAACCCCCTGGGCCAGTGCTCCTCTGAGTGTTGGTCCAAACCGGGCAGCCTGCGGGGCCACCTCGGGGAAACTCGAGGGTTGGTTTTACTCGTAGCTTGACCTATCTGAGTGTGCCCTGAGAACGAGATATGTGCAGCTCCTATCAGGATTTGTCGGCACATTCGGGCGGTGTTGCTGGATTTGTTTTAACTTGTCGGGTTGTCTTGTAGAACCGGGATACCGAGTCTGATCAGAATGTCTCGGGAGAAGGTATATCCTTCGTTGACCGTGAGAGCTTGTCATGGGCTAAGTTGGGACTCCCCTACAGGGATTTGAACTTTCGAAAGCCATGCTCGCGGTTATGGGCAGATGGGAATTTGTTAATGTCTAGTTGTAGATAACTTGAACCTTAACTTAATTAAAATGAATCAACTGTGTGAGTAACCGTGATGGTCTCTTCTCGGTGGAGTCCGGGAAGTGAACACGGTGTTGGAGTAATGCTTGACGCAGGTTGTTCTCTAGTTATTTGTTCGTGCTTTGCCTTCTCTTCTCGCTCTCTTTTGCGAACAGGTTAGACACCATATATGCTAGTCACTTGCTGTAGCTCCACATATTACCTTGCCTTACCTATAAGCTAAAATAGTCTTGATCACGAGGGTGCGAGATTGCTGAGTCCCTGTGGCTCACAGATTACTTCCAAACCAGATGCAGGGCCTGACGACTCCATTCCAGATGATGCGCTTGAGCTCAAGTGGGAGTTCGACGAAGACTCACGCCATTACTATGTGTCTTTCCCTGATGATCAGTAGTGGTGCCCAGTTGGGGCGATCGGGACCATGTCGCATGTTGGGTTCATCTTTTATTTTGGCACCGTAGTCGGGCCATGAGTGATTGGATGATGTAATGCTATTTATGTACTTTGTTTGACGTGGCGAGTGTAAGCCAACTATGTACGTTCCCCTTTTATTATCTATATTACATGGGATGTTGTGAAGATTGTCTTACTTGCGACATTGCTTTCAATGCGGTTATGCCTCTAAGTCGTGCTTCGACACGTAGGAAATATAGCCGCATCGAGGGCATTACAAGGCTTTTGGGGCTTGCGGCGCTCCGCGCATGATCCTTTGGCTTCGCCTCGAAGCCAAGCCCGAGTGCACCTTGGGCCCGGGGGCTACTGTCGGCGTTCTGGGAACGGGGGTCCCCAGACTCGCCTGCCTGTGCCCCACGACGTGGCTCTGCTGGCAGGTCTCACTACAAAAAAAGACACATCCGTGACATTTTGGGCCGAACGAATTTTTTTTCTGTCATACATATGACACTTCTATGACGATAATTGTGACAAAACTGGGTATCATCATAGATGTGGTGGGCTCCTACTTATATGACAAAAAATCATGATAGAAAATGGGCTTTTCGTCCTGGGCGGGTCGGAGACGCAGTTGCATGACATTCTTTGGGCCGTCCATGACGGAAAAAACTGTGGTAGAAGCAAGGGGGAGGAAAATTTCGGGGAGTTCCCGGTTACGGTGGAGGTCGGGGGCCGAGCGATGCGCGTTTCTCTCGTACACGTACGCGCGTGTGTGCGAGGCGTTTGCTCTAACTGAACCCAAGCGAGGCATTGGGCTCTAACTGAACCCGAGCGATTGCACTGCAGGCTACGCGTTACTGAACCCGAGTGATCAATCGATGGCTGTTAACTGAACCTGATCGAGCGATTCCTTCGCTACTGCTACTAACTGAAGCTGATCGATGGGATGAACAGTGAGTGTTGCGGGGGGTTTGGATGAACAGTGAGCGGTGGCGTTGCCTCTGGATGAACATGACCCTGTGGTGTGGTGGAGGGCTAGATAAACCGTAGACGATGGAGGGGTGCCCGTGGAGGGGTGGATGAACTGGACCCCGTGGTGTGGAGGGCTGGATGAACGGTAGACGGTGGAGGGGTGGTTGAACAGCCCCCGTGGTGTTGAGAGCTGGATGAACAGTAGATGGTGGAGGGGTGCCCGTGGAGGGGTGGTTGAACAGGAACCCGTGGTGTGGAGGGCTGGATGAACAGTAGATGGTGGAGGGGTGGTTGAACAGTAGCCGGTGGAGTAGCGCGCGGTGGAGGCTGGATGAACAGGAGCCTGTGGAGGTTGGATGAACAGGAGCCCATGGAGGCTGGAGGAGGTTGACGGTGGAGATGAACAGTATCCCGTGGAGTCCCGTTTTGCGGTACGCCACACCCCTGCCGATGAACAGGACCCCCGTTTCGACCGTAGCGCTCCAACACAAGTCCGTTTCCTCCGTTTTGCGGTACGCCACACCCCTCCCGATCAACAGGACCCCCGTTTCGACCATAGGAGGTCCGTTTCATCCGTTTTACGGTACGCCACACCCCTCCCGATCAACAAGACCCCCGTTTCGACCGTAGGAGGTCCGTTTCCTCCGTTTTGCGGTATGCCACACCCCTCTCGATGAACAGGATCCCGTTTGGAACGTGGCCGGTCGAACACAAGGTCGTTTCCTCTGTTCTAAGGTACGCCAGGCCTCGTTTCCATCACCTGTTCCGTCCAAGCCCTCCGGATGAACACGACGCATTCCGTTGCCTCCCCATGAACATGACGCATTCCGTTGCCTCCCCATGTACACGACGACGACGCTGTTTCTCCGTTTCGACCCAGCCATGTACACGAGCCCTGGCCGTACGTATGCGCGAGTAGGCGTTCGAGACCCCGCCCGTATGTACACATATGTGGCCATATTTTCTTTCTTGCACCCAGACCGCTGTACGTACGTGTACATGGTATGTGCACGCCTCTACTACGAAATGTGCGTGCCTCTACATCGACCAGTATATATGTACGTACACGTTCGCGACCAGAATGACAACACTATGTACGCTTCGACCAGGTGGGTCCCGACTGTCAGGCACTTCCTTGCATGCGAAGATGTAGCTGGTGGGTCCTAGCAGTTAGGGGGGCGAATCGTTTTTTTTGCCCGGACGCACTTCCTTGCGTACGAAGGTGTAGCTGGTGGGTCCCTGCAGTCAGGGGGAAACATTTTTTTTCGCGAAATACGGTGGCCCGTCCGGTGGGTCCTCGCTGTCAGGTGGAGGAATAATTATTTTGCACGTAATTATTTTGACCACGCCGCGCCGAGAGCACCAGGGCGGTGGACGACAGCGAGGCCTAGGAAGGGGACGACGGGGAGCCGGGGAAGACGCGGCAGTGGAAGCCCACGCGGAGAGGAGTACGAGGGTTCACTGGTTCGGCTGCGGTGTGACGCTGCCGTCGCCGCAGGGCCTGGCCAGCGGTGGGAATAGTAGGGGCCGGTGAGTCCTCCGCGGCAGCACAGCCGGCCACGGGAGGCAAGAGCATGCGGCATGACCGGCGCTGCTTTGGGCGGCTGGAGCAAGAAGACCAGAGGTTGAAGAAGCACTACGGCCGTTGGATGGACATCGTACGGTCAGTGGAGCTAGAATCGTTCATATTAACTAAAGTTGACAAAGGCCCCCACCCCAGTCAACTTAGTAGGCCCACAAGTCAGCCTCCCACCATGGTGGGTCCCAGCTAGTAGGGGGAGTATTCATTTTTTTTGTGCGTAATAAGGAGGCACTTCTGATGGGTCCGAGCTGACAGCGGGGGGAACGTTTTTCTCGCGAAATACGCTGGGCCGTCCGGTGGGTCCGAGCAGCCAGGGGGAAACGTTTTTTTTTGCGAAATAAGGTGGCCCGTCCGGTGGGTCCCAACTGTAAGGTGGAGGAATAATTATTTTGCGCGTAATAAGGAGGCACTTCCTTGCGGCCACCTGGACCCAGCTGTCAGCCTCTCCACGTACAATACTCTTCTGATGGAAGTCGGTTGTTGACCATGTTGACCACGCCGCATCGAGAGCACTAGGGCGGTGGTCTAGACGACGGCGAGGCCTTGGAAGGGGATGATGCGGAGCCGGGGAAGATGCAGCAGTGGAAGCCCGCACGGAGAGGAGTACGAGGGTTCACTAGTTCGACTGCGGTGTGAGACTGCCGTCGCCGCAGAATAACAGGGGGTGTGGGTGAGTGGAGGGATGGCCTGGCCAGCGGTGGGAGTAGTATGGGGGCGGTGAGGCCACCGCGGCAGCACAGCCGACCACTGGAGGCAGGAGCAGGTGGCACGACCGGCGCTGCTTTGGGCGGCTGGAGCAAGAAGACCAGAGGTTGAAGAAGCACTACGGCCATTGGATGGACATCGTACGGTCACTGGAGCTAGAATCGTTCATATTGACTAAAGTTGACAAAGGCCCCCGTCCCAGTCAACTTAGTAGACCCACAAGTCAGCCTCCCACCATGGTGGGTCCCATCTAGCAGGGGGAGTATTCATTTTTTGTGCATAATAAGGAGGCACTTCCGGTGGGTCCGAGCTGACAGCGGGGGGAACGTTTTTTTCGCGAAATACGCTGGCCCATCTGGTGGGTCCGAGCAGTTAGGGGGGGAAACATTTTTTTTTGCGAAATAAGGTGGCCCGTCCAGTGGGTCCCTACTGTAAGGTGGAGGAATAATTATTTTGCGCGTAATAAGGAGGCACTTCCTTGCGGCCGCCTAGACCTAGCAGTCAGCCTCTCCACGTACAGTACTCTTTCGATGGAAGTCGGTCGTTGACTACGTTGACCATGCCGCGCCGAGAGCACCAGGGCGGTGGGCTGGACGACGGCGAGGCCTAGGAAGGGGACAACGCGGAGCCGGGGAAAACACAGCAGTGGAAGCCCGCACGGAGAGGAGTACGAGGGTTCAGGTTCGGCTGCGGTGTGAGGTTGTCGTCGCCGCAGAATAACAGGGGGTGTGAGTGAGTGGAGGGATGGCCTGGCCAGCGGTGGGAGTAGTATGGGGGCGGTGAGGCCTCTGTGGCAGCACAGCCTGCCACGGGAGGCAGGAGCAGGCGGCATGACCGGCACTGCTTTGGGCGGCTGGAGCAAGAAGACCTGAGGTTGAAGAAGCACTACGGCCATTGGATGGACATCGTACGGTCACTGGAACAAGAATCGTTCATATTGACTAAAGCTGACAAAGGCCCCCATCCCAGTTAACTTAGTAGGCCCATAAGTCAGCCTCCCACCATGGTGGGTCCCAGCTAGCTGGGGGAGTATTCATTTTTTTGCATAATAAGGAGGCACTTCCGGTGGGTCTGAGCTGACAGTGGGGGGAACGTTTTTTTTGCGAAATATGCTGGCCCGTCCGGTGGGTCTGAGCAGTCAGGGGGGAAATGTTTTTTTCGTGAAATAAGGTGGCCCGTTCGGTGGGTCCCTGCTGTAAGGTGGAGGAATAATTATTTTGCGCATAATAAGGAGCCACTTCCTTGCGGCCGCCTGGACCCAGTTGTCAACCTCTCCACATATAGTACTCTTCCGATGGAAGTTGGTCGTTGACCATGTTGACCACGCCGCGCCGAGAGCACCAGGGCGGTGGTATGGACGACGGCGAGGCCTAGGAAGGGGACGACGCAGAGCCGGGGAAGACGCAACAGTGGAAGCCCGCGCGGAGAGGAGTACGTGGGTTCACTGGTTCGGCTGCGGTGTGAGGCTGCCGTCGCCGTAGAATAACAGGGGGTGTGGGTGAGTGGAGGGATGGCCTGGCCAGCGGTGGGAGTAGTATGGGGGCGGTGAGGCCTCCGTGGCAGCACAGCCGACCACGGGAGGCAGGAGCAGGCGGCACGACCGGCGCTGCTTTGGGCGGCTGGAGCAAGAAAACCAGAGGTTGAAGAAGCACTACGGCCGTTGGATGGACATCGTATGGTCACTGGAGCTAGAATCGTTCATATTGACTAAAGTTGACAAAGGCCCCCGTCCCAGTCAACTTAGTAGGCCCACAAGTCAGCCTCCCACCATGGTGGCTCCCAGCTAGCAGGGGGAGAATTCATTTTTTTGTGCGTAATAAGGAGGCACTTCGGGTGGGTCCGAGCTGACAGCTGGGGGAATGTTTTTTTCGCGAAATACGCTGGCCCGTTCGGTGGGTCCGAGAAGTCAGGGGGGAAACGTTTTTTTCGCGAAATAAGGTGGCCCGTTCGGTGGGCCCCTGCTGTAAGGTGGAGGAATAATTATTTTGCGCGTAATAAGGAGGCACTTCCTTGTGGCTGCCTGGACCCAGCTGTCAGCCTCTCCACATACAGTACTCTTCCGATGGAAGTCGGTCGTTGACCACGTTGACCATGCCGCGCCGAGAGCACCAGGGCGGTGTTCTGGATGACGGCGAGGCCTAGGAAGGGGACGACGTGAAGCCGGGGAAGACGCAGCAGTGGAAGCCAGCGTGGAGAGGAGTACGAGGGTTCACTGGTTCGGCTGCGGTGTGAGGCTGCCGTCGCTGTAGAATAACAGGTGGTGTGGGTGAGTGGAGGGATGGCCAGGCCAGCGGTGGGAGTAGTATGGGGGTGGTGAGGCCTCCGCGGCAGCACAGCCAGCCACGGGAGGCAGGAGCAGGCGGAACGACCGACGCTGCTTTGGGCGGCTGTACCAAGAAGACCAGAGGATGAAGAAGCACTACGGCCGTTGGATGGACATCGTACGGTCACTAAAGCTAGAAACGTTTATTGTTGACTAAGTTGACAAAGCCCTTGGTACGCTCCAACTTAGTAGGCCCACAGGTCAGCCTCCAAAATGGTGCGCCCCAGATGTCAGGGGGAGGAATCATTTTTTCGGCGGCCGAAGCTAAGAATATCCGAGATTGAAGAAGAAGCACGACATCCGTTGGATAGACATCCAACAGCCACTGCTCCTAGAACCGTGTGTTGACTATAATAAGTTGGCAAAGCCTTGCATATGCGTCAACTTATTTTTTTAGGGGACACGTCACTTAGTAGGCCCACAAGTGTGTGGCAGAGAACTTATAGCCCATTTGTGTTTTGTAAGAATGTACAGCCCATTTTGGAATTCTAATGGAATTTAGAACATCCCATTTACAGATTGTTACAAGTACATCCCATTTTCTAGCTAGGACAATGATTAATAATTTCAACCAACCGTTGAAGACAGAATTCAATAAAATTTCCCACATTTTGATGGGCTCCGAAATATTTTTATCCCAAAATTTCTAGTCACATAAATATAAATTTGTATTACGTAAAAATCCAACGAAACATTGTGCGTGCAACAATGAAAATTTAAGATTTTCAAAATCCATAAATAATATTTTATAAACTAATTTTGTGTTTGGTGCATTTTTTATAGTTACTGCCCAGTTTTTATAATTACATCCCATTTATTATTTTTTAAAGCTCATTTTCCTGTTAAGCCTAATGCATCCTTCCTAGGAAAGATTTGTAGCCCAGCGGGGCGGAGAATAACAAGTTGACCTTGCCTGGGTATTCCTCAAAAATACGTATAGCTAGGCTAGCCATTTTCATCTTGAAAAAATTAGTATCTGGGCTAGATATCTGTCCTGGGCTAGACGAGCCACAGCCCGCCCAGTTAATACACTGCTCTCCTCTGAACAACAACGAAATCATCGCCAAGAAGAACTCTGCAGTGCTCACGCCTCAAAAACACAAATACTGCTCAAGCTGCTTGGTCCCAGCTGTCGGCCGCACCTTGTGAAATTCTCTCGTTTATATTGACTACATAGGTTGACAATGGTGTGGGACCGTGATGCAGGAAACCAGGAGAAAAAAATAGTTGTACATAATAAGGAGGCACTTGCGTACGTACGGCTATGGCCCTAGTGGGTCCCTAGTGTCATCCAGTCAAAATAAAGTCATCTCCTGAATCCTCATGTTTGTTGATGATGTTAACAATGCTCGGCGCCATGGCGAGCGCAACAACTCGAAGGACAACGGAGAGGGCCTCGCAGGCCCTACGGATGGTCTGATACAGCGCCCTCTACTCATTCAGGAAGCCAGGATCATCGGACACCTATGAGCACCTTCGAGAAACTGAGACGGCATGAAACGGTAAGGCCATGCTTGGGAGCTCTGGTTTATTTCAAACCTATATTAACATACAAGTGTAATTTACTCGTCATCGAAAACAACGCGTAAAATACAGGCATAATGAAATCGAGGGCCCGAGGTCTGTAAGTAAAACCGGCGGGTTACGCGTGTAATTTGAGAGACCAGTGTATATTTTACGAGCATTGCTATATGGACGACATTACCAGACGATACATGCATGACGTGCGTATCATGCCATCCATGGGCAAGGCTGAAACAGCAGCTAACGGCTGGATTAGCAATCATCCGAGTGTCGTTCAGCGTTTTTATCGTGTGTCAAGTACTTCCGATATTTTACTAGTCGAAATCGACCAACCAAGCACCTTCGCCCGAGACCATCTGCTTTAATTTACAAGCATCAATTTTACAAGAGGTTTTGGTTGGAAAATGACGATCCAATCACGGCCTAATACCATGAGTTGGTCGGAAGATCATATGGTTTCACGTCTAACCTACCCGACATGTCGTATAGGCTATGAATGAAACATCAGACGATGAACTTCTTAAGCACGGAAACAACAGAAGAGGATGATCTTCTTAACAAGCAAATCACTGGCATTATATCGACATGCAAAACAATACGAAGCATTATTCTCAGGAGGCACGGTGAACAGCTCGTGATGCCGCAAGCCACAACATTCCAAGCTCAACTTTGCAATCAAACACAAGGCCTGGCATTACATAGACAATATTCAGAATAAACTCTTAACACAGGAATATCTCAGCAGAGCAACTATTTACTTCTAAACTGAACATAGGAATAGGAAAAAACACTCGACGCTGCTCACAGCAAGGGCGTCCCACTCAAAAATATCAAATGCATGTCTTCTGGCTAACATCAATGAGCAAATTTTGACAAGGTTTTCCAATTCCAATATATTAAACTAACGTCTTCTTGCTAACATCAATGATTAAACTTTGACTAGCTTTTCCCATTCAAAATATGTAATGCCTATGATCGTGGAGTCCTGTCGTAGCTTTTGTACTTGTTTGGGCACTTTTTGCCCAGGGCACTCCACGTGTTGTTAAATTGCCAATGGTCTCTGCAGACTAGTCATGTCACCGGTGTCTAATAATACTCTGTAAAGCTTCTCGGTCATTCCTTCTGTAATGTAGCGCAAACAGTGATTGCTTCTTTCTGCAAAGTGGAACGACCAACTAGACCCAGTAATACAGCAGTTTGCCTTACACATTGGCTCCTTTTGTGCAGTTCAACTAAAATCGAAATCGGAATAAAACCGAGCTTTAATTTTGATATCCCTGTAAGCAACAATAGGTATGAGGGAAACAATTACTAAGAAATAACAGTTGATGACTTGTACTCCCGGAAGAAAAGCATCTACTGATCTACTTTATCTTAATGGGAAACAAAGCAGGAGAGTAGCAATTCTCCATCAGTGTGATTCATTCATATTGACTGAGACATTATCTTAACAATGCCTTGTTTCAACATGTATAAAGAACGACAAAGCTTATAAATGGGGTGATGCTGAATTTGTTGTAACAAAGCAACAAGCATCTTGTCTGGGTTGGTCCCATTTTTGTTAACTACTTAATGGGAAAAGACAGCAATACAATAGCTTCAATTCATCATTTATTTAAAACAGTACCAATACAAGTAGCACAGCATCTCAAAACACACTGCACGATCATGTGGATGAAGGCAAGTACCAATCTGTCATGACGCACACAAGATCACGTACGAATCTGCCAACACGAATAGGAAATCCAATCTCGTTTTGTGCAGTTAAACTGAAATCAAGCAAACTGTTTCGCGTAGCGAAGCAAAATGTCACAATAGCAACAAGTTGAATAGATATCCCTGTATAAACAGAGGCAAAAAAGGAATCAATTACTGGCTAATAAAGGAGGATGAAACATGCGGCCACAAAAATGGTAATCCTGCCAATCCCTAACAAGTGTTGCAGTTTTGAAATAAGATTCAGTAGCTAATTCTGAGAGTGGCATCAATTACTGGCTTATAAAGGGGGTGATGTTGAATTTGTTGTAACAAAGCAACAAGCATCATGTCTGGGTTGGTCCCATTTTTGTTCACTACTAAATGGGAAAAGACAGCAATACAATAGCTTCAATTCATCATTTATTTAAAACAGTACCAATACAAGTAGCACAACATCTCAAAGCACACTGCACAATCATGTGGATGAAGGCCTGTACTGACCTTTCATGACACGACCAACATAAAATACGAATCTACCAACACGAATAGGAAATCCAATCAAGTTTTGTGCAGTTGCACTGTAATCAAGCAAAGTTGCCGGTGTGACATTTAAGTTTTCTATAGCAACAAGTTGAATAGATATCCCTGTTTTAAGAGGCAAAAAAGAAAACAATTACTGGCCAATAAAGGAGGATGAAACATGCGGCCACAAAAAGAAGCATCTACCTTATCTTGATGGAAAACAAAGTATAGGACAGTAGCATTTCTAAAATGGTTACATTGATTCATATTAACAGAGAAATTCTTTTAAAACAGATCAGTAGTTAATTCTGAGATTAACAACAGCAAAATAGCTGCATGGGACATGCCAGTACCATGTGCGTCCACATGTATAAATGGGTGATGCAGAGTATGTAGCCAAGCAGCATATATGCGCTGGTCCCATATTTGTTCTCTTTGAACCTTCTTCCTATGTGAGGGCAGCAAATCAAGTCGTGCACAAACTACCCAACCCCCCAGTTTCTTTCCCTTTTCAACAAAGAGATCGGTTCCTTACAGATGTGTGTCCTGGGTTACCCCCCTTTTCCCTTTTCAACCTACAAAGCGGCTGGATAGCCAGTCTATACTACTTTTCGCCCCTCCTTTCCTCATTGAACCACGTCCTAGATTCTTGCTCCAGCCCACCGCACCCTTCTTTCCTCTTTGAACCAAGACCTAGATTCGACTACAGATCGAAAAAGATCCACATGCAGCTAGAGCAACGACGGTTTCAAAGAAACTTATACCTTAGGGTCGTTGGGATGTGGCAAGGTGTGCGGCGGAAGGCCGGATCTACCCACACTACGTACGACAGCGAGGAGGAAGGGGTCGATGGCCCTCCCGCACAGGTGCTAGGTGAAAGAGAACAGCGCAGCCGGCAGTGGATTGCCTCCCTCGCCGAAGGCGATAGAGTGAACGCTGCACCTCCTCCCATTCTCAGTGCGACGGGATACGGACGCCTCCTTCACCAGCTGTGAGGGGGGAGAGAGAGACAAGAGGCCAACACAGTCTTGTTTAGATCTGGTGAAGAGAGGGTGAGAGACTGAATATAACAAACCCTAGCAAATGAACGCTGAGCCTCCAGCGTGTAACATATATGTAGTGCGGCGAGCGTGTGGAGAGTGCAAACCCTAGCGAACAAGCGAACAAGCGCCGAGGCTCCCGCTTATATATATATAGTACTGTAGTACGGACTGAGCTCCGGTGCCTTCACTGCACCTGCTTTTGGTGTTGGAAATATGCCCTAGAGGCAATAATAAATTGGTTATTATTATATTTCCTTGTTCATGATAATCGTTTATTATCCATGCTAGAATTGTATTGATAAGAAACTCAGATACATGTGTGGATACATAGACAACACCATGTCCCTAGTAAGCCTCTAGTTGACTAGCTCGTTGATCAATAGATGGTTACGGTTTCCTGACCATGGACATTGGATGTCGTTGATAACGGGATCACATCATTAGGAGAATGGTGTGATGGACAAGACCCAATCCTAAGCATAGCACAAGATCGTGTAGTTCGTATGCTAAAGCTTTTCTAATGTCAAGTATCATTTCCTTAGACCATGAGATTGTGCAACTCCCGGATACCGTAGGAATGCTTTGGGTGTGCCAAACGTCACAACATAACTGGGTGGCTATAAAGGTACACTACAGGTAGCTCCGAAAGTGTCTGTTGGGTTGGCACGAATCGAGACTGGGATTTGTCACTCCGTGTGACGGAGAGGTATCTCTGGGCCCACTCGGTAGGACATCATCATAATGTGCACAATGTGATCAAGGAGTTGATCACGGGATGATGTGTTACGAAACGAGTAAAGAGACTTGCTGGTAATGAGATTGAACAAGGTATCGGGATACCGACGATCGAATCTCGGGCAAGTATCGTACCGCTAGACAAAGGGAATTGTATACGGGATTGATTAAGTCCTTGACATCGTGGTTCATCCGATGAGATCATCATGGAACATGTCGGAGCCAACATGGGTATCCAGATCCCGCTGTTGGTTATTGACCGGAGAGTCGTCTCGGTCATGTCTGCATGTCTCCCGAACCCGTAGGGTCTACACACTTAAGGTTCGGTGACGCTAGGGTTATAGAGATATTAGTATGCGGTAACCCGAAAGTTGTTCGGAGTCCCGGATGAGATCCCGGACGTCACGAGGAGGTCCGGAATGGTCCGGAGGTAAAGAATTATATATAGGAAGTGCTATTTCGGGCATCGGGACAAGTTTCGGGGTCATCGGTATTGTACCGGGACCACCGGAAGGGTCCCGGGGGTCCACCGGGTGGGGCCACCTGCCCCGGGGGCCACATGGGCTGTAGGGGGTGCGCCTTGGCCTACATGGGCCAAGGGCACCAGCCCCTAGAGGCCCATGCGCCAAAGGGACAAGAGGAGGGGAGAGTCCTAAAAGGGGAAGGCACCTCCAAGGTGCCTTGGGGAGGACGGACTCCTCCCCCCCTTGGCCGCACCCTTCCTTGGAGGAAGGGGCAAGGCTGCGCCCTCCCCCTCTCCCTTGGCCCTATATATAGTGGGGGGGAGGGAGGGCAACAAAACCCAAGCCCTGGCGCCTCCCTCTCCCTCCCATGACACATCTCCCTCCTCCCACAGCGCTTGGCGAAGCCCTGTTGGAATCCCGCTACTTCCACCACCATGCCGTCGTGCTGTTGGATCTCCATCAACCTCTCCTTCCCCCTTGCTGGATCAAGAAGGAGGAGACGTTGCTGCTCCGTACGTGTGTTGAACGCGGAGGTGCCGTCCATTCGGCACTAGGATCATCGGTGATTTGAATCACGACGAGTACGACTCCATCAACCCCGTTCTCTTGAACGCTTCCGCGCGCGATCTACAAGGGTATGTAGATCCACTCCTCCCTCGTTGCTAGATGACTCCATAGATAGATCTTGGTGACACGTAGGAAAATTTTGAATTTATGCTACGTTCCCCAACAGTGGCATCATGAGCTAGGTCTATGCGTAGTTTCTATGCACGAGTAGAACACAAAGTAGTTGTGGGCGTTGATTTTGTTCAATATGCTTACCGTTACTAGTCCAATCTTGATTCGGCGGCATTGTGGGATGAAGCGGCCCGGACCGACCTTACACGTACTCTTACGTGAGACTGGTTCCACCGACTGACATGCACTAGTTGCATAAGGTGGCTAGCGGGTGTCTCTCTCTCCCACTTTAGTCGGATCGGATTCGATGAAAAGGGTCCTTATGAAGGGTAAATAGCAATTGGCATATCATGTTGTGGTTTTTGCGTAGGTAAGAAACATTCTTGCTAGAAACCCATAGCAGCCACGTAAAACATGCAAACAACAATTAGAGGACGTCTAACTTGTTTTTGCAGGGTATGCTATGTGATGTGATATGGCCAAAAGGATGTGATGAATGATATATGTGATGTATGAGATTGATCATGTTCTTGTAATAGGAATCACGACTTGCATGTCGATGAGTATGACAACCGGCAGGAGCCACAGGAGTTGTCTTAATTTATTTATGACCTGCGTGTCAACATAAACGTCATGTAATTACTTTACTTTATTGCTAACCGTTAGCTGTAGTAGTAGAAGTAATAAGTTGGCGAGACAACTTCATGGAGACACAATGATGGAGATCATGATGATGGAGATCATGGTGTCATGCCGGTGACGATGATGATCATGGACCCCGAAGATGGAGATCAAAAGGAGCAATATGATATTGGCCATATCATGTCACTATTTGATTGCATGTGATGTTTATCATGTTTATACATCTTACTTGCTTAGAACGACGGTAGTAAATAAGATGATCCCTCATTAAAATTTCAAGAAAGTGTTCCCCCTAACTGTGCATCGTTGCGAAAGTTCGTCGTTTCGAAGCACCACGTGATGATCGGGTGTGATAGATTCTTACGTTTACATACAACGGGTGTAAGACAGATTTACACACGCGAAACACTTAGGTTGACTTGACGAGCCTAGCATGTGTACAGACATGGCCTCGGAACACAGAAGACCGAAAGGTCGAGCATGAGTCGTATGGTAGATACGATCAACATGAAGATGTTCACCGATGTTGACTAGTCCGTCTCACGTGATGATCGGACATGGCCTAGTTAACTCGGATCATGTAATCACTTAGATGATTGGAGGGATGTCTATCTGAGTGGGAGTTCATAAGATGAACTTAATTATCCTGAACATAGTCAAAAGGTCTTCGCAAATTATGTCGTAGCTCACGCTTCAGTTCTACTGTTTAGATATGTTCCTAGAGGAAATTTAGTTGAAAGTTGATAGTAGCAATTATGTGGACTAGGTCCATAAACTGAGGATTGTCCTCATTGCCTCATAGAAGGCTTATGTCCTTAATGCACCGCTCAGTATGCTGAACCTCGAACGTCGTCTGTGGATGTTGCGAACATCTGACATACACATTTTGATAACTACGTGATAGTTCAGTTAAACGGTTTAGAATTGAGGCACCAAAGACGTTTTTGAAACGTCGCAAAACATATGAGATGTTTCGAGGGCTGAAATTGGGATTTCAGGCTCGTGCCCACGTCAAGAGGTATAAGACCTCCGACGATTTTCTTAGCCTGCAAACTAAGGGAGAAAAGCTCAATTGTTGAACTTGTGCTCAGATTGTCTGAGTACAACAATCGCTTGAATCGAGTGGGAGTTGATCTTCCAGATGAAATAGTGATGGTTCTCCGAAGTCATTACCACCAAGCTGCTTGAGCTTCGTGATGAACTATAATATATCAGGGACATATATGATGATCCTTGAGATATTCGCGATGTTTGACACCACAAAAGTAGGAATCAAGAAGGAGCATCAATTGTTGATGGTTTGTGAAACCACTAGTTTCAAGGAGGGCAAGGGCAAAAAGGGATGCTTCATGAAACGGCAAATCAGCTGCTGCTCTAGTGAAGAAACCCAAGGTTGAACCCAAACCCGAGACTAAGTGCTTCTGTAATAAGGGGAATAGCCACTGGAGGAGAATTACCCTAGATACTTGGTAGATGAGAAGGCTGGCAAGGTCGATAGAAGTTTATTGGATATACATTGTGTTGATGTGTACTTTACTAGTACTCCTAGTAGCACCAGGGTATTAGATACCGGTTCGGTTGCTAAGTGTTAGTAACTCGAAATAAAAGCTACGGAATAAACGGAGACTAGCTAAAGGTGAGCTGACGATATGTGTTGGAAGTGTTTCCAATGTTGATATGATCAAGCATCGCACGCTCCCTCTACCATCGAGATTGGTGTTAAACCTAAATAATGGTTATTTGGTGTTTGCGTTGAGCATAGACATGATTGGATTATGACTATCGCAATACGGTTATTCATTTAAGGAGAATAATTGTTACTCTGTTTATTTGAATAATACCTTCAATGGTCTTACGCCTAAAATGAATGGTTTATTGAATCTCGATCATAGTGATACACATGTTCATGCCAAAAGATATAAGATAGTAATGATAGTACCACCTACTTGTGGCACTACCACTTAAGTCATATCGGTATAAAACGCATGAAGAAGCTCCATGTTGATGGATCTTTGGGCTCACTCGTTTTTGAAAAGTTTGAGACATGCGAACCATGTCTATTGGTGTTTATGCATGAAGAAACTCCATGCAAATGGACCGTTTGGACTCACTTGATTTTTTGAATCACTTGAGACATACAAATCATACCACATGGGCAAGATGACTGAAAGCCTCAGTTTCAGTAAAATGGAACTGGAAAGCAACTTGTTGGAAGTAATACATTTTGATGTGTGCAGTCCAATGAGTGCTGAGGCATGTAGTGGATATCGTTATGTTCTTACTTCACAGATGATTTGAGTAGATATTGAGTATATTTACTTGATGAACCACGAGTCTGGATTATTGAAAGGTTCAAGTAATTTCAGGGTGAAGTTGAAAGATCGTCGTGACAAGAGGATAAAAGATCTATGATATGATCATAGAGATGAATATCTGAATTACGAGTTTGGCACAGAATTGAGACATTGTGAAAATTATTTCACAACTAATACAACCTGGAACACCATAGTGTGATGGTGTGTCCGAACATCATAACTGCACCTTATTGGATATGATGCATACCATGATGTCTCTTATCGAATTACCACGATAGTTTATGGGTTAGGCATTAGAGACAACCACATTCACTTTAATAGGGCACCACGTAATTCCGATGAGATGACACCGTATGAACTATGGTTTAGAGAAACCTAAGCTGTCATTTCTTAAAAGTTTGGGGCTGCGACGCTTATGTGAAAAAAGTTTCAGGCTGATAAGCTCGAACCCAAAGTGGATAAATGCATCTTCATAGGACACCTAAAACAATTGGGTATACCTCCTGTCTCAGATCCGAAAGCAATAAGGGATTGTTTCTAGAATCGGGTCCTTTCTCGAGGAAAAGTTTCTCTTGAAAGAATTGAGTGGGAGGATGGTGGAGACTTGATGAGGTTATTGAACCGTCTCTTCAACTAGTGTGTGGCAGGGCACAGGAAGTTGTTCCTGTGGCACCTACACCAATTGAAGTGGAAGCTTATGATAGTGATCATGAAACTTCAGATCAAGTCACTACCAAACCTCGTGGGATGACAAGGATGCGTACTACTTCAGAGTGGTACGTGATCCTGTCTTGGAAGTCATGTTGCTAGACAAAAATGAACCTACGAGCTATGGAGAAGCGATGGTGGGCCCAGATTCCGATAAATGGCTCGAGGCCATAAAATCCGAGAGAGGATCCATGTATGAAAACAAAGTGTAGACTTTGGCAGAACGACTCGATGGTCGTAAGGCTATTGAGTGCAGATGGATTTTAAAAGGAAGACGGACAATGATGGTAGATGTCACCATTAAGAAAGCTCGACTTGTCATTAAGATGTTTTCCGACAAGTTCAAGGAGTTGACTACGATGAGACTTTCTCACTTGTAGCGATGCTAAGAGTCTGTTGGAATTATATTAGCGATTACTGCATTATTTATGAAATCTTGCAGATAGGATGTCAAACATTGTTTCCTCGACGATTTTCTTGAGGAAAGGTTGTATGTGATACAACCGGAAGGTTTTGTCAATCCTGAAAGATGCTAATAAGTATGCAAAGCTCCAGCAATCCTTCTGAGGACTGGAGTAAGCATCTTGGAGTTGGAATGTATGCTTTGATGATGATCAAAGATTTTGGGTTTATACAAAGTTTATGAGAAACTTGTATTTCCAAATAAGTGAGTGGGAGCACTATAGAATTTCTGATGAGTATATGTTGTTGACATATTATGGATCAGAAATGATGTAGAATTTCTGGAAAGCATATAGGGTTATTTGGAAAGTATTTTTCAATGGAAAGCCTGGATTAAGCTACTTGATCGTTGAGCATCAAGATCTATAAGGATAGATCAAAACGCTTAATGGTACTTTCAAATGAGCACATACCTTGACATGATCTTGAAGGTGTTCAAGATGGATCAGTCAAAGAAGGAGTTCTTGCCTGAGTTGTAAGGTATGAAGTTAAGACTTAAAGCTCGACCACGGCAGAATAGAGAGAAAGGATGAAGGTCATCCCCTATGCTTAATACATAGGCTCTACAGTATGCTATGATGTGTACCGCACCTGAAATGTGCCTTGCCATGAGTCAGTCAAGGGGTACAAGAGTGATCTAAGAATGGATCACATGACAGCGGTCAAAGTTATCCTTAGTAACTAGTGGACTAAGGAATTTTCTCGATTATGGAGGTGGTGAAAGAGTTCGTCGTAAAGGGTTACGCCGATGCAAACTTTGACACTAATCCAGATTATTCTGAGTAGTAAACTGGATTCGTATAGTAGAACAGTTATTTGGAATAGCTCCAAATAGAACGTGGTAGCTGCATCTAGGAGATGCCATAGAGATTTGTGAAGTACATACGGATCTAAATGTAGCAGACCCGTTGACTAAAACCTCTCTCACAAGCAACATGATCAAACCCAGAACTCATTGAGTGTTAATCACATAGTGATGTGAACTAGATTATTGACTCTAGTAAACTCTTTGGATGTTGGTTACATGGCGATGTGACCTGTGAGTGTTGATCACATGGCGATGTGAACTAGATTATTTACTCTAGTGCAAGTGGGAGACTGTTGGAAATATGCCCTAGAGGCAATAATAAATTGGTTATTATTATATTTCCTTGTTCATGATAATCGTTTATTATCCATGCTAGAATTGTATTGATAGGAAACTCAGATACATGTGTGGATACATAGACAACACCATGTCCCTAGTAAGCCTCTAGTTGACTAGCTCGTTGATCAATAGATGGTTACGGTTTCCTGACCATGGACATTGGATGTCGTTGATAACGGGATCACATCATTAGGAGAATGATGTGATGGACAAGACCCAATCCTAAGCATAGCACAAGATCGTGTAGTTCGTATGCTAAAGCTTTTCTAATGTCAAGTATCATTTCCTTAGACCATGAGATTGTGCAACTCCCGGATACCGTAGGAATGCTTTGGGTGTGCCAAACGTCACAACATAACTGGGTGGCTATAAAGGTACACTACAGATAGCTCCGAAAGTGTCTGTTGGGTTGGCACGAATCGAGACTGGGATTTGTCACTCCGTGTGACGGAGAGGTATCTCTGGGCCCACTCGGTAGGACATCATCATAATGTGCACAATGTGATCAAGGAGTTGATCACGGGATGATGTGTTACGAAACGAGTAAAGAGACTTGCTGGTAACGAGATTGAACAAGGTATCGGGATACCGACGATCGAATCTCGGGCAAGTATCGTACCGCTAGACAAAGGGAATTGTATACGGGATTGATTAAGTCCTTGACATCGTGGTTCATTCGATGAGATCATCATGGAACGTGTCGGAGCCAACATGGGTATCCAGATCCCGCTGTTGGTTATTGACCGGAGAGTCGTCTCGGTCATGTCTGCATGTCTCCCGAACCCGTAGGGTCTACACACTTAAGGTTCGGTGACGCTAGGGTTATAGAGATATTAGTATGCGGTAACCCGAAAGTTGTTCGGAGTCCCGGATGAGATCCCGGACGTCACGAGGAGTTCCGGAATGGTCCGGAGGTAAAGAATTATATATAGGAAGTGCTATTTCGGGCACCGGGACAAGTTTCGGGGTCATCGGTATTGTACCGGGACCACCGGAAGGGTCCCGGGGGTCCACCGGGTGGGGCCACCTGCCCCGGGGGCCACATGGGCTGTAGGGGGTGCGCCTTGGCCTACATGGGCCAAGGGCACCAGCCCCTAGAGGCCCATGCGCCAAAGGGACAAGAGGAGGGGAGAGTCATAAAAGGGGAAGGCACCTCCAAGGTGCCTTGGGGAGGATGGACTCCTCCCCCCCTTGGCCGCACCCTTCCTTGGAGGAAGGGGCAAGGCTGCGCCCTCCCCCTCTCCCTTGGCCCTATATATAGTGGGGGGGAGGGAGGGCAATAAAACCCAAGCCCTGGCGCCTCCCTGTCCCTCCCATGACACATCTCCCTCCTCACATAGCGCTTGGCGAAGCCCTGTTGGAATCCCGCTACTTCCACCACCATGCGGTCGTTCTGTTGGATCTCCATCAACCTCTCCTTCCCCCTTGCTGGATCAAGAGGGAGGAGACGTCTCTGCTCCGTACGTGTGTTGAACGCGGAGGTGCCGTCCGTTCGGCGCTAGGATCATCGGTGATTTGAATCACGACGAGTATGACTCCATCAACCCCGTTCTCTTGAACGCTTCCGCGCGCGATCTACAAGGGTATGTAGATCCACTCCTCCCTCGTTGCTAGATGACTCCATAGATAGATCTTGGTGACACGTAGGAAAATTTTGAATTTATGCTACGTTCCCCAACGTTTGGCTGTATGACAGGTGAGCCAGGCACATTTTGGGCCCACATGTCGTAAAACCCTAGCAAAAATTGCACCAACGTGAAAGACGACTGTGTCTCCAACGCAACCAAGGTGAACTGACGAAGGATATCATCTTTGTGTGTAACAAGCAAAGAGCATTGATGGAAGATAGCTTGTTTTTTTGTCGAAAATCTATCAGCTTCACCAGCCGACGCAACCATGAGGCGCAACCATGAGCATCGATAGGTCATCATGGTGATGCATCATCCATTGGCATCAAGTTTGGGTGAGGCACCTAAGAAGTTCGACAAATCCTCATTGTGGTCTGTTTCTTCTCAGTAATCAAGCTCGAGGAAGGAAGAACCATGTTGCAGAGGACAGTGAGGCGGAATAACAATGGCCATCCAATTTTGTGCAGTTCCACTAAAATTGAGGAAGACATGCCCGGGTATGGAGACACGCATCGCTGTTTCCAAAAATATAAAAAGGGTTAGCAACGACATCTCAATTGGCAATAAGAATTAATGAAAAGTACACCAACAAACAGAAGCATCATAATTATCTTGATGGGAACTAAACCAGGATACCTGAGAAAAAAAGAATTTCTTCATTAAACCAGTGATAGTACTACCACCATATGGACAATGACCGCACAACCACCATGTACTTTTTGTCGAAACAACATGTATACCTCCACCAAGGCATAAATCAGGACAACTTTTTGAGTGGCATTTCCTCTATAATACTACTAGTAGGTGATGTTGGACCAGCCGACGAACCCTAGCTACTATGCATGCTGAGCTGGGGAGTAGTCGCATAGAAGAAAACCCACACGCAGCGACCTGGGGAGCTGGACCAGTACAAGAAGTTATACCTCATGTGGGCGAGATGTTATTTAGGTGGGCGGGCGGGATCTGCCCACACGACAGCAGCGAACAAGGGCGCGGAGGATCTTTGTCCGCGCCAGCGCCGACTCTGAGAGGACGGTGCGCATCGGCTTCCTCCGTTGCCGACGGCGACAACGTCAACGCTGCACCTCCTCACCTCCCGCAGTGGACGGGATTCGGCCGGATCTGTGACCACTGGTGAGGAGAGAGATAGAGTGGACACTGTCATCTTGTTTTGATATGGAGAGGGTGAGAGAGCGAGACGCGAGAAACTCTATCAAACAAGAGGCTATAATGGAGTAAAAAAATCTCTCCATAGCAGTGGTTTTAAATAGAATACGTGCGTTCCCGGAAAAAAGAAATGAAAACTGGTGGACAATTTTTTAAGGGTCTGTCTAGGACACATCTAGATGTGACATAGTTATGTCATATATAAGTTGATGTCCACTCTGTTTGTGGTCTTTTCCTAGTTTTTTTGTTTCTTGTTGCTACATTATATACTTGTGGGAGCTTAGATGTGATATCCTTAAATAACATCTAGATGTGAATTAGACAAACTGATTTTACAACGTACCAAGAAAGAAAACTCGATCAAAAACACGCCCCCGCTTCCAGGTCGCGAGAGTCCTCGCGCACACACACATAGACATAGACATGCAAATCCGTGTTTACGTAAAATTCCATTTCCATCTCCATCTCCAATCATATTTGTCCAACTGGCACATTATTTACGTTGTTAATTATATATGCAGCAATATTAACGTACATCATCTCTTGTTTGCGCATGTCCGGACCGCTACCACGGCCGGTCCTGACCAACCCGAACCCTCTTCATCACCCGCGCATGCTTCCCGCCCGAAACGGTCAGTGCCGCATTCATGCCCGACCAGAGCAGACGCGACCTCTCACTGGCGCTAGCATTGATTGCGGTGCGCCGGCCGAGAAAGCGTCGCCCGCGCCGCTTCCGGGTGCACGCGGCTGCTCCGCGTTCAAAGGTCGCAATAGCCGGCTACAACATGCGTGATCTCTTCTAGTAGTAAGTTCTCGGGAGTCCGTGCTACAGCTAGCTGTCCTCCCCCAACTCGTCAATATCTTCCAGTAGTGCTAGTACTCCATGGCACGATCCATCGACAAGCAGGCGGGAAAGTTATGGTATACTACTCGGTTTGCGGTGAGTGGCATGCCGAGCGATCATGTGGGGTCGAGTCATGGAGGAGGGTGAGACACGAACACGACAGACGTGATTTAAACGTTGGTTTTGCTCGATGGCGCGATCCAACGAAACGAAATGTTGGTTTCTCTCCGTTTCCATTTTTTCTCCGGAAAAACGGAAACTTTTCCACTCCATTTTCATTCCTATTCCAAGGTTGCCCCGTTACAACATTCCATCAAATACAAAGGAAAACTAACACGCATGCTGATGCATCTCAATGATTCATAGATCATAGCCAATATTTACTTCACAACTAAATAAAAAAGTTGTGAGAGCGTGTACGATAGAAAAACTACTGATGGGGTCACTACGACTTAAACCCTAAACCCTAAACATGATTTAATATCCTGGCCAGGTAGAACATGTCGAAGGAATGTGCTAGAGGGAGATTCTTTAGTGAGAATGTCAGCAACAATAGAAGCAACACTTTTGGTTCTCCACCTTCTGGTACCTCTTGTTCCATAGCACTTTCCATGTCGGGAAGGAAAGACGGCTGGCACCCTCAGATCATACGATGCTTTTGTGCAGTTCCACTAAAATCGACCTGAGCATCCCTGATGGCAAAGATATTGAAGAAGTGTGATTAGAATAATAGTACTGGCACTAGTTCCTAAGACATAAAATCATCACAAATAGAAGCTGGTAGAAGTAGAGAAAGATCAACATGGAGATGGAGCTATGGAAGTGGAGCAAGCCGGCTCCAAAAGGAAGATGGACTACCTGGGACGTCAGGCTGTAGCTAGAAGGGCGGTTGGGACGCGGCATTGGCCCATACCGCGGTGACCCCCGATTGGGACGCACCGACTGTGGGTTTTCTCCCTCGCCGATGTCGACCGCGTCTACGCAGAACATTGTTACCTTCCCCCAGCTGCGGGATCAGGCCCATCGTTCTATGCTTGCGAAGAGAGCAACCTAAGCAAGCAGGCTTGTAGCTTAGGATCCTGCTAGTGTATATATAGTGGTTTTCTTTTTCTCTCCATATCAACCATTTTATATTGCGTACGTGTCATTCAAGAGTGAAATGATGGTTGCTTCTTCTGACTAACTTACTGTGTGATTTGATTGCTCCTTAGTCACACGTACACATGGACGCAAAAACGCGCGCGACGCCCTAATGCATGCATGTCCGAGCACACGACGGAACACACACGGTCACGCTCAAGTGCTCAACCTACACGTGCATGCACACACATACTCAGTCAGGGTGAGCTAGTGACCGTATGAACACCGGAATATATATATATTGAGCACAATGAGCGTATTATGAAGTCCACTGACCGTATATTTACAAATATACAGTGACTAACAATGTATTTATCTTGTTTGAAATTAAGCCATATTAACCGGAGTGGAGGCAGCATGGACTAGTATTACTTTGTTGTGTCCTGTCAACTTGCCGAACAAGGAGAAGGTTGCAGGATGGGAGAACCTTGCGCGCGGTGGCTCGCAGGAAAAGGAGAAACTTTTGACTAATGCAAGCTCTCCCTCGCTCAGGCGGTGGACGTGCAATAGTTAATTCGGTGTCAGATTGCCAGAAGCATACACTATACTACTAGTGTTATTATTGTTCGACTTCCCGAACAGCCAAGCGCAAAGTTTACTAGTACTACTACTATAGTCCATAAAGGTACGTACTATACTAGTACTAGGAACCGGATGGAGGAGCGTCTACACTCTTATTATAATTTTAAAATGTGATAAAGCAATCTTCAACACATTTGGTTCTCTTTGAGGGTTCTCGCATGTGATAATGGAAGTTGATTGCATGGAACACTCGCCACAATTCTTGCTTAATTCTGGCTCATATCTTGTTACAAATAGTAGCACTCAGTAATATTTCCTCTTTTTTTGTTATTCAGCATGTAAACAGGTCAGCAAACCTTGCGGCGCATCTTCATGCGAACCGTGCTTGCTGCACTTTGAATGTGGCCAAGAGCTGGCTTGATGAAACACCTCGCTTCCTACTTCTTTTTTTGCGGGGTACCTCGCTTCCTAGTGACCAGTCTCTTGGCTGATCGTCCTAAGAATGCTAATATATGAATAAAGCTCTCTCATTTACCCGCAAAAAAGATTAAGCCATATTAACCGGAAAGGAGGGAGAATGGACTAGCACTACTTTTTGGTGTGTCCCGTCAACTCGAAGAACAAGGAGAAGCTTGCAGGAGAAGGTGAAGCTCGCTTACGCCTTTTGACTAATGCAACCTACCCTTGGTGGACATGCATCAGTCCATTCGGTGTCAGATTGTCAGAGGCAAAGTCCTACACTGTAGTACCCAACATGCGGAGTACCATCATTATTCGACTTCACGAAGGGGCGAAGAGCCAAGCGCAGTAGTACGCGTACTTGGTTTTGCACCTTCATACTACTCCACCCTCCGTCACAGTTTATAGGGCGCGCTTCATTATGATGCATTTCTCTCAATGCATTTCCAGCACCAGAGAGACTTTAGACGCGTTTGGTTTAATGCTCAATTAATTAGGGCGTGGTAACCGCAATCAAGTCCACAATTTTCTCTCCATGTACTGTACTACTATGGAGTGCATGCTTGTGTGTACCCGGGGTGGAAGCACTGCATGCATGTGTGTACGCATTATTCCCTCTAGTAATAGACACCGTGCTATAACTACCAATGCTATTTTTCAGGCCGATCGCTAGTCGCCTTGGTCCCACAGATTTTTTTTCTTTTTTCTGAAGTGCACTGTATAAATAGTGACGGATGGAGTAGTATGAGCGGATTCAAAGAAGAGAGTATTGATGGTTGCTTCTTCAGAGCAACTTACAGTGGGAAAGGTGGGGCTTATGATTTGACTGCTCATTGCTCACTATTAATGCGGCACAATGACCGGGCTGAGTCTCCCATGTGGTTGTGCACTACCCCCTCGGTTCTTAAATATACTTCGGAGTATTTGTCTTTCTAGAGATTTCAACGAGTGACTACTCAAATATTTGTCTTTTTAGAGATTTCAAATGGACTGGCACATACGGATGTATATAGACATATTTTAGAGTGTAGATTCACTCATTTTGCTCCGTATGTAGTCACTTGTTGAAATCTCTGTTAAGGCGAATAGAATATTTAGGAACGGAGGGAGTACACATACGAAGCAAAATGAGTGAATCTACACTCTAAAATATGCCCATTTGAAATTTGTAAAAAGACAAATATTTAGGAACGAAGGAGTATAATTTTGTGCATGGCACATGGACCCGGATGATGAAGAGGCTTCTGGCAATGCTATCAAGCTTCCATCATTTGTTTACATAATTGACGTACTATACAAATAATTTTCCAGCGACATGAAATTGTACAATGGTGTGAGCTTTCAGCTTTTGTTTCACCTGTCTTGCCATCGATGCTCTTTTGGAAACAATAAAAAACTAACTTCCTTGCTAATGCATGTCAATTATTAGCAGATTAGAGCTAATAATTACATCACAACTGAAGAAAAAGTTGTGAGAATGTGTTAAATTAAAATTGATCCATGCTTTCATTGGCAGCAACGTCCCCCAGCTCTGTCTAAATCAACAAGGCATGTTGGGAAAAAAAGTAGTTGTCTGGAGCATGCAACATTCCGATCATTTTGTGCAGTTCCACTAAAATAGAGCTGAGCGTCCTTGTTCCAAAGATATCAAGTGTGATTACGATAATAGAGGACTGCTGATGAAACAATAAACACACAAATAGAAGCCGGTCACCTTTGCAGTCTCTCTTAAGACTAACTAGTTGGAGAAGATTAGGTTCGGAGTTGGATGAGGAGGATAGAGCACAACCAATCTCCCTTTGTGCAGTCGCACTGAAATGTAGGGACGTTGCCCGTGTTACATTTTAGTACAACTGCACAAAACACTCTTAAGAAAAAAGTGATTTGTGCAGTTCACCAAAAGGTCGCAATAGCAACGACGTGAAATGGATAGCCCTGTTTGCAAAAAAGAGGTAGAAAGGAAACAATTAGTGGCCAATAACAGTTGATGACACATGTGACGACAAAAAAGAAGCATATTCCTTGTCCTAAGGGAAGATAACAACACGGTTGTGTTTGTCTAAAACGGTGTGAGGACGAGAATGCAATATGGAAAGTACACCAGACGAGCTACGTTTTGGGCAAAGAACTATGGAAGATCCACATGCAGCGAGGTGGGAAAACGGGCAGTGAAGCAAGGCCGGAGGGGATACCTGGAGGTCATCGGGATGTAACTAGCTGAGTGGCGGCGGGCGGAATTTGCGAGCAGGTGGCGTAGGCCCTGCCGCGCCGGAGCTTGGTTAGAGAGAACAGTGTGTACCGCAGATCGGGATGTGCTGCCTCGGCGCTGTCGAACAGAGAAATGATGTACTTCCTCCCTTTCCCCCGGCGGACGGGATGCGGCCGGATCAGTGACCAACGGTGAGAGAGAGAGAGAGAGAGGCCACCGCACTCCCTTTCCCCCGGCGGACGGGATGCGGCCGGATCAGTGACCAACGGTGAGAGAGAGAGAGAGAGGCCACCGGAGCCTTGTGTGAGATACTCTAAAGAGTGGACTACCTTTTCCTCCATAAAAATCGTTTTATATTCTGTGTACGTGCCATTGACCACTATAACTTTATTTAAAAATAACGCGGTAACGCGTCAAGTCGAACTTTGTTTCGTGCTCGCGTGGTACACGACCTCCCTAGGTAAAAAACCGCTATAGGCATTCAAATTAGCACGTGGGCTGCCATTTCGTAAAGAAATGAGCTCCACCATGTACCCGCACGGGTGTGGCTGCGCACGAAGCGTGAGTACGTGCACGGTGCACCTATTCTCTTCTTGTATACGTACACCACCTACGTTTGGTTGTGTGAGAGATACAAACCTAGAGAGATATAGTGTGTGGGTTCTTGATAGTTTTTTTTGTGTGGGGGGGGGGGGTCAATCAAAAAATTTAACATATGCAATGTGTGTGAAATAGAGTCCTGGATATAACATATATATAGAGGGGGCTATCCACGAGAAGAGAGTGGAGGTATCATCAGCTTGAGCTGTCCATAGAATGGAAGAGAGGGATGATGTGTGTGTGTGTGCGCGCGCGATCGATAAAGAGTGCCATCGAATTTGTGTGTGCCCACGTCAAAGATATAGAGTGGTTGGCCTACTGGAACGTGAGATGGGACATGTGCAGTTTGTCTCTGTGGCATGGATACCTACCTGCAGCGCTCGACTATCAGTGTGTGGTGGGGGAAGAGGGAGGCCCAATTAACTATAGAGGTACAATGGCTGGTATATGTGTGGAGGAGGAGAGAGGCCTACCTCATGTATTAAGGAGATCGATCTGCCTCATGTATTAAGGGAGATCGATCGGCATCCATGCATATGTGCAGGAGATGAATAAGGTTGCTTCTAACAAATGGTGGGACAGGCTTGCTAGACAAACGGAGGGCACGCCCGCAATATCAATAAGAGAGGAGATGGCTGCTTGTTGTCTGTGCACGTGCGTGTGAGAGACCGGTCAGGAGGCATGCACGAATGATGAGGGGGGACGATGTGGCTGTGGTAAGCAGACATAACTACATAGGAAGATCAATCGCCCTTTGTAAGAGAAAGGAGAGACATAACTTTTGAGGTACGTCGATCGATGGGGGGTAGTTAAAGTCGATCTAGGTATATGTTGGGAGATCGATCATATACATGCATGTGTGTGTTAGAAGCAAATGAGGCACGAGGAGAAGGATAGAGAGAGAGGGATGCATGTAGGAGGTGGTACGAGAGGCAAACTATATTGAGGGGGAGGAGTGTGCGAGTACGAGAACGATGAAAAGAGTGGTGGGAGTGAGGCATGGACGGTGACAATTGAAGAGGGGAAGCTTGTGTTTGTGCTAGGCACACCTGGCTAGAGAGGCATATTGATCTATGTGTGCCGTAAAGAAGGAGTTGGGGGGCCTACACACACCGTGGGTGAACGACCTAAAGTGAAAAGACGAATTTGCGCGATGGAGCTAGAGAATGCTGAGGGAGGGTGAGAGGGATGCGGGCGTGTGCATGCACAAGAGAAAGTTAGCGCTAGCTACAAAGATAAGAGGGTTGTGTGGGTGTAAAAGACGAATAGAGATCATATATACTTCATTATAAAAAGTGAATTCAGATATTTGAAGAATTGATCATAGTGTTTCAAATCGACAGATGTGTGAATATATATAACGGTGATACACATGGTGTGGTTATGAACATGGTATACTACATTTAATATATTTTATCTCTACTCTTATAAAAAACAAAGTTGTTGATGATGGTGTGCCTGCCATCCTGCATTATAGGCCGTCTGATTTATATCTGGCAGATAGCAAGGAAACTATGATGGTTGAAGTTGGCAACAATCATGATTGTAGATTCTTATTGAAATAGAGAAACAAATTCAAATTTAGTTCGAGTTGCAGTGGTAGTATAGACATATGGAATGCACTAAAATGTTCGTATGAGTAGGTTACATGCATTATACAGCAAGTGAAAAAATTTAATCGGACATAACATGGATTCATACTCCCTCCTTCCATCTATATAGGGCGTAATGAGATTTTTAAGACCGCTTTGACTATTGACAAGATTAATAGTACATGACATGCACAACGTGAAAATTATATCATTGAAAGAACCTTACATAGACGAATTTAACGGTGAGCATTGTGTAAGTTGCATGTCATACATCATTGCTCTAATATTTGGTCAAAGTTAGCATCGAAAAACGCATTAGGCCCTATATAGATGGAAGGAGGGAGTAGCTTTGAATAGCATTTGTATAGTAAAACGGGGCAAGACTCTCTCTTTGTGTGGTGTGAATAGTTATATTTTTTGTTTTCTTTTTGGTTGAGGGAAGTGCGAATTGATTTGGTACGTACAAGTACAATATTACTACACGTTAGGCTTGTCCCTAAGATTCAACCCGCGTCTTGTTATATCCCGAAAATTCAGGTATCGTGCTCCCAAAACTGGCACCTTCACAACCCGCGCCTTGCTATCCAGAAATTACAACACGCGCGAAAACTCCCTCCAGCTGCCAAATCCCGACACGTGAAATCCCCCTTCTAACCCTGAGCCGAAAGGGCCGCTAGTTCAAATCGGTGGGGGGTACATTTGTAACACACCCTACATTTTGGACAAGCGCGTTCCTAAGTCATGCTTCACCCCCTCCCATCGCCCCCTTTTCGCCATTCGAAATCCTAGGCTGCCATAACCTCTCTGCTCCAGCCATGAAACCCCACCCTCCTTCGTCCGCCACATCACCGCTGCCCAGCCGGAGCCTCTTCCCCGACGACGTCGTCCACCGCAACATCTCGACGTCCCTCGTCCACCTCCCCGAATGAGGATCTGTCGTCCATCTCGTCGTCCTGCCGGTTCAGCCGCCCCGTCCTCCACCTCCAAGGAGTTGTTTTGATGATCGCCTCGTCTATCGCGGCTGCTCCATCCCCACAGCGCCGCCTTAACCTGCTCCACCGGAACCACAACATCCTCACCGACTCCTCGGACGAAGCCGAGGCCTACTCGGCGCCACCAAAGAGGTTGTACACTCATCGCACCCCCATGGAGTGGCTACTCGGCGCACCTTCTCCTTAACTCGACCTCCCAGCGCCGACGGTGCTCCATCCCTCACCCCCATGGAGCGGCTACCTTGAAGCCGGCGCCGCAGGCGACATCTCCACGGTGGCTCTCCCGCAGTGCGAGGCCCCTTCGACGGCGGCGTCCATACCAGCCGGATCTGCTGCTGCTCCGGCTCTCCCTCGATCGCTCGCTCGCCCAACTGCTGCTGCTGCTGCTCTCCCCCTCACTCGTGTTGCTGCTCTGCTCCGATTAAGCCACACTTCAG
>NC_041384.1:339049213-339070859 GCF_002162155.2 Triticum dicoccoides
AGAACCACCCGTAGCGGGGACGGGGGCTCGCCGGAGAGGTACCCCACTATATATCTTAGGGTTCAGGGTGGGGGCCTAGAGGGATGGCCGGGGTGGCGGTGGCGAGTTGTTTCGGGGTGGCGAAGCGGCACTGGGGCCGGCAGTTCGGCCTGTGGTGGCTAGTGGCTCAGGGGGGTGCAGGTTGAAGATGAACTGCAGGCCCTCCCTAAACTACATGTCAAGTGCCTCTCTGCTACCATCGCGTTCAGTTTCGACAGTAGCATTCAGATTCCACAGTAAATTTCAGTTTCGACAGTTAAGTTCAGAGTCAATAGTTTTTACCTCATCTGTTGTAGTCAGGTGGTTTTTGATGATGTTAATTTTACATCCATTTTACATCATCTATTCGAGATGCCATTAGAATCCCACTTGATATTGACGATGTATGTCTTGTGCTGCTTCAGCCTTGATGTCTTACGGCTCACCGGAGCTGCTCCAACGACAGAACGATCCATCACAACAGAGCAGTGCCTTGGACGCGGTCTATAGATTCCTCAGATCTTCGTCCACACCTCCGACAGCCACCTCTGCCTCAACTGCTTCAGCGACCAACCCAGTGATGCTGAGGTTGACACGGGTACGGCAAAGAGGTTGTACACTTGTTGCATCACTTATTACTATACATTCACATCAATCCATTAGGGCTATTTTGGTTCAACGGAAAAACATCGATCCACTGGTTGTTACCATCACTCTAAATTTCTGCATGCTCTCCTTACATAATCTCACCATATTTTTTCCGTATGCATGTCAGATATTGTACACAGTCATGCTAAACATGTAGAGAAAAAGAGAAGAGTTTTGCGCGGCAATACAATGTCATGCAGACATCGCTCCATGGTGGGTTCAATGGAAAACCCTCCCCACCCCTCTCCAGATTGTAATCCAGAGGAAGATATCTGTTCTGAGGCGGATTCGGACGCCGCTGACCACTCCTATTTACCCCCCAAGGTGTTTGCTCTACCTTGGCATGATGATGTTAGTCATATCATGCATATGTTGCCTTGCAGTGCCTACTTTTGACATCATATATGTCATCTGCTTAGTTTAGACATGTTCTGTAATGCCACCTATTTAGTTTCTATATCATATATAGGAATTATGCAGTCTCATGTCTTTTAGCCAGCCATAATATATGTGAAATGTGCAATGCCATCCTATTTAACCAGACATCATATATTTGAATGGTATCTTGCCCATCCTTTTCTTCATTACATTTTCATTTGTCGACAATGTTTGTACATTAAACTACTCTTCCTGTGAAGCAGCCATTTGGGTCGGAGATGGAAAAATCTGGAGTGAAAACAAGGTCTTCGGAGTAGACAGTGCTACCTGTCGAAGCAGATCTCTTGTTGGGTCCTGATAGCTCCTCAGAGATGGATTCAGAGACAGATGACCAGTCCTATTCCCCCACTGAGGTGTATGCTCTAACTTGGCACGGTTATACTGCTCATATCATGCATACGGTGTCCTGCATTGCATAGTTTAGACATCATATACACAATATTCAACACCATGTTCTTAGTTCAGACATCATATCTAATGCCCTCTGTTTAGCATATAAATCACATATGTGAATTAAATGATGCGATCCTGATTACTTAGATAACATGTAGGTGAATTATGTCATGCGATCCTGTTTAGTTATTCATCATATCTTTGAATTATGTTATGCTATGCTATCCAGTTTAGATAGACATCATATATGTGAAATTATGTCATGCTATCCGTTTTAGTTAAACAATATACATGTCAACTATTTCATGCCCTCTTTTTTCCACACTATCTATTACATCTATCTCTCATACAATGTCTGTATATTCAACTATGTTTCCTGTTTATCAGCCATTTGAATTGGAGTGGGTGATGGCAGTATCTAGCGGACTAAAAACACGGTCTTCAAATAAAACAGTGCTACCTCTTGGTGGAGATAGCACCCCGGTTGTACATGCACAAGAACCAGCCCTACCACACATAACCCAAACTCTCGCAGATTGTACCCCTACTACGATGGATAGAGAACCAGCTTCACCCAATCTAACCCCAACCCCAGCCGATAGTAACCTAGTTCCTGTTGACAAAGCACCATCTCCACCACAGAGCTCCCAAACAAGAGCAGTTAGTAAGGCAGCTCTAGTGATCAAAGGGCCAGTACTATCATGGCGAACCCCAACTCCACTAGTTAGTATGCCTATTCCTGTGGAGGAAGCACAATCAGCTAGTCGTAGTTTAGCATCTATCGCATTTGATGTTGTTAAATCGTATGTGCGTATCTTCCCATCTTGGAAATATTATACTGAAGATGAAGGAAAATGCCAGTTGCAGGTGTTTGTCCAGGAGTTATGTGTAAGTAATGTTATTCACGGCAATTACTTTGCTTCGTCCCATACATCCTACCTCCATGATGGTTATAATACAGCAAATTTTCCCATTTTTCTCTATAGAGAAGGACCGATTTGGAAAGTCAGGATGAGGTAACCTGTGCTAATACCTCTGCTATCTTCAAGAATGCTTGGTGGCAGTATCGGAATTACCTGAAGAAAACGTACTTCACCGGCAAAGAAACTCATCAAATTCCCTTACATTCTCCTGAGACACATTTACTGGACGATGACTGGGAATGCCTTGTTCTGTACTGGTCCCGAACCAAGAATGTGGTAAGGTCTATGAGCTCGTTTTCTATTTTTAAGTATTATATTCTTGCGTCTTACTGTACTCTGTTCATGTAGAACAAGTGCCTAAACCTGCAACTGTTCTAATTTAAGATTCCATTGCTCCCATAGGACATAGATATATGTTTGTTTGATGCTTTTATTATGTACTAGTACTTGGCAATAGAATACTTGGTAGTTTAATCCTGTCCACCTTACTAATGAACTGGTTCACCGAAATGAGTTTCATATACTAGTACATGCGAAACTTGTTATGTGTCTGCTTGTTTCTTCTTTTAGAATGCTGACAGAATGTTGGGGAAGAGTACCTTATTAAGCAACGGTAAAGGAAGTAATGCAGATAAGGTTCAGGATAGTGACACATCCTATCTTGGTTTAGTGTTGGAGTTACTGGCCACTACCGCTTGCACAAGCTATTCAAATTCACTGTCTGAATCAGTTCAGTTTCTTGAGTCTCAACTACAAGCTGAAAGACATCATTCAGTTGTGCTGCGACAAGAAGCGGGAGGACTGCGGAAGTCCCTGGAGCATTCAGATGCATACTTTCTGGTGCAACAACAAGCGTTGGAGGATTTTAGTGCCAAACAGGACAAAGCTAATCAGCTTGCTAAGCTTATTGCTAGCATGGTGGATACCCAGGATAACGTTTCTTGAGCTCTTCTGAAGTTGTTTCAGTTATGCTCTTGTTTTGTTGCCACGTTTATTTGCACTGGTGGCCAATTTTGACGGCCAGCGTATATGATATGCTGGTTTGTTCCCTATATTTGCACTGGTAGCGAACTTTGATGCCCAGTGGATGTAATATGTGTAATAGCCGTGATAGCCTAGCGTTAGTTGCTTGCTTATTTATTTCCTTGTTGTCTTGTTTATTTTTTTGCTGGTAGTCATTGCAGTTCTTTTTTCGCGGTTAACTAGTGGCTGCAATAACCTATTTTTTAAAACTAGGCCACAATAACCATGGGCTAATATTTACAGTACTGACATTGGGCCTCCTATGGGCCGTAGAAATAGTGGGCCTTCTACAGGCCGTAGAAATAGTGGGCCTTCTACGGGACATAGAAAGAGTAGGCCTTCTACGGGCCGCAGAAACAATAGGCCTTCTACGGGCCGTAGAAACAATGGGCCTTTTACGGGCCGTATCATCAATGGGCCTTATACGGGCCCTATGATCGATTGGCCAAACATGGGCCAATAACAGGCCGCATTATGGCCGTAAACGGGCTAGAGTTGGAATCGTCCGTTCATGGGCCGACCGTAACGGGCCATCATTAATAGGCCGTATTTGATGACGCTATGAAAATGGCCCAACGTATTAACGGACCACAAACGGGCCGATTGTAACCACGGGCTGAATTTGGCCCACAAGCAGAAAATGACAGTAACGGGCCGTAAGTAAATGAATGCTGGAAATGAGCCCAAGAATAAATGGGCTCTGAGAAGGCCGAAAGATAACATGGGCTGGAAACGGCCCAACGCAATAACGGGCCGTTAATGGGTATAAAGTGATACACTGTTCATTACGGGCCAGTTTCACCACGGGTCATTAATAGGCCAAGAGTTACATAGGGCCTCATATGGGCCAAAAGACGTCATGGGCCATACATGGGTCAGAAGTGAAAATGGGCTGGAATCATATTGGATGGCCCAGATGACGCTACTGGGCCTAATTCGGATAGGGCGTAACGGGCCTTGGGTTAGCGGGCTGTGAATGGGCTATATGCGAACAGGCCGTTAACAGGCTTTCCATGGGCCGGCCCGCCACCTTTTGACCAAGTCAAACGGGCCGGCCTTTTCACAGTAATGGGCCTTTGTTGGGCCGTGCCATGTGTTGATGTATCATAGGCGCCTATCTGACCCACTGAGCTGACACGTCTTTCGTCCGGCCAATAAGAATTTTACATGTGGAAATTTCCCATTGGTCGGGGCTGTTATCGGGTTATCGGATCCAAAAGCCAACCTGATAGCTTAACGGCATTCCATTATGGTGGATGCCATGTGTCGGTCACCCTTGACGAAAGCACTTCTGTGACGCGCGATTTATCGTCATGGAAGTGGACACTTCCGTGATGATAATTTTGGTAATGTCATGGAACACTTCTATGACAGCACAGGTATGACTATCATCATCAACAAGGCATTCAAGACCCTCACGAGGGGCCAAGCCTCGCGAGGCGGACAACGCAAGACCTCCTTAGGAGCGGCCTCACCAGGCTGCCTCGCGAGGAGCAGAGATATCAAGGCAGGTGAACCTCGCGAGGCTCACATGACGTGAGCCATGACGATCGACACCAGGTGGGCGCCAGCGCGCGCAGCATCCTTGTTTCCTCTTTGGTGCCAAGGGGGGCAAGCGCAGGCGTGGAGTACCAAGGCATCAGACAAAGGTTTCCATGTCGGTGCAACAAGACCAAGACCAGAAGGACGGCGGGACGGAGGTCACCATGGAGCCTAGGACGACGTCACCACCAGAACCTTTGGCAGGCGAAGACCACCTTTTGTCAGGATAGCTTGTACTAGCTGTCCCCTTTCAAATTGGCCACCGTTGTTGGCTCCCTTCCCGCTCAATATTTGGGGAGAGGACCAGGGCCTATATAAGTAGGACTAGCCACCACCGTAGGCGGGACAGAGGGAGAGGCATCTCACCCTGATCCTTAGCCACCCCAAGCACAAGAACACCTCAACCTAAGGAGGCTGTTCTTCCCCTTGTACTATTCTTCATCAGCCCAAGAGGCAATCCACCACCACCACACTGGAGTAGGGTATTACACCACAACGGTGTCCTGAACAAGTATAATCCTTGTGTCTTTGTGTTGCGAGTGCGTCGAGTTCGTCCACGAGAAATTAGCGAGCTAGCGCGTAGATCGGAAGGAGGGAAAGAACTTCGCGCGCACCCCAGAGTTTGAACCTCAAGGGTCTGCCGGAACCCATGATCCGACAAAGATCTTTATCGGTCAAACCGCATAACAACATATGTTGTTCCCTTTGTCATCGGTGTGTTACTTGCCCGAGATTCGGTCGTCGGTATCTCAATACCTAGTTTAATCTCATTACCGGTAAGTATATTTACTCATTCTGTAATGCATCATCCCGCAACTAACTCACTAGTCACATTGCTTGCAAGGCTTATAGTGATGTGCATTAGCGAGAGGGCCCAGAGATACCTCTCCGACAATCGAAGTGACAAATCCTAATCTCGATCTATGCGAACTCAACAAGTACCATCGGAGACACCTGTAGAGCACCTTTATAATCACCCAGTTACGTTGTGACGTTTGGTAGCACACAAAGTGTTCCTCCGATATTCGGGAGTTGCATAATCTCATAGTCAGAGGAACATGTATAAGTCATGAAGAAAGCAGTAGCAACAAACTAAACGATCATCGTGCTAAGCTAACGGAATGGGTCAACTCAATCACATCGTTCTCTAATGATGTGATTCTGTTAATCAAATGACAACTCATGTCTATGGTTAGGAAACATAACCATCATTGATTCAACGAGCTAGTCAAGTAGAGGCAAACTAGTGACACTCTGTTTGTCTATGTATTCACACATGTACTAAGTTTATGGTTAATACAATTCTAGCATGAATAATATACATTTATCATGATATAAGGAAATAAATAATTATTGCCTCCAGGGCATATTTCCTTTAGTTTGTACGTTATTTCAAATGGTAGCAGCTCAATGGCCCATTTGGCAATCCTGTCGGTGGCGTCCCGGTTGTTTATAATATCATTGAGTGGTACTTCGGAAGCCACCGTGATTGAGCACTCTTGGAAGTAGTGTCATAGCTTGCGGGATGCCATAAAGACCGCATATGCTATCTTCTGATAATGCGGGTATCGGGATTTGCATGGTGTGAGGACCGTCGATACGTAATATACTAGTTTTTGGAGTGGGAATTTATTTCCTTCCTCTTCTCGTTCGACAACGAGCACCGCACTCCCCACCTGGTGAGTTGCCGATATGTAAAGCAGCATTGGTTCACCGACGTTTGGTGCGGCCAGGATGGGGTTGCTTGCTAGCAAAGTTTTTATTTCCGCCAGCCCAACTGTTGCAGCATCCGTCCACACAAAGTGGTCGGTGCGTCAGAGTAGGCGATACAGTAGCAACACCTTTTCTCCTAATCTGGAGATAAAGCGGCTCAAGGCTGCCACGCACCTGGCTAGTTTTTGGACCTGCTTGAGGTCAGTTAATGTTGCCAATTGTGACAAGGCTTGAATTTTGGTTGGGTTTGCTTCGATTCCCCTATTAGATACAATAAACACGAGTAATTTGCCGGTGGGAACGCCGAAAACGCACTTTTCCGGATTGAGCCTTATGTCATATGTTTGGAGGTTGTCGAATGTGAGGCATAAGTCGTCCACCAATTATTCAACATGCTTGGTTTTGATGAGTACGTCATCTACATATTCATCCACAGTCTTGCCGATTTGTTTTTCCAAGCACGTTTGAATCATGCGTTGGTAAGTGGCGCCGGCATTTTCGAGTCTGAAAGGCATAGTGTTGAAGCAGGAAGGCCCATACGGGGTGATGAATGCCGTTGCGGCTTGGTCGGATTCCTTCATCTTAATTTGGTGGTATCCGACGTATGAGTCGAGGAAACATAGTGAATCGTGTCCCGCGGTTGCATCGATGATCTGGTCGATGCGAGGTAGTGGGAAGGGGTCGTTAGGGCATGCCTTGTTAAGGTCTTTGAAATCGACACACAGGCGCCAGGATTTATCCTTCTTTGGTACCATGACCAGGTTTGCTAGCCAGTCCGGATGTTTGATCTCTCTGATAAACCCGGCTTCGAGTAGTTTGGCTAGCTCCTCCCCCATAGCCTGTCGTTTGTGTTCGGAAAATCACCAGAGCGTTTGCTTGACCGGTTTGTATCCCTTCAGTATATTCAGACTATGTTCGGCCAGGGCGCGTGGGATTCCTGGCAAATCCAAGGAGTGCTAGGATAAGATGTCCCAGTTCTCATGCAAGAACGCACGTAATGCAGCGTCGACCGTCGGGTACAGTTGTGCCCCAATGGAAGATGTTTTCTTGGGATCCGTCGGGTGGACTTGAAATTTGACTATTTCGTCAGCTGGCTTGAAAGAGGTGGATTTGGGCCATTTGTCAAGAATTATGTCATCCCTATCCACTGCGTAACGCAGTGCGGTGAGTTCCTCGGCCTCTAGTGCTTCGGACAATGCCTCAAGGGATAGGGATGCGGTTTTATTTTCGGCGTGGAGTGCTATGTCCGAATCACTAGAGACAGTCAGAACACCATTGGGCCCGGGCATTTTGAGTTTCATATACCCGTAATGAGGTATATATTGAAAGCGTCTGAATGCATCTCGCCCTAACAGGGCATGATATCCGCTGTTAAAAGGAGCCACCTCCATGATTATCTCTTCAGATCTATAGTTTTCTGGTGTGGTGAATACCAGATCCAGCTTATTTTCCCTGAGCATCTTGCTTCCCTGCTGGGAATGATTCCCCTGAAGGATGTATTGCTCTGCTCAATGCGACTCCTGTCCATTTGCATTTTATTGAGCGTGTCCTCGTAGATGAGGTTCAGTCTGCTGCCACCGTCCATTAGCACTTTAGTGAACCGAAAACCATCCACAATTGGGTTGAGGACCAGAGCGGCTGGTGCCCGGACTGAGTGGGATCTTGGTTCGTCATCGGCATTGAAAGTAATTGTCGTATCGTTCCAATGGTTTATTGCTGCTACATGGCAGACTTCGGCAAGGTCGCGGAGCGCCCGTTTACGCCGGTTATTTGATGAGAAGGTCTTGAAGACTATGAGTACTTCGGGATCGTGTTCCAAAGAGTACCTTTCTGGTGTAGTGTTGGTGAGGATACCATCGCCGCTCTTGGCCACCTGCCGGAGTATCCAACATGCCCGTAGGTTGTGCGTTGGTTCGGTGTTCGGCGTCATGTGTATTTGACAGGGCCTGTCAACCCATTCTTCAAAGACAGTTCTGTGGCCCGTAAATGGCTTGAATTTCTTGTCTACGGGATGATGATTAGGTGCCCCACGAGGGTGCGCCATTTTTGCTTGTACGGGAGATGGCTTTAAGGCCTGTAGTTCCCAGTGGGCTGTCTGAGTTTTCCAGGCACTTTCCATTGCGCAGTACTTCCATACTATGCGTGCCAAATCCGCGAAGTGCAAGACATGACGGTGATTGAGGGCATTAAGAATTCCCTCGTCCGTACATCTGTTGCGAAATACTAAAATTGCATCGTCGTCACAATAGTCTTTTATCTTGTTTTTGACAAGGAGGAATCTAGCCCAGAAGTGATGGACTGTTTCGAGAGGCTGCTGCCGCACATACATTAGGTCGCATATGTCCGGAGGTTCGGAGTTGCTTGGTGAATATTGCTTGTGGTGGGTGGCTAGGCTCAAATTTGCACCTTGACCCACCATGGAATCTGGAGCTTCAAGGATTTCTGAGGTTACCAGCCCAGGATCCGGAGTGTCCAGGAAATTATTAGGCTTAACACCCGATTTTGTCTTTGCAAGATAGGGAGTGTCCTCTCAAGGGTGGCTATCCGGTTCTCCAGGTTCGGAACTCCGAACATAGTTTGTTCTCAACGTATGAGAGGAGTTATTGTTAGCCTGTTCCTCCACAACCGCTACCTGATGGGTGATAGGCGGAGATTTAATTTCTCTCTGATCAGGTTTAAGCCCGATCCGATCATAGTCAGTTGAGACTCCCAGGGGGGCGATGCGATCTGGCAGCTCGTTCAAAGACGATAGATCTACCGGATCCATACTGTCGGAATATTCGGGGCTAATACGGAGGGGATTTTTGGTGACTTGGGGGGTTGCCTTTGGCTTAATGGCCGAACGGGCACCCACTATGAAGTCGCCGAGACGGAGGTTTTGCCCTGGAATTAGGGCTCCTTCGGAAGTGATATTGCCATTGATGACAAGGCGAGCCATCGGTCCTTCAGTTGATGCCAGAGAGGAACTCTCAATGAAAGCACCAATGTCAGTGTCAAAACCGGCAAATCTCGAGTTGGGGGCCCCGAACTTTGTGTCTAAGGATCGAAGGTAATAGGAGGCAGGTGACACGGTGTTTACCCAGGGTCGGGCCCTCTTGGTGGAGGTAATACCCTACTTCCTACTTGATTGACTTTGATCTACCACGAGATCGTAATGGCTAAACCCTAATTGTCTAGCCTGTTTGATTATGACTGCCTCTACAGACTAAACCCTACGGTTTATATAGACATCAGAGGGGGCTAGGGTTGTACAGAGTCAGTTTACAGAAAAAGGAATCTTCATATCCGCACGCTAAGCTTGCCTTCCACACCAAGGAGAGTCCAATACAGACACAGGAAAAAGCCTTCCATCTAGTATCTTCACGGCCTGTCAGTTCGGCACATGTCACATAGCCCGGATGCCCGAGGACCCAGTAATGTAGGACTCCCTCTGTGGCCTGCTGGAACGTGGGTAGGTGGCACGATGTGGGGCGGGGAGGTGGTGGTGGCGGTGGCGGTGACCGGGGTGGTTGGTGGCATCGGCGGTCATGGAGCAAGGTACGGGGTTAGGGTAGGAGGCTGGATCTTGTCGCTTCCAACCAAATTGATGACGAGGTCTAGCTACGATGGTGGCGTGGGGGTGCTCCTAGAGGTGTGCGGTGGCGGATCTGGGGCGCGTTGCCGACCAGGGCTTCATCGGCAAGGGGTCACGCGGGGATGGCGGTGCTGCTGCTCGTTGGTCACGGGGGGAGGGGTGTCGGTAGGTTAGATAATATAGTGGAGGGTCAACGGGCTGATTCGATTTTTGGGTTTTTTCTCGGACAAGTTTGGGAACATGTATGTTCCCTATATAGGGTTGATTATGATCAGAACATCCTGAGATCAGAATAGTGTTACTCTCTCTCTCTCTCTATATATATATATATATATGTATGTATATGTATATATATATTATAATCATATCAAGCAATGAGAATAACCTCAAATGATGAATTTGACATGTTTGATGAAAATGCAAATGGTGAAAACTCAAATTTAGAAATGTCACAAAGAGGGTGGTGGCGTTACTCACTGTATAAGAATTATGTTGATTACAAACACCGCGTAAAATTATTGTAGGGTTTTGAGAATCAAATTCTTCATTAATTCCTTCACACTTAGAGTGTAAGTCTTCATTGATTGAAGAAATATGTTACTTCATGTGCTGTGCATCAAAGTCATCGAGAATGCATAAGCATTAAGATGCGTGTCTTTTTCAAAGGACATTCAGAGATTCAAGGATGTTTAGCTCACACCGCAACATGCAAAACCTTCTCTCATCCAAGGGCTTTGTCAAGATATCTGCAAGCTGGTATTGAGTCTTCATGTGATTGATGACGATGTCTCCCTTCAGCACATGATCACGAAGAAATGGTGGCGAATCTGAATGTGCTTCATCCTTGAATGTTGCACTGGGTTCTGGGCGACCTTGATAGCACTTCCATTATTCCAACATAGAGGGACATTCTTCACATTCACGCCATAGTCCTTGAGGGTTTTCTTCATCCATAGCAACAAAGAGCAACAAGCACTAGCAGCAATGTACTCAACCTCTGCTGTTGAAAGCGAGATTTTGTTCTATGTCTTCGAGGAACAACAGACAAGAGATCGTTCGAGGAAATGGCAGGTACCTAATGTTGACTTGCGATCCACATGATCTCCAGCATAATCATAATCAGAAAATCTAACTAGATGAAAAGATGAGCCCTTGGGATACCATAATCCAAGCGTTGTTGTGTGAGCTAAATATCAAAGAATTCACTTCATAACTTGACGGTGTGATTCCTTTGGTGCCACTTGAAATTGGGCACACACGCAAACCTTAAGCATAATATCTAGCCTAGATGCACATAGGTAAATCAGTGATCTAGTGATGGAGCGATATACCTTCTGACTAATGTCTTTACCATTTATGTCAGTGCGGAGTTGGCCATTTGTAGGCTTCAGGATTTTGAGGCCTTTGCAGTCTTGCATGCCCAATTTCTTCAGCAATCTTTGATGTATTTATTCTGAGAGATGAAGATTCCATTGGGTTGTTGACGAATTTGAAGACCGAGGAAGAATTTCAACTCCCCATCATAGACATCTAATATTCTTCACACATCATATAACCAAATTCATCACTATATTGCTTGTTATTGCAACCGAATATAATATCATCAACACATTTGGCGTATGAATATTTCACCATCATAAGACTTTACGAAAAGAGTAGTGTCATGTGAATCGGGTTTGAAACCCTTTTTCTTCAAGAACTGCTTCAATGTGTCATACCAAGCCCTCGGGGCCTGCTTGAGGCCATAGAGGGCCTTGTTGAGTCTGAAGACTTTGTTAGGATGCTCATCAAAATCTGGTCGTTGAGCAACATATACTTCTTCCTCAAGCTTACCATTGAGGAATGCACTTTTCACATCCATTTGATATAATAGGATATCATGATGGTTAGCATATGCAAGCAATATATGAATAGCTTCAAGCCTAGCAACAGTTGCAAATGTTTCATCAAAATCAATGCCCTCAACCTTTGTGTAGCCCTGTGCTACAAGATGGGCCTTATTATGCGCCACTTGGCCATATTTGTCTTGTTTGTTGCAGTAGATCCACTTTGTGCCAATGAGATTGTGCTTGCATGGATTGGGACGCTTGACAAGCTCCCACACATTGTTAAGCTCGAATTGATGCAATTCATCTTGCATAGCTTGAATCCATTCATGCTCTAGAAATGATTCATCAACTTTGGTGGGCTCTAAGCAAGAGACGAAGGCATAGTTCCCACAAAAGTTAGCTAAATGTGAAGCTTTTGAGCGAGTGACGGGACCCGGTGCATTTATGTTGTCGAGGATTTTCTCAAACTACACTTTGTTTGCCACTCGAGAATGAGCTGGATGAGGGACTTGTTGTTGAGAATTTTCCTCGGTGCCATTTTCTTCAGGATCAGCAATTTCTTCATGATGAGGGATAACCACTTCTTCATCAGCTATTTCTTTATTGGGCATAATTTGACCAGTGCCCATTAGCTTGATAGATTCCTTAGGAGGCATTTCATCTAGCACATGAGGCAGGTGCTCTCTTTCTAAGCCATTAGTTTCATCGAACCACACATCTACAATTTCAACAACCTTGTTGTGGTAGGTGTTGAAGACTCTATATATCTGTGAGTCCTTACCATAACCAAGCATAAAACTATCATGTGCTTATGGTGCAAATTTTCAACTGTGATGAAGATATCTAATCTAGCATTTAGCACTGAAGACTTTGAAATAACTCATATTGGGTTTCTTGTCAGTGAGGAGCTCATATGAGGTCTTCTTGAGGAATTTTTGAAGATATACCTGGTTGATGATGTGACAAGCAGTATCAATTGCTTCAGACCACCATCGACGAGGAGTCTTGTATTCATCAAGCATAGTGTGATCCATCTCGAAGAGTGTCTTGTTCTTGTGATCCATGACTCCATTCCGTTGAGGCGTATAGGGAGCAGAGAGATCATGAATGATACCAAGTTCATCAAGATAGTCATCAAGGCATGTGTTCTTGAACTTAGTGCCGTTGTCGCTTCTGATGTGGTTGATCTTGAGACCATAATTTGTCATGGTTCGGTTGGAGAATCTACTGAAGATATCCTACACTTCAGTTTTGAAGGTAATGATATGCACCCAGGTGTAATGAGAATAGTCATCAACTATGATGAAACCATAGAGTGAAGCTGCATTGGGTGGCATAATGGGTACGACAAAACAGATCCATGTGAAGTAATTCAAAGGGGAGAGTAGTGGTCACGATTGTCTTTGCTGTGTGATTTGATCTGGTCATATTCAGACTCACAAGTACCACATAAATGATGACGTCGTCGACGCCTATGAGGTGCTTCTTCTTGACAAGAGTGCTCAAATTCCTCATACCAGCATGTCCAAGTCATAGATGCCACAACCAACATTCTGAAGCTTTTGCCAAGAGGCATGTGGCAGGATGAGGACCTAGAGAGAAATATACAATGTACAAATCACCTCTCCTAAAGCCTTTGAAGACTTTGGATTTGTCAAAGTCCAACAACACAATGCATCTATATTGGACAAAGATGACAATCATATCAAGATCACAAAGCATTGAGAGGACATGAGGTTGTATCTAAGGGATTAGACAAGCATCACCTTTTCCATGTGTCGATCCTTCGAGATAGCAACCTTACCTAGGCCCAATACCTTACTTTTGCCTTTGTCAGCGTAGGTGATATGATTCAAATGATACAGAGTGAGGGGAGCTTCGGTGAGTAGATTCCTATCACTAGTCATGTGATTCATGCAACCACTATCCAAGACCATTCAGTGGATTTGGGTGTGTCATCATGTAGAAGCATTAGTCTGACTTACAAATTCATATACTTCAGAGTGAAGAATATGATGATCAATTTTGTTAATAAGTTTCATCAGTAGATAGTAATGTAAGCAACATAAGGGATGTGTGACATGAAGTGTTCATTTCATCATGGTTAGCTTACATCCCAACAAGCACTTGTGAGGTCTTAAGAAAATTCATCACACATTTATTGTTGTCTGAAGACCTGACCCTGCAGAAGAGATTAATTATTCTTCATAACCACTCACATCTGAATGGGTGGCTGAGAAGAAATGTATCATCGCGCATTGATAGAGAATTTAGGCATTGAAGAGTATGCATTTCTCTTCACATGGGGGTTATGGTACTTAAATGAATATGCAGAGAAATTCTTTCAAGATTTGTGAGCATAGTGGTTTGAAGAATAATGCACATATTGATCAATCACTAGTTGTTTCCCTGCAAAATAGAAGCATTAGCTCGACCAAAAAATAGGTCTGCGGCCATTTGACGAATTTGGTCCATGTGAAGAATTTGCCCTGGGATTCTTCTTCTTCATCGGTAATGTCATGATGTCATTCACCTGAAGATTTTCAGAAGGATTTTCGGCAGCCAGATTTTCTTCACTAGGGGGCCATTCTTGTAGTTAGTACTAATGAATCTGGCAAATACATCACTATTTTGCTTTTTGAACAGCTTGTATTTAGAGTCAGTCAAATGACTCATCTAAAGAATACGAAGTATCATAGTTGTAACCAGATAAAGTGGATGGATCTACTAGAGGTCCTTTTGCAGCGACCCATGTAGTTTTGGGATACTGCTCAGCTTACCAATATGATCCATCATCATTGAGCTTTATCTCAAAAGAAATACCCTCTTTCCTAGGGTTCCTGTTCAGATCTATTTCTTTATTACATCACAAATAGTTTGGTGCCTTTGAGGCTTTTGTACATGCCCGTGACATACAATTCCTTTAACCTTGCATTTTTGTTACTAACACTTATAGTCACCTCAGTTGAGTGGATTGATACCATAGAGACAGTTGAAGAGATTGTAGTAACTGAAGCATTTGAACATTCAGCTAAATAATTTGCATTTTTGCATTCCAGGCATTTTAAGCATGGTGCAACAAATTATTCCTGACCGGTACTGATATGTTGAGCGAGCAAAGAATCATTCTATTTTTGAAGATCATCATTAGACGCTCCCAGTTTCTCGAGATCTTGCTTCCTTTGAAGAAATTCATAGGACAAATTCTCGTGTTCGGCTGAGAGGGCCACATGATGACTCTCAAGTTCATCATTCTTTCATTGAACACGCCTGAGTCTTCACATAAGGTTTGACTACGGTCCATTTCCTCATCCAACAGATCATTGCTTTTGTCTAGTAGTTTTTGCATCTTTTCCATAGCAGTTTGTTGTTCAGTTGCAATCTTAGCAAGTTTCTTATAGCTAGATTTAGTTTCACACTCAGAGTCATCGAGGTTGGAAGTATTAAAGTAAGCTTCTTGTGAGGTTACCTTTGCACCTCTTGCCCTGAAGCAATAGGTGGGAGCATAGTCATCAGCACAGTCCTCATTGTTGGTGGAGAGACCATTTTCCTCAGGTGGACTTGCTGGAGAACTTAGTAGCAAGGGCAAGGCTCGCCACACTAGAGTCTCACTCCTCATCAGATTCCTCAGCATCCTCATGATCAGATTCTTTCTTGGAATCAATTTCCTTCCCAATGAATGCATGAGATATGTTGGAACTCCTTTTCTTGCGCAATGAAGATTTTGATGAAGACTTTGAGGATTTCTTGTTTTTGTCATCAGAGTCATCATCTATGCTTGTCTTCTTCTTCTTAGAGCCCTTTTGCCAGAGAGGGCAATCAACGATGTAGTGGCCTGGCTTCTTAGATTTATGACAAGTTATCTTGTTATAGTCTCAAGAAAATGCTTCTTCAGTGTTCTTTGAGTCATACTTTGAAGACTTTCCAAAGGGATTCTTCTTGGAAAACTTTTGGAACTTCCTCACAAGCATTGCCAGTTCTCTGTCAATTTCTTCAGCACCGCTATAACTGCAATCAAATTCTTCTTCTTTAGATGAAGAAATTGCCTTGGCTTTTGCTTTTGCATTCAGAGGGTAGGGCATCCATAGAAGGGACCATACATATCTCTCTTCCCAGCTTGCTAAAATTCATGAGTATTGATCCTCTTAAGAATATCATCTGGATCAAGTGACCTATAATCAGGACGCTCTTGAATCATTAGGGCCAAGGTGTCAAAGGAACTGTCAAGGGACCTCGTCAACTTCTTAACCACCTCATGGTCTGTGATGTTAGCAGCACCAACAGCCTGAAGCTCATTGGAGATATCAATGAGACAGTCAAAGTTTTACTAGACAGTTTCATTCTTGAGCCTCTTGAAGCGGTTGTAGAGATTGCGAAGAATATGAACTCTTGAGTCATGTTGAGTGGAAACTTCTTCATTGACCTTGGAAAGCCTATCCCAGATAAGCTTTGAAGTTTCCAGGGCACCCACTTTGCCATACTTGCCTTTGTTCAGATGTCCACATATGATATTCTTTGTTTGCGAGTCGAGTTGCTTGAATCTCTTCACATCAGTGGCATGATGCTAGGAGTAACCGTAGGTACGCCATTCTTGATGACGAACCAGAGGTCATTGTAAATAGCCTCAAGATGCATGCGCACACTACTGTACGATGCTGCTAACATGACACTACAATCAGAGACCCTTCGACGAAACTGTATGCGATGCATTAATCCCAAATGGTGATGTAAAAAACCGTCAAAAAAGAGACGAGCTATTTGCGATGACCCATACATCAAACACGGTTCAGATCAGAGTTGCGTGTGCGATGCATGGCATATGGTTAATCCATACAAACAGTTTGCGATGATCTAGAACAACAAAAAGGGTTAGCCAGATGAGGGTGTGTGCGATATAAGGTATATAGTTCACTAGGATAAACTGTGTGTGATTAGGAAACACAATAAAAACGGCTAGCCAAATCAAGGTGTGTGCAATGGAGGGCATACAATTCACTCAGATGAACTATTTGCGATGAGCCAAGACAATAGAAATAGTTCAACTGAACAAGATGTGTGTGATACACAGCAAATAGGTCCGTAATCCAAAATTTGTGCGAAGACCAATAATAACACACATAATTACTGATAATAAGCCGTATGATTTGCTCTATCTACATAAGAACAACATATATATTACTGAAATAAACATCCAATTACATAAGTGACTATACAGATCATTCGCATACACCTCAATATACAATTGCATGCATTCTAAACTAGGAGAAATGATCGTCTAGTCATCTACTTCTTATGACACTCCCGCTACTGCTCTATGGCTCGATCCCTCGTCTGGGGCAGGACGAAGACACTTCCTCATGTCAACAATCTGGCTGTACATCTCGTAGCTTGTGTACGCGTCCTTGGCCACATACTTGACGTGTTCTTCATCTAGTGTCTGATGCCAGGCACTGTGCCGGGCGTTCTTATCCTTCTTAGTCTCATCCTTCATCTTCATGTAGTAGGGGTCGATGATGGCCGAGGCGAGGTCAACCAAAGAGTTATATTTCTTGTTGTCGCTTCCCCATACCTTGTAGTAGTCATGGATGTTGACAAGATTCTAGCAGGTCAAGCCCGAAACCTTGAGCGCTTTTAGATCGTTGGTGGTGTCCACTGTAATGAAACTATAGTCGGAGTTGTTGATAAACCTGGAGAAACACTCACAAGGCCTTGTGGCCAGGTGGTAGTTGTAGGTGAGGACGTCATGTCGCATGCACAACTGGGTGACGGCAACCTTTTGATCTTGCCCGGCATGACCGCTGGTGAACACGTGGTCGAAGCCGGCCACTGATACGTCTGTGTCATATCTACTTTTCCTAATACTTTTCCAATTGTTTTGGACTCTAATTTGCATGATTTGAATGAAACTAACCCAGACTGATGCTGTTTTCAGCAGAACTACCATGGTGTTGTTTTTGTGGAGAAATAGAAGTTTTAGGATTGGAACGAAACTTTGCGAAGATTTTTTATATAAATAAAGAAAAATACTAGAGCCAAGAACTACCGGAGGGCCCCCCCTAGGTGTAACACCCTCGATGCGGCTATATCTCCCACGTGTCGAAGCACGACTTAGAGGCATAACCGCATTGAAAGCAATGTCGCAAGTGAGGTAATCTTCACACAACCCAAGTAATACAATAGGGGAAAAATACATAGTTGGCTTACAATCGCCACTTCACACAATTACATGAATAAAGCATTACATCATCCAAATACAATCAAGGCCCGACTACGGAGCCAAAATAAAAGAAGAACCCCAAATGCGACAAGGTCCCCGATCGACCCCAACTGGGCTCCACTACTGACCAACTAGAACGAAACAACACAAAGGACAAGATCTTCATCGAGCTCCTCCTTGAGCTTGGTTGCGTCATCTGCATGGTTCAACGGCACCTGCAAGCTGGTTTTGGAAGTATCTGTGAGCCACGGGGACTCAGCAATTTCACACCCTCGCGATCAAGACTATTTAAGCTTATGGGTAAGGTAAAGGTATGAGGTGGAGCTGCAGCAAGCGACTAGCATATATGGTGGCTAACATACGCAAATGAGAGCGAGAAGAGAAGGCAAAGCACGGTAGATAAAAGTATGATCAAGAAGTGATCCTAAAGCAACCTACGTCAAGCATAACTCCAACACCGTGTTCACTTCCCGGACTCCGCCGGAAAGAGACCATCACGGTTACACACGCGGTTGATGCATTTTAATTAAGGTCAACTTCAGGTTTTCTACAACCGGACGTTAACAAATTCCCATCTGCCCATAACCACGGGCACAGCTTTCGAAAGTTCAAAACCCTGCAGGGGAGTCCCAACTTAGCCCATGACAAGCTCTCACGGTCAACGAAGGAATAGACCTCCTCCCGAGACGTTCAGATCAGACTCGGTATCTCGGTTCTTCAAGACACTTCGACAGGTTAAAACAAATCTAGCAACACCGCCCGAATGTGCCGAAAAATCCCGATAGGAGCTGCACATATCTCTTTCTCAGGGCACACTCAGATTGTCTTAGGTACGGGTAGGCCAGCCCAGAGTTGCACCTGGTGGCCACCGGAAGCTGACAGGTTGGACCAACACTCAGAGGAGCACTGGCCCGGGGGGGTAAAATAATGATGACCCTCAGGAGCGCGACTCCCAAGGGAAAAGAAAAGGCTAGGTGGAGAATGGTAAAATCAAGGTTGGGCATTGCTGGAAAAGCTTTAATCAAGGCGAACTATCAAGGGGTTCCCATTATAACCCAACCACGTAAGGAACGCAAAATCCGGGAACATAACACCGATATGACGGAAACTAGGGCGGCAAGAGTGGAACAAAACACCAGGCATAAGGCCGAGCCTTCCACCCTTTACCAAGTATATAGATGCATTAATTTAAATAATAGATATTGTGATATCCCAACAAGTAAACATGTTCCAACAAGGAACAACATCTCCATGTTCCAACAAGGAACAAACTTCAATCTTCACCTGCAACTAACAACGCTATAAGAGGGGCTGAGCAAAGCGGTAACATAGCCAAACAAAGGTTTGATAGGACAAGGTGGGTTAGGAGCTTGGTTCAAAAATATGGGAGGCATGATAAGCAAGTGGTAGGTATCGCAGCATAGGCATAGCAAAAGAGCGAGCATCTAGCAAAGCAAAGATAGTAGTGATTTCGAGGGTATGATCATCTTGCCTGCAAAGTTGTCAGAGTTGACTGGATCCTCGAAAGCAAACTCAACGGGCTCCTCGTTAGCGAAATCGTCTCCCGGCTCTACCCAAACAAGACAAACAAGCAAACGGAACACAATCAACCACGTGCAAAGCTCAAACAATATGATGCAAAGATGATATGCTATGCGGGATGCGATGCGGGATGCATATGCAAGATTTGACAAGGAATGCATGAACCTGGCCTCAACTTGGAAATCCAAGTGTGCCACTGGAAAGATGAGATTAAATCTCTTGAAAACAATAGAAAGAACGCCGGAATCGGAGTTACGGTTTGGAAATGGCAAGCGATTCAAATATGGCACCGGTCTGCGATTTACAGCAAGTAGCCATCTAAATGCAACGAGATGAACATGCTACAGCACTCAAACATAGCATAAAAATACATGGCAGGGATGCATTCATGATGCTTAACAAAAGTCTAGCACTGAGCTACGGCCAATTCATCCATTAACAGGTTCAAACAAGCATGGCAAAAATGCATTTGACAAACAGATCTCAGACTTAGTGAAATTAACACTTGTCTGAAATTTCAGATCAGGTAGCACACTTCGGAGCAACAAAACTACATGCTACAGGATCTGAACATGGCAAAGTAAAGCATGGCATTGAGATACTCAAATAGCTTAACAAAAGTCCGTTAGTGACCTTGAGCCAAAAGGAATCAGAAAATACAATTGCAAGCATGTGAACATGGCAAAAACATAATCAGATCACAGACTTAGTGAAAAACTGGAGCATGCAAATCAGATATCAAGTAGGCATGTTGATGAGCTCGATGCACTCACTACAGAGCAAGGCATGACAATCTAAGCATACACCCATCAAGAATACACATTATACAAGCTAGACATGGCAAGAACAATAGCATAACATGCACGGATCAACTACGACATCATCGGCAAAATCGCTAATAAGTTGACAATCTGCCCAGATTCACGAAATGACAAAAGTAGAGCTTGATTGAGTCAAGCTAGTGTGCTCCATAATTGCAAACAAAGACATGGATGGATAGAGCACTACAAGATTAACAAAACATCCTTACTAATCATCCTCAAAAGAGGCACGGATCACTAGGAAGCAACACGAACATATGGCCATATGAGATAAACAGATCAAGGACTTAGTGGAATTGCTAAGTCCCTGAAATCAGCATTACCAAGTGCTTCACTTTGCAAGCTTGTGCTAGTCACCACACACATCACAAAAATACATGGGTTGCACCTCTGGAAAGATGGCAAAACATATAACAAAACTCATGTAGAGCTCAGGGGCATATCATGCACACAATAATCATGGCAAAAATGACAAATATCTAATTGGAGCAGCAGATCTGACAATTATCTCAACTAGCATTCTTCCAACAACATTTCGAGCATCAAGATGAGCTCAAATGAAAATGATGCAGTGAGATGAAATGATGTACTCTCTGAGGCGAACATTTTGATATGCTATATGCAAGAATCGGAGCTACGTATGCAAAGTTACGGTATGAAGAACATGGGCACGTGAATCTGGGAATTTCGGGGACTTTGTGGAATTTTACCCCGCGGGAAAAGTCAACGGGTAGACGAGGTGGTTCCGGGACGAAGCGATCCGGGGACGGGCGTGGGCGTTTGGTTCGAAGGGCTGGTGGATCTGTTCCCGATCCGCCAGATCCGGCCGGATCGAACTCCGGCGATGGCGGCGGCGGCCGGCGACCGGAGCGCCGCGGCGCGGTGGCCAGCGTAAGATGGCGGCAGCGGCAACCTCGGGCAGGAGGCGGGGTCGCGTAGGGGTGAGGACGCGGGCGGCTCGCGCG
>NC_041384.1:339071197-339110742 GCF_002162155.2 Triticum dicoccoides
GCAGCGGCCCACGACAGCGGCGTGGCGAGCGGGTCACCGCGGTCGGGGAAGAAGAGGGAGCCGGGGCGCGCGGGCGCGGCCCAGATCTGCGACAGGGAGGGCCGGACACGGGCCCGGCGGGAGGTGGCTGGCGGCGATGCCACGTGGCAGGATCCGGTTGGATGCGGCGGCGGGGAGGGCGATGTGGCACACTCCCATTGGACGGGGCGATGTGGCCGGCGGCGGTGTACGCGTCCGCCGACGAGACGGACATGTCCGACGGCGCTGAGGGAGGAGTTTAGGGTTCATCCGCGTGAAAATTCTGGGAGGAACACATATTTATAGGTAGAGGGAGCTAGGAGAGTCCAAATGAGGTGCGGTTTTCGGCCACACAATCGTGATCGAACGCTCCAGATGATGGAGAGGGTTTAGGTGGGTTTTGGGCCACTTTAGAAGGGTGTTGGGCTGCAACACACACAAGGCCTTCTCGGTCCCTCGGTTAACCGTTGGAGCATCAAACGAAGTCCAAATGGCACGAAACTTGACAGGCGGTCTACCGGTAGTAAACCAAGGCCGCTTGGCAAGTCTCGGTCCAATCCGGAAATGTTTAATCCCCACACACGAGAAGAAGGTAGAAATGACCACCGGAGGAGAACGGAGCACCGGAATGCAAAACGGACAACGGGGAAAATGCTCGGATGCATGAGACGAACATGTATGCAAATGAAATGAACATGATGAGATGATATGCAATGCATGACACGCAAGCAATGACAGGGAAAACAACAGCGAATAACTGGACGACACCTGGCACATCGGTCTCGGGGCGTTACAACACTCCACCACTACGAGAGGATCTCGTCCCGAGATCTAGAATGGCACCGGAGGGACAACGGAAGAGATAAGAGAAGAGGTAAAACAAATTGCTTCTTTGACAAACAAGTGAAACCAAAGAACCTTGAAAAGGTTGAACAAATTGAAAGAACTAAAACAACGGAGAAGAACAAAGTTGAAAGCACTCCGTTAAGAAAGAGAAATAAGAAGGAACCGATTCGGGTAGCACTTCGGTTGAAAAGAGATGAAGACTTGATGAAATGAAAGAACTTGAGCAAAGGGGCACAACACTCCTGTTGGGGATATTACTACTGGGCATAAACCGGCCTACCTGGGCCGGATTAACTCCATTAGTAGTTCAAAGGTGTTAAAGCCCAAAGAGGCGGATAAAGGCCCAGGGCCCGTAGTCGGTTTACAACCTGTAGCCGTACATCAGCTTTGTGCACATACTTGTAATATGAGTTAGGAACAAGGAGAGACCAACCCGGATACGAGTATGAACCGGTGTTGGGACTCTCTGAATCGGCATGCGTCACCCATGTATATAAGGGGACGACCTGGCGGCGGTTCAAGGACAGACAACGACTCGAGACATAGGCAAAGCTTATTCGCTCCCTAGTCATCGAAACACCCATCAATTCCATCACAACTAGAAGTAGGCTTTACCTTCATTGAAGGGGCCGAACTAGTATAAACTCTCTTGCATCCTTGTGTCTGATTTAACCCCTTCAAGCTAACCCATAGTGATGGCTCCACGACTAAGTCCTTTCTTTAGGACATCTGCCGTGACAAAACCACGACAGTTGGCGCCCACCGTGGGGCTATCGCATGATGGTTTCCGGTTCTTCGAGGGCCGCTTTGAAGGACTCGAGGGCTATGCTGTAGGCTAGATGACTAAGAGTCGTCACGGCAGGCTCTACAACGATGATGCAGGCTGGGGCCCCGAGGCCGGCTTAGTTGAGTACGGGTACCAGGTCCCCTTTGGTAGCATTCACGTTTTCATTGGGAAGATCGGTGAACCGGGCCCTGAGCCGGACATCTGCACCGACCTCGTCGAGACGGCTCAGCGTGCGCAATCCGCCCGGGTTAAACCGGCCATGAAGCGTGCCTTCGTGGGAGTCATCCATGGAGGAAGTCATGAGGACGGGTCGGGATTTCGCGGGGCGACTGTCATTTGTTTCGGTGACGAATCTTCGACCGGAGAAACTGAATCTCTTTATCAGCTACAAGATGGCCGGATTGGGAGCTATTCCGATGGCGATAGTATTCTGGACCCCTCTGATCTGCCCAACCGGGTTGGAGTATTCATGGCCGGAACACAAGCAGCGCTTCATTCTTCGATAGCTGCGGCAACGATTTCCGGTTCAGCAGCAGCAACGGCCGCCGGGGCAGGAGACCCTGTGCGCCTGCCGGCTCAGGTTCTGTTAGAGCTATTTGATGGCGGAAGTTAATCCGCCAGATCAGGACGTTCACAATACGGAGATTGCAAAGGTAAAGGAACAGATCAGCCAGGCCAAGGCGGATCTGGCGGCTGAGGACACCAGGATGGCCACAGAGCGGGCTGCTTTAGACGCACAGGCCTACAGGCTTATGTTAGACCAGAGCGCATCACATGAAGTCATGAGAAGGAAGCACCGGTCCCGCTTACCTCCGGTTTTCGAGGCCAGAGACCTTTTCAACACTCCAGGGCCAAGAGCCGGCAATCCGCTGGAGGGGAACCGGGCAGAAGCCCCTGGGACCGATGCACCAGTTCAGCCTCGTCAGATCGACCCGCCTCGTCGAAACATCGTTGTACCTCAGGCTGCTTTAACACCCCCGGGTCACTACTCTAGCCCAATGGACAATCTTGTTGCCGCTGCTGCACGGCTGGAGGCCATTCCAATTGAAGGTGACTCGTCACAGGCAGTAGAGACACGGCGGGTCAAGGAACTTCTGACGACCGCTTTGGCCCAACAGGAAGCGTACTCGTACAGCCACGACCAAATCCACTCGACCCCTCGTCCAAGACGGAGCTATAGCAGACATATGGATGAACCGGCAGTGTCGAGTAATGAACAACGTGGGGCACCCCGGGACAACAACCCGACGGGTGGTGCTGATGACGCTCAGGAAGTGGTGAACCGGGCCCGAGCGCGTAGGGAGGCCGAGTTAGCCGCACAGCATCAGGCTCGGCAGCTCACGCCGATTCGTCCAACCATTTCGATCGAGCCTGGTGTTACTTCTAGTTCTTTGGGGGTGCCTTGCCTCGTCCCCGCTTTACGCAACATGCGCTTGCCCAAGGATTTCAAAGGCCCACGCAAGGTACCAAATTATACAGCGGGTCAACCACCAGAGACATGGGTAGAAAGCTATGAGATGGCCATGGAGATGCTTGATTTGGATGACACGGCGTGTGCGAAATACTTCACCATGATGCTTGAAGGAACGGCCCGTACTTGGTTAAAAAGCTTGCCCGCTAATTCTATCAGTTCATGGGCCCAATTACGAGCCCGGTTTATCAACAATTTCAAGGATACCTGTAAACAGCCTATGTCGATAGTGGACTTAGCTGCATGCATCCAGGAGGAAGGAGAGTCAACGACTCATTGGGTGCGCCGGGTTTCACAAGTGTTGCGCTCCTCAGACCGCATCAACGCTGACACCGCAGTATTAACCCTAGAAGGCAACTGCCGGTTTGGGCCCCTGAAGTTGAAATTGGGACGGATGAAGCGTCATTGCACCGACATGGGGACCCTCATGGCCGCTTTGGTAAAATATGCTGATTCTGATAGTACCAAGGATCCCGAATCTAATGATGACAAGACAAGGAAGGGGAAGAAGAACAACAGCTCCAAAGGTCAGCAGCATCACTGGGTAGGCAATGGCGGAGGAGGCAAGCGTAAAGCGGATGGCAACATGGATTTTGTGGCTAATACCAACGTACAGGACAATGGCCAGCGGCGCAAGGGTAGGCCGAAAAATCGTAGTGGAGCGCCCGACCCCAACCCAAACCGCCTGAACTATCTGCTAAGCCAGCCCTGTCCAAGAAATGGGACGAAGGAGGAGCCAGCAAACCACCTTTGGAAGGATTGCTTTATTATGCAGGAGTTCAAAAATTCTAATAATTTCCGGTATGATCACGGATCTGGCGGTGGCTCAGGGTCCGGGCCGGGTTACGGTGGAGGAAGTTCCGATTCAGGATTTAATGGTAATCCGGGCGGACATAATGGTCAAAATAGTCAGAACAACCAGGGTGGTTACAACCAACAGCAGCAACAGTCGGGTTACCAAAGCAACCCAAAGCAGTTGAGTAATGGGCAGTACCATGTCTTTACCACTAGCTTGGACAAGCGAGACCGGAAGGTTCAGAGACGGGCGGTCAACTCTGTTGAACCGGCCACACCCCATTATCTACGTTGGTCTGAACAGCTAATCATATGGAGCAGAGAGGATCACCCACTCCAGGTCGATAATCCGGGTTAGTTGGCTCTGGTGGTGGCGCCTCAGGTGGGAGGTTATAAGTTCACCAAGGTGCTCATGGATGGAGGGAGCAGCATTAACATCCTATACTATGAGACCTTCCGTCGTATGGAACTTACAGATAAGAATCTCAAACCGTCCAATACAGTATTCCATAGTGTAGAGCCTGGCAGATCAGCATATCCCGTTGGTAAGATAGCTCTTGAAGTGGCCTTTGGGGATGATCATGATTCCAGGTCGGAGACATTACCATTTGAAGTGGTGAAAATCCAAAGTCCATATCATGCCCTGTTTGGGCGTCCGGCATACGCCATGTTTATGGCTCGGCCCTGTTATGTGTATTTGCAGCTCAAGATGCCGGGTCACAAGGGGACAATAATGGTTCACGGAAGCCGCAAAATCGCTTTGGAATGCGAGGAAGGAGATGCGGCTTATGCAGAGTCGGTTTGTGCCACCGAGGAGTTGAAGTACTATAAGGACAATGTTGATCCGGGGGACATGACTCCGTCGAAGAAGCCAACTACGGAGCATGATCCGGCCCTGAAGTTCAAATCGGCAGCAGAAACTAAGCTTGTTGACTTCGTACCTGGCGATCCGTCCAAGCAGTTCAGCATTAGTGCCAACTTGGATCCGAAATAGGAAAGCGCGCTCATCGAGTTCATCCGTGAGAATCGGGACATTTTTGCATGGAAGCCCTCAGACATGCCAGGTGTACCGAGGCAACTCGCTGAGCACACACTTAATGTGGATCCTAAATACAAACCGGTGAAACAGTTCCTCCGCCGATTTAACGAAGAAAGACGCAAGGCGATTGGAGAAGAGGTAGCCAGGCTCTTAGCAGCTGGTTTTATTGTTGAAGTTTTTCACCCTGAGTGGCTTGCTAATCCGGTGCTAGTCCTTAAGAAAAACGGCACCTGGCGTATGTGTGTGGCTTACACAGATCTTAATAAAGCTTGTCCAGCAGATCCTTTTTCCCTCTCCCGTATTGATCAAATCATTGATGCTACGGCGGGTTGTGAGCGTTTAAGTTTTTTGGATGCATATTCTGGCTATCATCAGATCAAAATGGCAGTTAAGGACCAGGAGAAGACGGCATTCATAACTCCTTTTGGAGCCTTCTGCTATGTGTCTATGCCCTTTGGGCTCAAAAGTGCCCAGGCAACTTATCGACGGTGTGTACAAAATTGTCTTCACAAGCAGATTGGCCGTAATGTACATGCTTACGTGGATGATATCGTGGTTAAATCCAGGGAGAAGGAGACTCTAGTTGATGATTTGAAGGAAACCTTTGATAACCTAAGGACGTACAAGATGATGCTTAATCTGGACAAGTGTGTCTTTGGTGTACCGGCGGGCAAGTTATTGGGTTTTCTGGTGTCCAACAGGGGAATTGAGGCTAATCCGGAGAAGATCACAACCATCACCTCCCTGGCTAAACCAAAGTGTATCAATGATGTTCAACGCCTGGCAGGCCGGATTGCCGCGTTAAGCCGGTTTATCAGCCGCCTTGGTGAGAAGGCGATCCCTTTGTATCAGATGTTGAAGAAGACGGATCAATTCGTCTGGAGTTCTGCTGCTAATGAAGCGTTTGAGGACTTAAAGCAGCAATTGGCCAATCCGCCTGTGCTCGCCGCTCCCATTGACAAGGAGCCGTTACTGCTATATGTTGCTGCTAATGTTCGTGCGGTTAGCGTGGCTGTTGTGGTGGAACGAAAGGAGGCAGGTAAGGAGCATCCGGTTCAACATCCGGTCTATTATATCAGCAAGGTACTCATTGAGTCCAAGCAAAGGTATCCGCATTGGCAGAAGCTGGTGTACAGAGTTTTTATGGCAAGCCGGAAGCTTAAGCAATACTTCCAAGGGCACCCAATTACGGTGGTCAGTTCTCCTCCTTTGGGAGATATCATTCAGAACCGGGAAGCAACTGGCCGGATTGCAAAGTGGACTGTAGAGCTAGGGCCGTACGGTTTGAAATATGTGCCTCGGACAACGATTAAGTCTCAAGAACTTGTTGATTTCATCAATGATTGGACGGAAATGCAAGCACCTGAAGAAAAGCTGGATCATACGTATTGGACCATCCATTTTGACGGATCCAGGCAGTTGGAAGGCTCGGGGGCTGGAGTCGTATTAACTTCCCCACGAGGTGATAAGTTTTGTTATGTTCTCCGTTTAATGTTCCCTTGTACTAACAATGCAGCTGAGTATGAAGCCTTGCTCCATGGTCTTCGGATGGCTAAGGAGATGAATCTAAGTCGAGTTAAGTGCTTCGGTGATTCGGACCTTGTGGCTCAGCAAGTGTCTGGCACTTGGGACTCCAAGGACCCACTCATGGCAGCATATCGTCGTGAGGTGGATATTGTTGCAGGTTATTTCAGAGGCTATCAGGTGGACCACGTGGACCAGCGGAAAAATGAAGCGGTGGACGCTTTAAGCTGATTGGGCTCTCAGCGCAAACCGGTCCCACCCAATGTTTTTCTGGATGTGCTGCACAACCCGTCGGTGAAGATCCCTGGTGAAGAGGATTTGGCCATTCCTGATCCGGAGGCTCAATTGGTGGCAGTTCTTCATGTTATTCTGGATTGGACGCTTCCTTATCTGGCGTACAAGAACCGGGGCGAGTTGCCAGAAGATGAGATTCTGGCCCGGCAGATAATCCGGTGATCGAAGTCCATGGCTGTCATCAACGGTGAGTTGCATCATTGCAGTGTATCAGGAGCTTTTCAACGTTGCGTGTCTCCTGAAGAAGGCCGTGAAATTTTGCGGGAGATCCACGAAGGAGATTGTGGTCACCACGCCGGTTCAAAATCTCTGGTGGCTAAAGCGTTTTGCCATGGTTTCTATTGGTTAACTGCTCATGCTGATGCGAAGGATCTGGTCAGACGATGTGATGGTTGCCAAAGGTTTTCAAGACGTGCTCATGTACCGGCTCAAGAATTGAGGATGATTCCAATTACTTGGCCGTTTGTGACTTGGGGGCTAGATATGGTTGGGCCTTTCAAAATGTCCAAGGATAAGAAGACCCACCTCCTGGTGGCGGTGGACAAGTTTACAAAGTGGGTGGAGGCAGAACCTGTTAGCAAGTGTGATGCGGCCACGGCGGTTCAGTTCATCAAAAAGGTGATTTTCCGGTTTGGCTTTCCGCACAGTATTATCACAGATAATGGTACCAATTTATCCAAAGGTGCTATGAAGGAGTTCTGCGAACGGGAGAACATCCGGCTCGACGTTTCATTAGTGGCACATCCACAGCCCAATGGTCAAGCAGAAAGAGCTAATCAAGAGATCTTGAGAGGCATCAAGCCCCGGCTCATGGTTCCTTTGTAGAGAACGCCGGGTTGTTGGATAGAAGAATTACCATCTGTGTTATGGAGCATCAATACAACACCCAACAGATCAACATGATACACACCGTTCTTCATGGTTTATGGAGCGGAGGTGGTTCTCCCCAGCGATATCCGTCATGACTCACCTCGTGTCACGGCTTATGTTGAAGTGGACAACGAGACAGCACGACAAGATGCTTTGGACCGGTTGGATGAAGAGCGTGACATCGCAGCCGCCCGGTCGGTGATTTACCAGCAGGATCTTCGTCGTTATCACAGTCGCCGAGTCAGAACCAGAGCCTTCCAGGAAGGAGATTTGGTGCTTCGGCTCATCCAAGATCAGACTGATATGCATAAGCTATCCCCACCTTGGGAGGGGCCTTTCGTGGTCAGCAAGAATTTGCACAATGGGTCGTACTATCTGATCGATATTCGAGAGCATAAGGACTCACGTACATCAGAGGAGGAGACTAGCAGGCCGTGGAATATAGCTCATCTTCGGCCTTACTATACCTGAGCCATTGGCTATACTTATGTACATACAATGTATATATTATGATTAAGTAAAATAAACCGGAACCTCAGCTAAAGCGGGGTATCTGTTCTTTTACATCATGTGAGGTTACACGGAGTTGCTCTAAAGCGGCCTCCGGTTTACCCCTTGAGTTCGCTTTGCTAAAAGCATCGTGTTATATCACTTGGAGGATTGGTCGTGTCCGAACCAATACCATGCCTCTTGATAGGCGAAAGCCACTAGATCACTTGGGGACTTGGTCATGTCTAAACTAGTCATGCCTCTTGATCGGCCTAAGGCCACAGAATCACTTGGGGGCTTGGTCCAACCCGAACCATGACCACGCCATTTGGTAAAATGCCACAAGAACCACTTGGGGACCTTGCTAACTAGACCCATAGTTACACCTAACGGGAGCTTGGTCGTGTTTGGCCATGGTTACGCCATTTGATCAGCTTAAATAAGTCTTTTTGGGCAAACGTTTTTTTCGTTGCTTTTGCTTCATACTTTTCTTTGAAGGGGGGTTTTTGCTTTTTATTGTGTTTCTTAAACCGACAATTTTTTTTCAATTGACGGAACACAGTTCACGTCAATCCAGAGGCTATTTGACCGGTTTAATCCGCGTTGTTAACATCCTATTATGGAGTAACACGGTATTTATTGTAACCCGGCATGGTTTACATGGTAAACCAGCGTCATATATATATACAGGAGCTGTTATCTCCTCCAACAGTATGGGTTTGCAAAACTCAGCTTCAAGATTGGCCAAGCCAACTTCACGCTCAATGACGGCAGGTATTATGTATCTCAAAATTTGGTCATACTTAAAATTTTGTTTTGATTTCATATATGCAGACATCATATTCCGCCTGACGGTACAACCGCGGTGGCACTTGACGAATTTTTCATTTCAGAAAGTGTTTTGGAAAGTTCATTGCCACAGGAAGAACAAATTATGCATGAAGGCATATCAACATCAAAGGTATCAGCTAGCCTATTACAAGGCAACATGGTGCCCATAATAATATTATTGTTTTTCACGAAGAAGAGGCAGTTTTAAACCGGCGTCCGGTTCAAGCTTGGTCACCAGCCTGGCCTGATGGTTGTGGGTCGTCCTGCGCAGCTTCAGCCTCTGTATCCCTACCCAGTGGTTGGAAATCCACAGTTGTCCAGTCGATTCCTATTAATGCTTGAAGAACAGCTTCATCGTGAATCAGCAAGGACGGGTCAATATCGGGAGCGTAAGTATGCTTACAGATTGGAGGAATCAGATTTTCCGATTCATGGATTGGCGCAGCTATTCGCTTGTTCTGACTGTCATATTGCGCTTGATAACGAGACAAGTCTGCTTCCTCAGCCAACTGACAAGCTAGTGGACGCACCTCCCGGTTTATCGCTGGCAGATCCGCTTCACCGAATTCTGATCCGTCTTCCTTCAAGCTGGGATAGCCCTGAGCCGCTTCAACAGGATCAAAATCCGGCACCCAGGCTTTTGCCCGGATTAAAGCATTGATTGCGCCGGTTCGAGCAGCAGATTTCTTTAGCTCTTCAATCCAGGTAGGAAGCACCAACAGTTTCATCAGAGTATCTTGAATCAAAGTAGGCGCCGGTTTGTTATGAGAGGCAGTACAGATGATCCGCTGGGCACCAGTATACAATTGTTCAACCAATGTATAGGCGGCTTTTAGCTTCTTCCGTACATCTGACCCCAAGTGACCAATGCATGTCCCTGAAATACCATAAAGGGTTAATAAGCCGGCGACTTTGTCAGAAGGCAGAGCCAATTCAGTAGGAAAACTGGCTTACCAAAGATAGCAGCAGTCATGGCATGCACGTGCCGCTTTATGCTGGTCAGTTCATCTGCCACTGGTTTTAGTGCAGCCTCAGCATCCTCTACTCGTTTGATCAAAGCGGATTTCTCAGTGGCCCAGTCTGCCCGTTTCTTTTTGAAGTTTTCCTTAAGTTGTTCCATGGCGCTTAAAGCACTGGCCAATTCCTCTTTTGCTTTGGAGGTTTCAGCTTGTTGGGTTTTCAGGGCTTCTTGAAGATCGATGACTTGGTTCTCTTTCGTCGTCAGCTCCGCCTGCATGCATACAGATATATGCTTCAGCAAACTGGTAGAAGGATTCAAGTACCAACCACATAACAAGTTATGCGCTTAGTACTTGGGGGCTAATGCATATTTGATCTAAAACAGCCCCCGATTTACCCCTTCATCTTTCGATTGTTTACAAAGTCCCAAGATCAATACAAGTATTCAACTTGGCACTTGGGGGCTAATGGCTATTTGATCATATATATTATGATACGGCAGTTTCAATTACTTAAAGTACCGGTTTAACTACGCTAAAGTTGAACCGGCCCTTGGGGGCTACACCAGCAAATTTCAAAGCAACAAGATTTATATTATTTAAGTCCCGGTTTGAAAGAATATTCCAAACCGGCCCTTGGGGGCTAGGAGAGTCAGGAATGGAAGCATACAAGCAAGAAGGAGCATATGGAAATTACCTCATATCGTCTTTCATCACGTTAACCAGACCGGCTTCATAGTCACGGCTGGTATACAGCCGGTTCAGATAGCCGGAATGGATATCTTGGGCGTTCAGAGCAGCGTAAGTCGTCAGATCAGCGTTCCACTTGCCTTTACCAAAGGCAGCAAGTTCTTCCTTGGCAGAATGTTTGGATAAAGCGACAGGATTGTTTGGCTCAGTATGGCCAGTACCAATAATGACAACCTCAACATCTTTGGTACCACCGGTTTGCACTGGAGCTGTTGGCTTATCAGTAGGCTTTGCTGGACCGGTGGAGCTTTCAATCCGGATGGAACCTGTAGGCTGATGGGTAGGATCTGAGGTGTTAGTGGGTCTCTCTTCTGCAATAAGATCATCATCTTGTTGCGGTGGATCGTTGGGAATATCCTCGGGAATAGCCGCTTCAGCGTTGGGTGTCTTGTCCGTTTCAAGAACGACATCCTCTTCGGCCGCTTTGTCCAGGCTGGCCTTCTTGCTTGGCCTAGGTTTGGCCCTGAGAAGGATAACAAAATCAAATACAGAATATGTTCTAAGGCAATGTACTGCAAACATTGCAATAAGTATAGCTTACCCAAACACCGTTTTGAGCGGTGGGAGCTGAGTAGCCGATGACTCGCTAGAAGATGAGTGGGAAGTGACCTGATAATTGGAGTCAGACAGAGTAAGAGGTTGACGAAAGCAGCCCACTTTAGGACAAGCACTGACAAGCAAATTAGAGACCTCGGAATGGCGTTTCCGAACCGGACTGTTCGGTAAACCGGTGGAGGTAACTACCTGGCCGGTGTGCCGGGTGGTGCGGCGAGCTTCGTGTTGTTGGGTCTTCATAAGAAGTTTAGGATCCAAATAAGCAAGAGGATGAGAAAATTTAACTTTCCGGTTTGCCTGACGGATTTTTTGTGAAGGCAAGGTTTCTGAATTGGAAGAGAGAATAATTACCTCGGCAACATCCGCGTGGCTGGCTTCGACATCATCCTGACAAATATCATCATCAATAAGACGCATGAAAAATAAACCAAGTGAGTCAAGCTCTACCTCAAAATCCGGATTATCAACCTCATCGTCAGGAGCCGTATTAGAAGAGGCGGTGGTTCTTTTCCTATGGGCAGTCTTCTTCACAGCTTTAGTCTTTTGCCGGGCTGCTCTTTCCGGTTTGTCTGGTTTTTCTGGCTTCTCCTGCGGCAGTTTTCTGCTCCAAAACGGATCATCGCCCTGATTATGCAGACACTGATATTAAAAACAATGACCAGACATATCAATAACAGATTCAGTAAAGGGAAAAGTCAAAGTCTTACAGCTGGCGGTTTGTTGGTGGCACAGAAGGGAAGCTGGCCGGTTCTGGCGCAGATGTGTTCCAGTTCATTCAGTATCTTACGCACAGCCTCTGTGATTTCTTCACCAGAGAGCTGGAGTCTTGAGTGTCGTAGTGGGTCATCAACACGATCAGTATACTGGCACATCAAACCGGAGCGCAGACTAAGAGGCAGTATGCTCCATGATATCCAACAGCGAGCAAGATCAACCCCTGTTAAACCGTTGGCCATAAAAGCTCTGAGCTTTGATAGCTGAGGAGCATATTTACTTCTCTCCTATGCAGTCAATCTTTGTGGAGAAGGGTGTGTGTTGCTGAGCCGCTCCGGTCGAAAGCCAGGCAAGGGATTCTCACCAGCAGGGGAGGTGTCTTTGCAGTAGAACCATGTCTGATTCCATTCTTTGGGGTGGCTATGCAGTTTTGCGTGAGGGTATGTGACCTCTTTCCTTTTCTGAATCGCCACACCACCCAATTCCGTATTGGAGCCATTAGTAAATTCAGTACGACGGTTTAGATGGAATAGGTCTCTGAACAGTTCCACTGTGGGCTCCTCTTGAAAGAACGCTTCACAGAGCACTTGGAAGTGACACATATTTGTAACAGAGTTGGGGCCAATATCTTGTGGATGGAGCTGGAAATCGACTAAGACATCCCGATAAAATTTAGAACTGGGCGGCTTAAAGCCCCGGGCTAAGTGATCTACGAAAACAACAACCTCTCCTTCTCAAGGTGAGGGAGGGATTTCTTTGCCAGGAGCCCTCCAATGGATTGTATCCTTACTGCCTAAAGCACCAATCAGGACTAAATCGTCCAGTTCAGCCTCTGTGATGCGAGAAGGAACCCAATTGCACTCATACACTTGCTTGGCCATGACGGAATCTACAAGGTAAAAGATCCCGGTTCAAAAATGCATTGATTAAAATGCACTGGTATGTACAATGTTAAACCCGAAACAACCCTATCTAAACTAGAGTTTCATGAAGCAACCTACATCTAGCGTTTCAACGAGGGGACTAATGGCATATATCGGTTTGGAAAATTTTCTATAAGGTTAAACCGCTTGACCTAAACATTGAAGCAATTAAGATTGCGGATGGTTAAGTATGCAGAAACAGGTTTCACAAGATCTTATTACGGCATTGGATCTGAAGCAAGTTCAGAAAATAAGAAAAATAGTCAAAGATCAAAGCAGAACAGTATTGAATCAATGAGCAGAAGTATATGTGAGATCTATGGTTTTGGGCAGGAAACTAGCGGCGGATACTGAAAGTTACCTCTACACAAAGCAAGGGTTTACATGTGCATCCAGGAGCTAATACATGAGTATGAACAAGTGATGAACACCGCAAGAACACGAAGCCCTAGATCAGATCTATATTGAGAAGAATAGAAGACCTAACAGAGCTGAGGAAAACGCGGAAGGTCGCCGCGGCTTTCTGGCGCGTTCAAGTTGATGCAGCGGCCAAGGGTGATGCAGAAGACGACGGCGGCGGCGGAGCTCTGAGACTGGCGACGCGAGGAAGACGAAGAGGAAGGGCACGAAGGGAAGAAAAGAAATGACCCTTCGGGCCTATTTATAAGGCAAAGGACATGCGTCAGGCGCGGGAAACAAGGGACCGCAGATTTTGGAAGTAGGGCGGTCACCTCGGTCATTGCGAATCTGTTAAACAAGAAGATATCATGGATGTTTTCTTTATGACAGATGATGTCACGCCAGTTTACAGCAAACAGAGAAGATGACGTCACGGCGGTTCAACAACTACAAGAAGATGTTGAAGACGAAGATTTTTGCTAAGGATTGACATGAACCTGTTCAAATCAATCTGGGGCCTAATATTGGGGATATTACTAATGGGCATAAACCGGCCTACCTGGGCCGGATTAACTCCATCAGTAGTTCAAAGGTGTTAAAGCCCAAAGAGGCAGATAAAGGCCCAGGGCCCGTAGTCGGTTTACAACCTGTAGCCGTACATCAGCTTTGTGCACATACTTGTAATATGAGTTAGGAACAAGGAGAGACCAACCCGGATACGAGTATGAACCGGTGTTCGGACTCTCTGAACCGGCAGGCGTCACCCATGTATATAAGGGGACGACCCGGCGGTGGTTCAAGGACAGACAACGACTCGAGACATAGACGAAGCTTATTCGCTCCCTAGTCATCGAAACACCCATCAATTCCATCACAACTAGAAGTAGGCTTTACCTTCATTGAAGGGGCCGAACTAGTATAAACTCTCTTGCGTCCTTGTGTCCGCTTTAACCCCTTCAAGCTAACCCGTAGCGATGGCTCCACGACTAAGTCCTTTCTCTAGGACATCTGCCGTGACAAAACCATGACAACTCCGGTTAAGAGGATAAGCATGATAAGGACAAGAAGAAGGTTTGAAGAGAGCAGCAACACAATTCCTCCGGGAGAGAGTAATAGAAGATATATGATTAAAATAAAGAATGAAGAAGAAAATGCCAACTTCTGTCACAAAGAGTTTGAAAAGGCATCTTTAGGAGAAGGGTCGAACGGAGTTGTTGGAACACCAACAACGAAAAGAATACACTTGATATGGTCTTATGGAATACATCTCAAATTATGAGGTGACAGCCTACCACTCACGGAAAAAGAATTGGATTGGAATGAACAAGGAGACAAGAAAGTATTTCACCGGGAGGATAGATGAAGAACTTGGATCATATATTATCACCATTAATAGCAACAAACCTTAGGGAAAGTTTTAGGTGAAAACAAACCCAAGATAACTCCAAAGAAGAGATTGATGGATTTAAAATACCTCATTCTTAACAACGTGTGAATCATGAGACATGAACTCAAATTATCAAGAATGACATAATACCACCTCGAATGATACGGTTGAAAGAATTGCACTTTAAAATGCAACATTAAGAATACTTGAGCTCCTCTGAAAAGAATCTCGATGAACACTTCGAGAAGAAATTAAATCCTTGATGAACCATCATGAAGAACCTCCATGAAGAACTCCAGTAACGAAAGGATAACGAGAACAAAGAGATGTTGAAAACACAAGGTGAATCCTTGCAATGATTAGATGGATCTTCGCGATGAAATAAATTGAGAGAGCTTGGAAGTCCGGAAAAGAAAAGATGAAACAATTGAAACCAAGAGTTTTGATGAGGCTCCGGAATAAGGAATTAATCACTTGGATGAAACAAGAATAAGAATTATGTTCTGTGTATCCTTCAACAATCAAATTGATGACAATCAACGGATTTGACATATTACTTATTCTCGTGGAAAAGATTAAGAGAGATATAACTTAAACTTGAGAACGTCTTCAACTAGTTACCGGTAGGATTGAAAAGAACGAATGAATATATACGATAATGAATGACGAGAACTCTTGCATGAACCACTGTTAGAATTGAAATAAACGAAGTTAGGGATGAATCACCGGGTAAGAATTGAAAATGAACGAAGAAAAGACAAAGAAACACCGGGAAGAATTAGCAAATGAACGAAGATGTTTGAGGGGATTTAGATACATCAGAACGAAGAGATCAAGAACTGATTAGAGGATATATGATTGATGCACCGGCAAGATAGGAGAATGATAACTAACAGCTGAGAATGAATAAACCTGAATTGATGGACTCCGGATAACAAACTGAGAAGACTCATGAATTACTCCGGATAGGTGAAAAGAATACTCCCGATCAAAACGATTACGAGAGGATGGCAACAAGCTAGAATCACGAATTTTGAAGAGAATGGAGCAAGATTAAAGAGAAACTCTTCTTCGGTCTTCAAAATCCGAGAATGACGATGAGAAACACCACCAAGAATAATTTAGACACTCCAGGAGAATCAAAAGCGAAGAGGTTGAGCCAACTATGAAAAGAATTTGAAAGATCTTGGAGAAATACATTTGACTGATGATAATTCATTCTTACGTCAAACTTTGACAAGAAATTTGAGGACAGCTCCAGGGAAAATAAGAAGAGTCAGGTAAGATCCTGGGAATAGACCTGTGGGCTAGGGCCCACTCAAAATAAACACCGTTGGAATGATTACTTGAAATATATTGCACTGGTAGAATTAAATGACTTGAAAGAGATAACAACCTCAAAATAGATTGAACTGATCTTGAATGAAAAAAAACGAGCCTCCTTAGATATCTTGAGCACTTCAGGACAATAGAATAGCGAGAGGTGAACGATTAAGAATTGCACCGGCATGAGAAAACATTGAAATACGGAAAATAATATGGTCAACACCGAAAGCTTGAATTGGTTCCACCGGAGAAGAAAAAGAATGAATAATGGTGAACTAGAAACTTCGTTAAAATCTTCATGAGCATCACCGGGTAAGAACATTGATGGAGAAGAATGGAGAGATTTCACATCAATAAGATGGATACTCGATAAAGAAATCCGAGTCCTAGCAGAAACAAGGGTGGGAGGGTGGGAAAACAAACACAACTTGGGATGGATGAACGAACACCGTTGAGAAAGCTGAGATTGAAACTTGCGGATGTTGAAAATGAACGGATCCGCTTGAAGAGAAGCACACCGGTTGAAAATGTTTGACATGACAATCTCGATGATCGAGAAGGATTGCATTCACATAGGAGTATGAGAACACCGTTTAGGAAAAAGGTATGGAATCAACATTTGACTTCGAAGCACCTCGAATACCACAACTCAAAACAAAACAAAGTTTTGGCTTGCAGAATAAGCCGGAACAAACATATGATAGAGATTTCGTCCAAAGTTTTCGTGGTGGGGCCTACACGGGCTCGATCGTACAACACCATCATGTACAAGGCAGTGCACATGACATACGAAGCGTCCCCGAGTCGGCATAGCCAAGGACTCTTTAAGACACAACGAGACCACTGTAAAACCGACCGTGAATAGGCGGACCACTAGATGTCGAACCCCAATTTCATATCATACATCTGTCGAAAGATATCCTAAGAGCTACTTGAATTCCCACTTATAAACTCCCGAACCTTTCCGGTTATGCAATCAGGTGTTGGGGATACAGGGGAAGCATAATATCTCACCCAAATTAGCAAATCCAACATCCAGCTGTATCCGTCCTTCAACACATAACCAAGAAACTTCAGAAACCATCTACCTCAACCTTCGAAAAGCATCTATTATACAAGTTATGGCAATACCCCCGAACTCCCACCCCAGTACTGGGTGGCGTCGAGGTTATCTCACCAACGAACTGCATAAAAGAGATTTTCGATGTCGGCGTACTAGACTCAGGTATTCCAGAACTGCAACGATAAAATTATGACGACAACACCTCAGAGCTCAAATCCCCGGGACACTTCCACAAAACCCCTGACAGGAGGCACCAAGACAATGTTCTCGTCATAAAACCATCGGAACGATTCCAAGATACCCGCGTGATCCTAAATTTTTTTTAGTGAAATTTGAGAAGAGAAGAGTCAAAACTCTACGTTAGGAAGCCTTACCAGAGCGATGAGGAGACTGGGAAGTAAAAATAATTCCTAAACTCTCCGATATATAATTCCTAAATGACTCAAAACATTTTTCTAGACACAACTCGGCCGCTAATAACGATCAAGCAATGGGGCTCCTAAGGTCGGGGAAGGCTCTGATTACCAACTTGTAACACCCTCGATGCGGCTATATCTCCCACGTGTCGAAGCACGACTTAGAGGCATAACCGCATTGAAAGCAATGTCGCAAGTGAGGTAATCTTCACGCAACCCAAGTAATACAATAGGGGAAAAAAATACATAGTTGGCTTACAATCGCCACTTCACACAATTACATGAATAAAACATTACATCATCCAAATACAATCAAGGCCCGACTACGGAGCCAAAATAAAAGAAGAACCCCAAATGCGACAAGGTCCCCGATCGACCCCAACTGGGCTCCACTACTGACCAACTAGAATGAAACAACACAAAGGACAAGATCTTCATCAAGCTCCTCCTTGAGCTTGGTTGCGTCATCTGCACGGTTCAACGGCACCTGCAAGCTGGTTTTGGAAGTATCTTTGAGCCACGGGGACTCAGCAATTTCACACCCTCGCGATCAAGACTATTTAAGCTTATGGGTAAGGTAAAGGTATGAGGTGGAGCTGCAGCAAGCGACTAGCATATATGGTGGCTAACATACGCAAATGAGAGCGAGAAGAGAAGGCAAAGCACGGTCGATAAAAGTATGATCAAGAAGTGATCCTAAAACAACCTACGTCAAGCATAACTCCAACACCGTGTTCACTTCCCGGACTCCGCCGGAAAGAGACCATCACGGTTACACACGCGGTTGATGCATTTTAATTAAGGTCAACTTCAGGTTTTCTACAACCGGACGTTAACAAATTCCCATCTGCCCATAACCACGGGCACGACTTTCGAAAGTTCAAAACCCTACAGGGGAGTCCCAACTTAGCCCATGACAAGCTCTCACGGTCAACGAAGGAATAGACCTCCTCCCGAGACGTTCCGATCAGACTCGGTATCTAGGTTCTTCAAGACACTTCGACAGGTTAAAACAAATCCAGCAACACCGCCCGAATGTGCCGACAAATCCCGATAGGAGCTGCACATATCTCTTTCTCAGGGCACTCTCAGATTATCTTAGGTACGGGTAGGCCAGCCCAGAGTTGCCCCTGGTGGCCACCGGCAGCTGACAGGTTGGACCAACACTCAGAGGAGCACTGGCCCGGGGGGGTAAAATAATGATGACCCTCAGGAGCGCGACTCCCAAGGGAAAAGAAAAGGCTAGGTGGTGAATGGTAAAACCAAGGTTGGGCATTGCTGGAAAAGCTTTAATCAAGGCGAACTATCAAGGGGTTCCCATTATAACCCAACCACGTGAGGAACGCAAAATCCGGGAACATAACACCGATATGACGGAAACTAGGGCGGCAAGAGTGGAACAAAACACCAGGCATAAGGCCGAGCCTTCCACCCTTTACCAAGTATATAGATGCATTAATTTAAATAAGAGATATTGTGATATCCCAACAAGTAAACATGTTCCAACAAGGAACAACATCTCCATGTTCCAACAAGGAACAAACTTCAATCTTCACCTGCAACTAACAACGCTATAAGAGGGGCTGAGCAAAGCGGTAACATAGCCAAACAAAGGTTTGATAGGACAAGGTGGGTTAGGAGCTTGGTTCAAAAATATGGGAGGCATGATAAGCAAGTGGTAGGTATCGCAGCATAGGCATAGCAAAAGAGCGAGCATCTAGCAAAGCAAAGATAGTAGTGATTTCGAGGGTATGATCATCTTGCCTGCAAAGTTGTCAGAGTTGACTGGATCCTCGAAAGCAAACTCAACGGGCTCCTCGTTAGCGAAATCGTCTCCCGGCTCTACCCAAACAAGACAAACAAGCAAACGGAACACAATCAACCACGTGCAAAGCTCAAACAATATGATGCAAAGATGATATGCTATGCGGGATGTGATGCGGGATGCATATGCAAGATTTGACAAGGAATGCATGAACCTGGCCTCAACTTGGAAATCCAAGTGTGCCACTGGAAAGATGAGATTAAATCTCTTGAAAACAATAGAAAGAACGCCGGAATCGGAGTTACGGTTTGGAAATGGCAAGCGATTCAAATATGGCACCGGTCTGCGATTTACAGCAAGTAGCCATCTAAATGCAACGAGATGAACATGCTACAGCACTCAAACATGGCATAAAAATACATGGCAGGGATGCATTCATGATGCTTAACAAAAGTCTAGCACTGAGCTACGGCCAATTCATCCATTAACAGGTTCAAACAAGCATGGCAAAAATGCATTTGACAAACAGATCTCAGACTGGAGCATGCAAATCAGATATCAAGTAGGCATGTTTACGAGCTCGATGCACTCACTACAGAGCAAGGCATGACAATCTAAGCATACACATATCAAGAATACACATTATACAAGCTAGACATGGCAAGAACAATACATAACATGCACGGATCAACTACAACATCATCGGCAAAATCGCTAACAAGTAGACAATCTGCCCAGATTCACGAAATGACAAAAGTAGAGCTTGATTGACTCAAGCTAGTGTGCTCCATAATTGCAAACAAAGACATGGATGGATAGAGAACTACAAGATTAACAAAACATCCTTACTGATCATCCTCAAAAGAGGCACGGATCACTAGGAAACAACATGAACATATGGCCATATGAGATAAACAGATCAAGGACTTAGGGGAATTGCTAAGTCCCTGAAATCAGCATTACCAAGTGCCTCACTTTGCAAGCTTGTTCTAGTCACCACACACATCACACAAATACATGGGTTGCACCTCTGGAAAGATGGCAAAACATATAACAAAACTCATGTAGAGCTCAAGGGCATATCATGCACACAATAATCATGGCAAAAATGACAAATATCTAATTGGAGCAGCAGATCTGACAATTATCTCAACTAGAATTCTTCCAACAGCATTTCAGGCATCAAGATGAGCTCAAATGAAAATGATGCAATGATATGAAATGATGTACTCTCTGAGATGAACATTTTGATATGCTATATGCATGAATCGGAGCTACGGATGCAAAGTTACGGCATGAAGAACATGGGCACATGAATCTGGGAATTTCGGGACTTTGTGGAATTTTACCCCGCGGGAAAAGTCAACGGGTGGACGAGGTGGTTCCGGGACTAAGCGATCTGGGGACGGGCGCGGGCGTTTGGTTCGAAGGGCTGGTGGATCTGATCCCGATCCGCCAGATCCGGCTGGATCGAACTCCGGCGATGGCGGAGGCGACCGGCGACCGGAGCGGCGCGGTGGCCGGCGTAAGATGGCGGCGGCGGCGACCTCGGGCAGGAGGCGGGGTCGTGTAGGGGCGAGGACGCGGGCGGCTCGCGCGGAGGAGGTCGCTGGCGGGCGAGGACGGAGATGGGCGGCACCGACGGAGGGAGGTGGTGGCGCGCGCTCGCCGGACTGCGGCGGCGGCGGCCCACGATGGCGGCGCGGCGAGCGGGGCACCGCGGTCGGGGAAGAAGAGGGAGCCGGGGCGCGCGGGCGCGGCCCAGATCTGCGACCGGGAGGGCCGGACACGGGCCCGGCGGGCTTCGGCGGGAGGCGGCTGGCGGCGATGCCACATGGCAGGATCCGGTTGGATGCGGCGGCGGGGAGGGCGACGTGGCACGCTCCCATTGGACGGGGCGATGTGGCCGGTGGCGGTGGACGCGTCCGCCAACGAGACGGACAGGTCCGGCGGCGCTCAGGGAGGAGTTTAGGGTTCATCCGCATGAAAATTCCGGGAGGAACACATATTTATAGGTAGAGGGAGCTACGAGAGTCCAAATGAGGTGCGGTTTTTGGCCACGCGATCGTGATTGAACGCTTTATATGATGGAGAGGGTTTTGGTGGGTTTTGGGCCACTTTGGAAGGGTGTTGGGCTGCAACACACATGAGGCCTTCTCGGTCACTCGGTTAACCGTTGGAGCATCAAACGAAGTCCAAATGGCATGATACTTGACAGGCGGTCTACCGGTAGTAAACCAAGGCCGCTTGTCAAGTCTCGGTCCAATCCGGAAATGTTTAATCCCCACACACGAGAAGAAGGTAGAAATGACCACCGGAGGAGAACGGAGCGCCGGAATGCAAAACGGACAACGGGGAAAATGCTCGGATGCATGAGACGAACATGTATGCAAATGAAATGCACATGATGACATGATATGCAATGCATGACATGCAAGCAATGACAAGGCAAACAACAGCGAATAACTGGATGACACCTGGCACATCGGTCTCGGGGCGTTACACTGGGTGAGCAGAACACATCAGGACACCCCCTCCAAGCTCGCCCAGGTGGGTTATGCCCACCTGGTGGCCCCACAGACCCTAGCTCTGATGCTATAAAATCCTATTTTTGGAGAGAAAATCATAGAGGAAAAATTATCTCGTTTCGCGATATGAAGCTGTCGTCACCTCCCGTTCTTCATTGGGAAGCCATATCTGGAGTCCATTTGTGGCTCCGGAGAGGGGAATCTTTGGTCTTCATCATCACCAACCCTCCTCCATCCCCAATTCCATGATGCTCTCCACCGGGAGTGAGTAATTCCTTTGTAGGCTCGCTGGTCGGTGAGGAGTTGCATGAGATTCATCATGTAATTGAGTTAGTTTTGTTAGGTCTTGATCCCTAATATCCACTATGTTCTGAGAGGGATGTTGTTATGAGTTTGCTATGCTTAATGCTTGACACTTTGGGCCCGGGTGCCATGATTTCAGATCTGAACCGTTTATGTTATCACCATTATATCTATGTTCTAGATCCGATCTTGCAAGTTATAGTCACCTATTGTGTGTTATGATCCGGCAACCCCGGTGTGACAATAGTCGGGACACTTCCCGGTGATGATCGTAGTTTGAGGAGTTCATGTATTCACTATGTGTTAATGCTTTTTTCCGGTTCTCCATTAAAAGGAGGCCTTAATATCCCTTAGTTTCCAATTGGACCCCGCTGCCATGGTAGGGTAGGATAAAAGATGTCATGCAAGTTCTTTCCATAAGCACGTATGACTATTTATGGAATACATGCCTACATTATATTTATGAACTGGAGCCAGTGCCGTATCGCCGTAGGTTATGACTGTTATATGATGAATATCATCCAACGAATTCACCGATCTAATGCCTACGAATTTCTCTTATATTGTTTCTGCTGAGTTACTACTGCTATTTTTTCTATTGCACTTGCTACAAAATCATTGCTATGATTGTTACTGTTACAATTGATGTTGCTACTACTATCAAAACTATCACACTACTTTGCTATTGATCACTTTTCTGCAGATAATTAATCTCCAGGTGTGGTTGAATTGACAACTCAACTGCTAATACTTGCAAATATTCTTTGGCTCCCCTTGTGTGGAATCAATAAATTTGGGTTGAATACTCTACCCTCAAAAACTGTTGTGATCCCCTATACTTATGGGTTATCAAGACCTTTTTCTGGCGCCGTTGCCGAGGAGCATAGCTATGTTTGTTGAGTCACTTGAGATTATTATCAAATTATTACTATGAAGAATCTGAAGGACGCTAAGACTAAGATTTTTCCCTCTAAGACGAGGGGCGGTAAGGAACTTCCATCTAGCTCTGCACTTGATTCACCTTCTGTTATAAGTAGACTTGCAACACCACCAGATGCTATTAATCCTGATATGTCACAAGTTATTGATGATGCTACTTATGCTATGAATGATATTTATGATGATGTTAGTACCTTGCTTCATGATAATGTGCCACTAGGTGAATTTCTTGATGAAAAACTTGCTAGAACTAAAGCTTTTGAGAATGCTGAAACTGATGAAATTGTTGAAACCGATGAAGAGCTCGAAACTGAAAATCCTGAAACACCTATTAGAACTAGTTGTCCTCGATATGAATTGCCAAAGGTACCGGAAGGTTATGTTATGGATGAGGAGACAACTAGGGATGTTCTTGCTTGTAAGGATACAGATGATCTAGAAAAAATATTATGCAAGTATAAAGAAAAAGACTTTGAATGCTAAAATGAAATGTGATCCTTAGTTTGCTACTTCACCTATCTTTGTTGACTATAAGGATTATGAATTCTCTGTCGATCCAGAGTTGATAACTTTGGCTGAATCTGATCCTTTCCATGGTTATGAAACTAAAACTGTTGTGGCACATCTTACTAAGTTGAATGACATAGCCACCCTTTTTGCTCATGATGAGAAAATTCGCTATTATTATATTCTCAAATTATTTCTGTTCTCACTAAAGGGTGATGCTAAAGCTTGGTACAATAATCTTTCTCCTGGTTATGTGCGTAGTCCCTAGGACATGATTTATTACTTCTCTCAAAAATATTTCCACCAGCCCATAAGAAACAACCTGCCTTATAGGAAATATTAAACTATGTGAAAATTGAAGAAGAGATTCTCCCACACGCTTGGGGGAGGCTTCTCCAATTGCTTAATGCTTTGCTGGATCATCCTCTTAAGAAAAATGAAATACTCGATATATTCTATAATGGACTAACCGATGCTTCTAGGGATTTCCTAGATAGTTGTGCTGGTTGTGTTTTCAAGGAATGAACCATTGGGCAAGCTGAAGAATTATTGAATAACATATTGAGAAAAATATGATGATTGGACTCTTCTTGAACCACTGCCTAAACCCACTCCGAAGAAGAGGGGTATCTTATATCTCGGTCTTGAAGATGCGCAAGAGGAAAAGAAATCTATGAGAGAAAAATGTATTAAAGCTGATGATGTCAAAAATTTACATCCTATTGAAGAAATACATGGGCTTGATACACCACCACCTAAGGTGGTAGAGGTAAATTCTCTAATAAAATTCAATGATAATGATAATCCTCACAATATGCACCCTAGCCAATGCCTTTATGAGTTTGAAAATTACATTAGAAAGCAAGATCACTTCAATGCAAATGTTATGAAACAATTGAAATACAATTCTCATATGATTGCTCGCTTGAGTGACTTGTTATTTAGAATCTCAAATGATGTTAGAGGTGTCGAGAAGCATGCTTCTATGGTTCAAACTCAGTTAGAACAAGTTGCTAAATCTCAAAGAGAGTTGTTAGATGAGATGAATAATAATATAAATGATCGTGCTGTTAGACTAATGACTAGAGGAGGTAGGATGACTCAGGGACCACTTTATCCTAAGGGACACCCAAAAAGAATTGAACAGGACTCTTAAAGGGTTAACACTGATCCACATAGTCCTTCTAAAAAGGAAAAGAAGAAGAAAAATGATAGGACTGTGCATATCTCTAGTGAACCTGAAGTAGAAAACCCTCCTGAGAATGATAATGAAGTTTCTGTCTCTGATGCTGAAACTCAATTTGGTAGAGAACACTCACCTTCTTATAATGAAAAAGATAATGAAGAGGTTCATGAATATACTCAAACAAATAATAAAAAACCAGACAATGATGTTGAGATAGAACCAGTAGTTGATCTGGATAACCCACAACCCAAGAATAAAAGATATGATAAAAGAGACTTTGTTGCTAGAAAGCACGGTAAGGAAAGAGAACCATGGGTGCAAAAACCTATGCCCTTTCCACCTAAGTCAACTAAAAATAAAGATGAGGAAGAATTTGAATGCTTTCCTGAAATGCTGAGGCCAGTCATTTTGCGTACTGGCTTGACTGATGTCTTAAAAATGCCTCCATATGCAAAGTACATGAAAGACGTCATCACCAATAAGATAAAAAATACCAGAAGCAGAAATCTCCACCATGCTTGCTAATTATAATTTTAAAGATGGAGTACCTAAAAAACTTGGAGATATGAGAATACCAACTATACATTACTCCATCAAAACAAATTGTGTGAAAACTGCTCTATGTTATTTAGGAGCTGGTGTTAGTGTTATGCCCTTCTCTTTATATAAAAGACTTGATTTGAATAAAATCGCACCTACTAAAATATCTTTGCAAATGGCTGATAAATCAACTACCATACCTATCGGTATTTGTGAGGATGTGGCCATTGTTGTTGCTAATATTACTATTTCAACTGACTTTGTTATACTTGAGATGCCCGAGGACGACAACATGTCGATTATCCTTGGTAGACCCTTCTTGAATACTGGAGGGGCTGTTATTGATTGCGGTAAAAGCAAGGTCACTTTTCATATCAATGGTAATGAGCATACGGTGCACTTTCCGAAGAAACAATTCGAAGTGAATGGTATTAATTAATGTTATTGAAATATCTCCGACAATAACTATTGGAAGTTTTCAACTACCTCTACCTACTATTAAAAAGAAATATGAAATGCTTATTGTTGGGGACGTTCATATCCCCGTTGAGGTAACTTAGTGATTTACGAAAGTTCTTCGGTTTCATGATAATCGAAAGTGGTTGTTAATAAGACTTGATCAACATTATTAATTGATCATTTTTTAGAGGTATGAAGTTGATGAATTTAGTGAGAACTACTTTCTGTCCCTACCTTTTCTTTCTTTTTTTATTATTTAAATAAAATAAAATGCCATATTTTGTATATCTTCTGAATTTCCCATGCAATAAAAAATGACCCAAAAATAAAAGTTCTCAGAATGCTCTGGAAATTTAATTCGATTTTTTTCTGAATATTTAAGAATTTTTTTGGTGAAAATAACATCAGAGGGAGGTGCACCAGGTGGGCACAACCCACCTGGGCGCGCCAGGACCCCAGGCGCGCCCTGGTGGGTTGTGGTCCCCATGTGGGCCCCCTCACTTATCTCTTCATCCCACATCACCACCTACCTCCATAAAAAATCATCATTGCTCTCTCTCTCTCTATCATGTTCTTGCTCCAGAACCCACGGATTTTGATCTCTTTGCTCGAAGCTCCATTTCTGAAACTGTTTCTGGAATTGTTGCTTGGTATGTGACTCCTCCATTGGTCCAATTAGTTCTAGCTTTAGTGGTATGTATTTTGAATAATTAGCTACTCTTGGTGCTGTTGTAGATGAGCTTGCATGTTGAATTCTTAGAGTTCTAAATAGTTTGAATGCTTGCTATGGCCTCTATGCATCCTTATGAGTAGTTGCTTTCAATCTTCTGAAGTTTTGTTGAGAAAAAAAAATTGTGGACTAAAAATTTCAGAATTTTGTTCATAGGAAAAAGATGAGTATCTTTAGCAAGTTTGCTTCCAAGAAGAACTCTAAGGGATTTATTTGGGAGTCATCTGATAGTGATCTCCATACCCGGAGAATGGCTGAGGTACGGCCGTGCGAATGGCCGCATAACCCGTTCATGGAAGGGGTCGGAATCCTTCAGGAGTTTGCACAATATGCTGCTAATGCCGGCCTCACCGACTTCATAGCAGTTGAATGTGAATAGTATCATTTCCTCATAAATTCATTTATGCAAAGTTTTAATTTCTTGAGTAGTAATAATCCTCCTGAGGTGCAGTTTAATTTATATGTTGAAACCCGTCAGATACCACTCACTGAATTTTCTGACATATGCATGATTCCTTCTAGCAGGAATTTAGTAGACCATAGGCCCATAGAGTTTGATGGTTTTTACCGCACTCTGACTGTGGGGGTGAGGGAGGGGTATCAGGTGTCACTGCCACTAGCTTACACTTTCTGGCTGTACATTATTTTGCTCTATTCATTACGAAGTGTTTGCTTGCTAGAGAGAAGGTAGGTGCACTCAGTGCTTCAGACTTTGCTGTTTTATGTCGTGCACTTTATGGAGACAACACTTACATCTTGGGAGCTATTGTGGCACGTCGACTCCACATTAACAGATCCAAGGGTAAAATACATGGTGGTATTTACGCTACTCGCTTGGCGACTCACTTTAACATTTAGATAGCGAGAACACTGACATTCCTGTTCCTTATAACCTAGTTTTCAGTGTGGACACTCATGCTATTATCCCATTGCCTGCACCTGCTTTGTTTGATCCTATTGCTAGGAGCGGGTACAGGATTATGCCTAAGGACATTGTCGCCTACCGGAACAACCTAGCTGTGGCAAAGGAGGAGCCTCGGGAGTGGGACCCTCAGGTACCCGCTCCCCAGCACTTCAACATAGGACCCATGGCTTCTTCGAGTGGTGATTACCAAGTCAGGCCAAAAGCCTAAGCTTGGGGGAGTACGTATTTCTACCGACATTACATTCATGTTCACACGTTTCATTTCTGTTGTCTGTGTCCACACTCTTTCATTGTATTATCCATGCTAAATTTATTTTCTCGCATTCTTCTTGTGTGTTTCAAAAACTTTGAGAAGATACAAAAATATTTCCTGCTTCTCTTTGATTTTTCTTTCTAGTGTAGTTAGATGTAGTATCTAAAAAGAAAACTCAAAAAGATTTCCTTATTCTTCTTTTACTTATTGGGAGCTTTCCCGTGTAAATAGTCTTTCTCATTTTTGTTTTTCCCTTTTATTTGCTCGTTCAAGAAATACCAAAAACTCCAAAAAAATAGTGTGTTTCTCTGAATTTCTTTTTCTTTCTATTGAGTCATACCGAGGAGAAGACCACGATGAAAATGTTGAGTGGCTCTCATATGCATTATTGTTGAGCTAACTAAGAGCATATATTACCTTGTCTTCTCCTTTTGAATAAAATGTTTGCAAATTCCAGCTTAGTCCATGGCACTCTTGCACTATTATTATTTTCATACCGTTCGGTCATGCACCAGCCGTGACTTTGAAGCCGGCTTAGTGAACCCGATGAAGGAGCGCTATGAGGTAAACACTTCAACTCCTTGTTACCTAAATATCCTTCCCCTTAGCCGCCAAGTTTATTGAACATGATAGAATAACATGTGATGTAAACTTCAGTCGTTGCATAGATCAACTCCAGTAGCCCCCAAGGGCCAGTTTATACTTGCAAATATAAACTGGGACTTTTTAATACCAGCGCCTTAACTTTTCATTGGTAGCCCCCAAGGGCCGGCTTAATAAATATGTTGAGCCAGGACTTCTTAACTCAACAAGAATTAACATTGCGCCCGTAGCCCCAAGGGTCGGCTTAACAAATATGTTAAGCCGAGACTAATCATCTTCTAGATATCCATAATCCCAGTCATAGCCTTCGTAAGACGGATCATCATCATTTGTCCGGGTCAGCAAATAAAGCCATGTTTGAAGAGCAATATGCATTATCCCCCAAGTGCCAAGTATAATACTTGTATTGTACTTGGGACCTCACAATGTTTGAAGAAGCAATAGACATTAACCCCCAAGTGCCAAGTATAATACTTGTATTGTGCTTGGGACTTCAAATATATTCATTTCCTTCTTATTTACTATTTACTTTTGCAGACTGAGCTTAACAGTAAAGAATCCCAAGTCACCGACCTTCAAGAGAATATCAAGTCTCAACAAGCAGAAACCTCCAAGGCCAAGGATGAACTGACTAGTGCCTTAGCCGCAATGGAAAAAATGAAGGAAAGCATCATGGCTGAACAAGCGGGTTGGGAGACAGAGAAAGTAGCCCTACTAAAGAGGGCTGAAGATGCAGAAGTGGCCCTTGAGCCGGTATCTTCAGAGCTTGCCGGTTTAAAACAACAAATTAATGCCATGAATGCTGCCGTTTTTGGTAAAATAACTCTTTTAATCTCTTAACATATGTTTATCCAATATGCTCTCGGCTTACAAACATCCTTGATGACACAGGATCCCGGGTTACCCATCATGGCTCAGACATGCGGAAAAAACTGAAGGCGGCTTACACACTCATAGAACATCTATATAGTGGCGCACAACCGGTTATTTGTGCAGCTGCTCACAACAAACCGGCTCCAACCCTTATCAAGGATACGTTGGATAAGCTATCGGTGCTGCATGTGTGGATCGAAGAGTTGAAAAAATCAGCTTCAAGAGCCGCTGCACTTACTGCGCTAATCCGGGCCAAAGCGTGGCTAGTTGACTTGAACCGGCAGACTTGGCAAACGACTGCCCAAGCATAAAAGAAGATGGGTCACCCTTCACTTCAGATGAATTCACCACTCTTACATGGGAAATGCGTTCTTTGGCTACCAAACTGGCTAAAGACACTGATCTTACTCATTACCAACCGGTTTATGATGCCAACAATAAGAAGGTGAAGGCACAGACTCATGATGCTCCGGACCTGACTCCTCCAATCCGTAAGCACACTTATGCCCCTAATGTTGATCCATCCACACTTATAAGTGATGAAGCTATATTCAGAGCGTTAACTGGGATCGAATGGTCGACCACTAACTTCTAGCCAATGGGTGAAGAGGAGGCAGATGAACCGGTGCTGGACGAACCACAACCTTCAACACAACAAGGCCAAGAGTCGTAAGCCATAAGCCGACTTAGCATCTTCTTTCTATGAAACTGCTAAGACAATTACTCCTCTGGGGCATTCGATGCCTTTGTAATAGGCTTTAGTTAAACTCTTGATCTGCCATGCCATCGTGCATGTTTTGTTCTGCGTGATACTATTGATCTGTCAAGTTGAAGATCTGCCACGTATGTTTATGATTTCATCAACTATGTGCACCAGACTTATTTATTGTACATGCACACAAACACATGACAAGGATCATGGCGATTTACTGCAGGACGGGTCATAATACCATATCAAAAACCACTGGTGGCTAAAGATAGTCCATAACCAGGGCCGGTTTAATCATGACCTTTAATAAAAAGTATCATACTTGTGATACCGCACCGGCTTAATTTACCAGCGGAAGATGGGTGAAAACCCAAAAGATTGAGCGTACAAAGCTCTGTGCAAGTTGACACGTACTGCCAGCTTAATACGCCATATGCAGCAAGGGGTAATATCCCAAACTTAGAGCGTAGCACTTCCAAGCATATAAAATCATTATATCCTGGCGACTTATAGCCTTCAAGCCAGTCCGGGTTAATAAACACCGGGTAATTTCAAGTATAAATAAGAAGGCATAGCCCTCCTTGGTTTTTAACCATGTATCAATATGTCACAGGAGAGGAAACTCAAAAAATGTTCAAATCAAATACAAAAAAGCAAGGCTTTCATAGGCGGCCAAGCCTAAAAATAAAGCGTGTTCAAGGGTTGCATAGCCACTGAGTTAAACCTTCATACAAACCTTATAAGCTAGACCTCACATAACCAATCGTCGTTTTAACTTTGACAAAGTCAGGGTCTATATAAGATTGATTTGTCAAAAGTACGGCTGGTCGTTCCAGGATTACCTGGGCGGAGTGGCAGCCTTAAAAAGGCAGGATAACTCAGGTTTTTAGGTGAATACACCTAGCTTCCAAACCTGGCTTTTAAACCTATTACAAGGGTCATAAAAACTCTTGTCCGTTGAACAAAGAGCCCCCAAGTAACATTATATTCCAGGCATATAAGCCGGATCAACAAGGGTAGTCACAGCTATGCTCAATGAGCAGGAAGCCCCCGAGTGATATGTTTCTGAGCTGTGCTCAATGGGTACCTATGTTTGAGTTGTGCTATGCATCAAAATCTCTTTGGTCCCTGTAATTTGGCATCAAGCCTTTAAGTGATCATATAAAATAAAGACTCAATTTCTTAGAAATGAAAAGGCAGAGTCCCTGAAATATTAGGGATGCCGGCTTTATTATATTAATCATAATATTTACATTGTCAAAATATATACATCAGGTGAGCCGGTGGCTCAGGTATAATAAGGCCGAAGATGAGCAATATCCACAGCCTGCGGGTCTCCTCTTCCGACGTGCATGAGTCCTTGCGGTCTCGAACATCGATAAGGTAGTATGACCCATTGTTTAGATTTTTGCTTACCACAAAGGGCCCTTCCCAATGTGGGAATAGTTTGTGCATATCAGATTGATCCTGGATAAGCCGGAGCACCAAGTCACCTTCTTGAAAAGTTCTGGTTTTAACTCGGCGGCTGTGATAGCGATGCAGATCTTGTTGTTAAATCATCGGACGAGCCGCTGCAAGGTCATGCTCCTCATCTAACAGGTCAAGTGCATCTTGACGTGCTTTTTCATTGTTAGCTTCAACATAAGCTACCACGCGGGGCGAGTCATGACGGATGTCACTAGGGAGAACCGCCTCTGCTCCGTAAACCATGAAGAAAGGCATGTAACCCGTAGATCTGTTGGGGGTAGTATTGATACTCCATAACACGGAAGGTAACTCCTCTACCCAACAACCTGACGTCCTCTGCAAAGGAACCATAAGCCGGGGCTTGATGCCTCTCAGGATCTCTTGATTGGCTCTCTCAGCTTGACCATTAGACTGGGGGTGAGCTATTGATGATACATCAAGCCGAATATGCTCACGTTGACAAAATTCTTCCATAGCACCCTTGGATAGATAGTGCCATTATCAGTTATAATACTGTGTGGAAAGCCAAAACGGAAATCACCTTTTTTGATGAATTGAACTGATGTCGCTGCATCACATTTACTAATCGGCTCTGCCTCAACCCACTTTGTAAACTTGTCAACCGCCACCAGGAGGTGTGTCTTTTTATCTTTGGACCATTTGAAAGGCCCAACCATATCGAGCCCCCAGACTAAAAACAACCAAGTAATTGGAATCATCCTCAATTCTTGAGCCGACACGTGAGCTCGGCGTGGAAACTTTTTACACCCATCACATTTTCTGACTATATCCTCAACATGGGCGTGAGCCATCAGCCAATAAAAACCATGAAGGAAAGCCTTGGCTACAAGAGACTTAGAGCTGGCATGATGACCACAATCTCCTTCATGAATCTCTCGCAGAATCTCACAACCTTCTTCAGGAATAACACAACGTTGAAATGCCCCTGTAACACCGCGACTATGCAACTCTCCATTGACAATGGTCACTGACTTAGACCGCCGGGTTATCTGCATGGCCAAAGTTTCATCCTCAGGTAACTCGCCCCGGGTCATAAGCCAAATATGGAACTGTCCAATCAGGAATAGCATGAAGAGCCGCCACTAGCTGTGCTTCCGGGTCAGGGATAGCAAGATCCTCCTCTGTAGGCAATTTAACAGAAGGGTTATGCAGAATATCCAAGAAAGTGTTAGGTGGCACCGGCTTATGATGAGATCCTAACCGGCTTAAAGTATCAGCCGCCTCATTTTTCCTGCGGTCAAACATGTTCAACTTGATAACCCTTGTAATGACCCGCAATAGCGTCAACCTCTCGACGATAAGCTGCCATGAGTGGATCCTTAGAATCCCATGTTCCAGAAACTTGCTGAGCTACCAGATCCGAGTCACCAAAGCACCTCACCCGGCTTAAGTTCATTTCCTTACCCATCCAAAGACCATGGAGCAAGGCCTCATACTCAGCCGCATTGTTAGTACAAGGGAACATCAACCGGAGAACATTAGAAAATTTATCACCTCACGGGGAAGTCAAGACAACTCCAGCCCCCGAGCCCTCCAATTGCATGGATCCACCAACGTGGATAGTCCAATATGTGCTATCTGGTTTCTCCTCATGCATCTACAATTCTGTCCAATCATTGATGAAATCCACAAGCGCTTGAGACTTGATGGCTGTACGAGCCACATACTTTAAACCATGAGGTCCAAGCTCAATGGCCCACTTGGCTACCCGACCTGTGGCTTCTCTGTTTTGAATAATATCCCCTAAAGGAGCAGAACTAACCAAAGTGATAGGATGACCCAAAAAATATTGCTTGAGATTTCGACTAGCCATGAACACTTCTGCCAATGTGGATACCTCTGCTTGGACTCAATAAGTACTTCACTGATGTAGTAAACCGGCCGTAGAACCGGATGCTCTTTCCCTGACTCCTTCCTTTCCACCACAATGGCTACACTGACAGCTCAGCTATTGGTAGCCGCATACAACAATAAAGGCGCTTTATCAATAGGAGCAGCCAATTTCTGTGAAAAGGCCGGACCGTTTGACTTGGTCAAAAGGTAGCGGCCTGGCCCACGACAAGCCTGTTAACGGCCTGTTCACATATAGCCCATTTACAGCCCACTAACCCAGGGCCCATTTACGGCCTATCTGAATTAGGCCCAGTAGCGTCATCTGGGCCGTCCAATATAATTCCAGCCCGTTTTAACTTTCGGCTCATGTATGGCCCATGACGTCTTTCGCCCCATATGAGGCCATTAGTAACTCTTGGCCCATTAACGGCCCGTGGTAAAACTGGCCCGTAATGAACAGTGTATCACTTTATACCCATTAACGTCACGTGGTGAAACGGGCCCGTAATGAACAGTGTATCACTTTATACCCATTAACGGCCCATTATTCCGTTGGGCCATTTCCAGCCCATGTTATCTTTCGGCCTTCTCAGGGCCCATTTATTCTTGGGCTCATTTCCTGCATTTGTTTACTTATGGCCTGTTACTGTCATTTTCTGCTTGTGGGCAAAATTCAGCCCGTGGTTACAGTCGGCCCGTTTGTGGCCCGTTAATATGTTGGGCCGTTTTCATAGCGCCATCAAATACGGCCGATTAACGACGGCCCGTTATGGTTGGCCCATGAACGAACGATTTCAACTCTAGCCCATTTACGGCCATAATGTGGTCTGTTATTCGCCCATGTTTGGCCAACCGATCATACGGCCCGGAGAAGGCCCATTGATGATACGACCCGTAGAAGGCCCATTGTGTCTACGGCCCATATAAGGCCCATTGTTTCTACGCCCTGTAGAAGGCCCATTGTTTCTATGGCCCGTAGGAGGCCCATGTTAACTACAGGAAATATGTAGCCCATGGTTATTGTGGCCTAGTTTGAAAAAATAGGTTATTGCAGCCACTAGCAAACCGCGGAAAAAGAATTGCACTGACTACAAGAAAACAAATAAACAAGACAATAAGGAAATAAATTAGCAAGCAACTTATGCTAGGCTATCACAGCTATTACACATATTACATCCACTAGGCATCAAAGTTCGCCACCAGTGCAAATATAGGGAACAAAGCAGCATATAAACACCGTAGCAAAACAAGTCCAGAACTGAAACCACTTCAGAAGAGCTCAAGAAACAATATCCTGGGTACCCATAATGCTGGCAAGATGCTTAGCAAGCTTATTAAGTTTCTCTTGTTTGGCGCTTAAATCTTCTAGCACTTGATGTTGCACCAGAAAGTATGCATCTGAATTCTGCAGGGACTTCCTCAGTCCTTCGGCTTCCTGTCGCATAACATCTGATCAATGTCTTTCAACTTGAAGTTGAGACTCAAGAAGTTGAACTGATTCAGGCAGCGAGTTCGAAGAGCTGGTGCCAGTAGTAGTAGCAAGTAACTCAAACACTACATCAAGACAGGACTTTGGGTTGTCTCAGTGTCTTCATTATAGTTTTTATCAGCTTTCTTGGATTCCAACAGGGATGTCTCACTATCTTGAACCTTATCTGCATTACTTCCTTTACAATTGCATAACGGGGTACTCTTCTCTGATATTTTATCCGCGTTCTAAAAGAGAAACAAACAAACACATCACAGGTTTACAATGTAGTATATGAAACTCATTTTGGTAAACCAGTTCAGTAGTAAGGTGGACATGATAAGAACATGAAACAAACATATATCTATGTAGTATGGTCACTGTATGGTCTATATCATTCTAGTTTATGTTGCCAAATCAAGATAGATACAGTTCGAATCATATCTTTTTAAGACAAAGCAGCATAGACAGAATATAAGTGAGGGAAACTACACAGCAATAACAACACTTGTAATGTGCATGGCATGAGAACATATCTGTTTATTCAATTGAAACTGAAATCAACATAGAGCAAGTTACAACAGAAAACACGTTAAAGAAACAGGTTTAAAACATACTTGTTGCGCCATTGGAGTTTCAATTGCATCCTTTAAATTTTAAATTAGTTGGTATGAGTAAATACAGTGATGCAAGAGAAAAGTAGTATGAACCATAGCTATGGAACCTGACCTGAGAAGAATTCTTCTGCTTTAAGCGTTGGCTTGGGGTTCGGAGTGGTGATCCTCGTGCTTTGGGCACTGCAATTGCCTTACTAACTGCTCGTGTCTGGGTGCTCTATGGTGGAGACGGTGCTGTGTCAACGGGAACTGGGTTACTATCTGATGGGGTTGGGGTTAGAAGGGGTGTAGCTGGTTCTCTGTCCTACTGGGTAGGGGTACAATCTGCGTGAGTCTGGGTTATGTGTGGTGGGGCTGGTTCTTGGGCAAGTACAATCGTGGTTCTATCTTCATCGACAGGTAGCACGATCTTTTCTAAAGACCGTGTTTTTACTCCCACAGATACTGCCATCACCCCCTCCAATTGAAATGGCTGATAAACAAGAAAAGTAATTGAATGTACAGACATTGTAAGATAGACAGGTGCAATGGATAGTAGGGAAGAAAATAGGGCATGTAATAATTCACATTTATGTGGTGTAACCAAACAGAATAGCAGGACATAATTTCACATATATGATGGCTAATTAAACAGGATAGCATGACACAATTTCACATGTATGATGGCTAACTAAACATGATAGAATGACATACTTCAAAATATGATGACTATGTAAACAGGATGACATGATATAACCATACGATGTGTCTATTAAAGTGGTTGGCATGCAATAAATCACAAACATGCCATCGATGGAAACATGATGGCATGATATAATTCACGGATAGAATGACATAATTCAAAATATGATGACTATGTAAATAGGATAAGATGATATAACTATATTATGTCTTTAGAAAATGGGTTGGCATGCCATAATTCAGATACATGCTGTCTATGTAAACATCATGGCATGATATAATTCAAATATATGATTTATATACTAAGGAAGTGAGCAGAGGGCAATCGCATATATGATGTGTCAACTAAGAAGATGGCATTCAATACCATGTGTATGATGAAAAAAATAAGCATTGCAATACAACATATGCATGATACGAGTAATATAACCCTGCCAAGTTTGAGCATACACCTCAGGGGGATAATAGGGCTGGTCATCTGCCTCTGAATCCTCCTCTCAAGAGCTATCTGTAACCAGCAAGATATCTGCTTCTACAGGTAGCATTGTCTGCTCTGAAGACCTTGTTTTCACTCTAGATTTCTCCATCACCAATTCAAATGGCTGATGCACAGAAAGAGGAGTTGAATATACAAACATTGTCGACAAAAGCAATGAGAAATACAAAAAAAGGACGACATGATATAATTCACATATATGACTTTTGGCTAAACAGCATGGCATTGCATAATTCACATATATAATGCCTTGCAACAAGATGGCATTGTATAATTCACATATATAATGTCTTGCAACAAGATGGCATTGCATAATTCACATATATGGTAATTAGACACTAAACAGGTGGCATTCACAGAAAGCATGTCTAAACTAAGCAAATGACATAGCAATGCAAGATACCATACACATGATATGAGCAACATAACCTTGCCAAGTTAGAGCATGCACCTCGGGGGGGGGGGGGAATAGGACTGGTCATCTGTCTCTGGATCCTCCTCTGAGGAGCTATCTGTAACCAGCAAGACATGTGCTTCGTCAGATAGCATTGTCTGCTCTGAAGACCTTGTTTCCACTCCAGATTTTTCCATGACCGTGCCGAATGGCTGATGCACAAGAAGAGTAATTGAATGTACTAAAATTGTTGACAAATTTAACACGTAATAAAAAAATGATGTCATGATATAATTCACATATAAGATGACTGGCTAACCAGGGTGGCATTGCAAAATTCACATATATGATGCCTGGGTAAACAAGATGGCATTGCATGATTCACATATATGATAAAGAAACTAAACAGATGGCATTGACACAAAGCATGTATAAACTAAGCAGATGACATCTTTGATGTATACAATAAGCAATGAAAGGCGCCATATGCATGATATTACCAACATCTGCATGCCAAGTTAGAGAGAAGACCTCATGGGGTAAATAGGAGTGGTCTTCTGCTTCTGAATCCCCCTCAGAACAATTATCTTCCTCTTGATTACGATCCGAAATGGGTGGAGGAGGGCTGCCTTTGCACCCACCATGGAGCGACGTCTGCATGAAATTTTATTGCAAGGCAAGGCTCGTCTCTTTTACTCCACATGTTCAGTTCCATTGTGTACAATAACTGACATGCATAGGAATAAAACATAGTGAGATTATGTAAGGAGTGCATGCACAAATCCAGATTGATGGTAGCAAACTGTGGATAGACCCAAAACCAATGATAGCAGGCAGATAATAGCTTTAGTAAAAAATACAGATAATGGCTCCTTTACTGTTTGTTTGCACCCAACATGAAACTCATAGTAGACACCCGAGATTAACCAGATAGTAGATAGATAGTACTGATTGCTGCCCCAATATGTACCCCACAATCATTTAAAAACTCAGGTTTAAGCATAAGTTTGGACCTGACTCAAAGTCTAATAGGTGAACACGACGATAAAGTAGCATGTCATCATATTAAGCGATGCATAACGTAAGCAGACACGGAAGAGTGCGACCTCTCTTGCGGACCCGTGTAGTCCTCAAGGTCATCTGCTCTGTTGATGATGGTAATGCAGTTGTCATGGCTGCCGGTGGTGGGGAAGAAGATCTAAGGCGGCGAAAGACAGTATGGACAGCGGATCCCTTCTGTGGTGAACCCTTCCGTCGTTGGAGCAGCTGAGCTGGGGTGGAACACAACACCGCAGGTGCCGGACGAACCGCACAAGGTTTTCTTTGACACATATCTGTAACAGAAGTAATTGTGTAAGGGCTTCTTTGAATTTGAGGATTCTAACAATGCAGGGATACAAAATTGACAAGAATAGGATAGGAATGCACGTGCAAAACAGAGAATTTAAAAACACATGATTTCTGCCAATCTGGGTGTTTGCTTCACAAGAATTAGAAGAACACAGGATGCAAGGAAGCATGGTGAGATTAAGTCAAACCATAAGAAAATGTATGGTTATAATGCTATTATGCTACTATCTCTTAGTCTTGTGCTTCATGAATAGGAATTTGAAAAGGAGGACAAGTGGAAGTTAAAATTCCTACGGTTTTTCTTTCAAGGAGACAATAAAGGAACAAATCCTACAATTTTCCTTTGCTCCATTCCTTTGCACCAAATTCATGAAAAGTAGTAACATAGGAAACTTTCCAATTCCTATGTTTTTCATTCACTTTTCCTTTCAAGCACTAGCGATTCTAGTAGGTAGGCTTGAGCAAGGAAAAGCCTACACTAAAAAATGTTTTTGTGCTACTTCTATTACTTTGGACCCAGGCCACTGCCCTATTAGCTCAGCTCCCAGGGCAATCGACAAATGCACAGCTCAAACGCGCAGAGATAAATAATGATGGCGTTCAAGAGAGTCCATCACAGATAGCTAAGTTGCCTGGTACCTCACTGCTTGTCATATAGTAGGATAAAATAATCATATTTCCCGTTACTCCGTGTGCTCAGTGGACAATATATATAACATGTAGAGTAAACAAGAGACGTAACAAGTGTACAACCTCTTTGGAGAAGCCATGTCGATCTCAGCATGATTGGGTTGGCCGGTGAGGATACTCCGGCTGAATTGGCTGTCGGAGGAGGGGAAGAAGATCTTAGGCGTCTGGAGATGGAGCCCGAGGAACTGCTCTGCTGTGATGGAGAGTTTCATCGTTGGAGCAGCTCCGGTGAGTTGTACGACGCTGGCTGAAGCAGGACAAGATAGACAACATTATCCTGAGTGGAATTCTAATAGCATCTCCAATAGATGATGTAAAATACATAACCACAAAGTTCTAGATGTAAAATACATCATCCGCTCATCTCTGAACTTAACTGCCGAAACTGAATTTAATTATCGAAACTGAAACTAACTGTCGAAACTAAATTTTGCTGTCGAAACTGAACACACTAGAGGTGAGGCTACATGTCAGTTGACTGATTTTTTCATCTCTGGTCAATCGATTTTGCAGCCATTGGATACGAAATCAAGGGCCTGTAGTTCATCCTCAACCTGCACCCCCCTGAGCCGCCAGCCACCACCGGCCAAACAGCCGCCCCCCGCCGCCCGTGGCCGGCGGTGCGCCACCCCGCCCACCCCTAAAACACTCCCCACTGCTGGTCCGCTGCCGCCCCGGCCATCCCTCTAACCCCCCCCACCATGCGGAGCTTTTTCTCCGGCGATCCCCATGCCACTGCCCCACCACCATCG
>NC_041384.1:339110983-339129413 GCF_002162155.2 Triticum dicoccoides
TGGCGAGCCCCCCTCCCCGTGCACGCCTGGTTCTTCCTTAACTCTGGCAAGCCCCCCACCCCCTGAAAATTGATTGACCCAAAAGTTGATTCAGTCGACTGAAGTGTAGCTAAATCGGAGCACATCGCAAACAAGAGCAAGAGCGAGAGCAGCAGCGCGAGCAAGAGCAAGAGCAAGAGAAGACAAGGCAGGGGAAAGAGAGCAAAAGCAGAGCAGCAGCGCGAGCGAGAGCTAAAGCAGCAGCAGCTCCTTCTGATGTGGACATCGCCGCCGAGGGAGCAACATCGTGGAGGAAGTGGTCGGCGACGCCGCCGTGGATGGAACCGCGTCGTGTCAGCTCGGGACCGAGCGCCGACACCACCGTGAGATCGAATCAAGAAGAAAATGTGGCAATTAGTGTACAACCTCTTTGGTGGCGCCGATTAGGCCGCATCTTCATCCGAGGAAATGGTGATGATGATGCTCCTCCGGTGGTGCAGGTGAAGATGGTGGTATGGGAATGGAGGTGGCATGAAAGACGAGGGGAGCGTCGGGGCAGCTCCTTGGAGGTGGAGGATGGGGTGGCTGAACCGGCGGGATGACCAAATCGACGACAGATCCTCATCTAGTATGGTGGATGAGGGACGTCAGGTGTTGCTGTGAACGACATCATCAGGGAAGAGGCTCCGGCTGGGTGGCGGGCGGAGGAGGGTGTGGGACTTCGTGGGTTTTCCCGGCCTCGGTGTACGGATGGGTGGATGGATGGGATGGCAGTGGGGAACCATGGCTTAGGGACGCGCTTGTCCAAAATGTGGTGTAAGTTACGAAAGTACCCCCAACGATTTGAGGCGGTTCTTTTGGTTTAGGGGTATCACGGGCATGTCGCGTGTCGGGATTTGACAGGAGGTGGGAGTTTTCGCGCGCGTTGTAATTTTGGAATAGCAAGGCGTGGGTTGAGATGGAGGGTGTTGTCGGAGCACAATGAGACAAAGATATATCTTAAATATTTCGGGCTAACAAGGCGCGGGTTGAAATTTCTTGACAAGCCTAACATGTACTGTACCAAATCAATTCGCACTACAAATGTCATTCAAAACTTTGAATTCATGTTATGTTCAATTAAAATATTTCGCTACGTTTATAATGCATGCAACCTACTACTCAAATGAACGTTTTAGTGCATTCCAAACGTATATACTACCACTTCAATATGAACTAAATTTGAATTCGTTTCTCTATTTGAATAAGATCCACAATAATGATTGTTGTGAAGTCAAAGCATTTGAATTTGTTTCTCTATTTTAATAAGATCTACAATCATCAATATTGTCAAGTTAAACCATCGTTTGTGTATTATCTTCACAGTACACCACATGATTAGTCTCGAGTTACATATGAACTATGTGTACTATATGAACTCAAACTCGATTTTTTGAATCCACATTATGTTGATTTCAAATCATAGTAAATTTCAAGATCTAGCTAGATCTTCATAAGCTAAACCATGTCTCATATGTATAATGTGTTTATCACATTATGTATGATGCCCCGCCCCCTACGCCTACAAGTATTTAGATGTGAGTTGCAAACACCACACATTACCACAAATTCAAATGAAATGTGAGAATGTTTGATATATAGTATTGTTTAGATTGTTTGATCTTTAGTTGTAAGCTGCAAACACCACACATTATCACAAATTCAAATAAAATGTGAGATTGTTCGATGTATAGTATGGTTTAGATTGTTCAGCATTTAGCTGTGAGTTGCAAACGCCATGCATTATCACATTATGGTATAACATGTGCAAAACCACAACACGCGTATCACCGCTATATTCATGCATGCATATGTTTAAAACACTATGATCTCCTATTCAAATATATGAATCCAATTCCATATCAAATTATGATCTTTGTTAGTCTCTTACACCCACACAATACTCTAGCCTTTGTTGCTACCACTAACTTTCTCTTGTGCATTCACACGCCCTCCTCGCCCTCCCCCTCCCTCGGCATTCTATCCATCGCGCACATTCATTTTTTCATTAGGTTGTTCTCCCACAGTCCCCACAACTCCTTTCCGACACACAGCGATCGATAAAACCTCTCCAGCGATGTCTGCCTACAACATACACACGCACCTTCAATCTCCTTTATGTGTCCTTGCCTCGTGTCTCTCATACGGTCCCACACACGTGTAAACTCTCGCCCCTCTTTTCATTGATCTCACAACCGCACACTCCTCCCCCTATCTAGCTAGTAGCTGGGCCTCTCGCACCACCTCCTAGCTCCATTCTCTCTGTCTATCCGTCTCGCCGGGCCTTATTTGCCTCTAACAAATGGACGTACACCGACCGATCTCCCGCTATACATATAGCTAGCTAGGTCCTTATAACTCGTTTTCCCCATGTGTCGATCGATCTACCTCATTAGTTATGTCTCTCCCTTCCTCCGACAAACAACAATTGATCTATCGATCTAGTTAGGTTTGCATACCAAACACATGGTTCCCCTTCATCATCCATGGATGCGTCCCGACAAATCTATCACGCACAGGCACACACAGAAACACATCCCCACTCTTATTGATAATACTGCAGTTCCACCCTCAGTTTGTCTAGTAGGCCTCTCCCACCATCTTCGAGAAGCAACTCCATCACCCATCCAACACTCTATCCCTCACCCTCCCTCTCTCTCCTCTCTCTCTCTCTCTGTCCCATCCTATTTCCCGTCCTTCAGCTATGTATGGATGTCGACCGATCTCCCTCAAGACATAGTTGGGTCTCTTCTTCTCAACACATATACGAGTCATTCTACCTCTATAGTTAGGCCTCTGCCTACCCCTCCCCCCACTCCCCTCCCCCCCACACACACATCGATACATCGAGCGCACTAGTCATGTCTCCCTGCCACACACAAACTTGACTTGTGCCCTCTGACGTTCCGATAGGTCATTTGCCCTATATCTTTGACTTGCACACACACACAATTTCGATGGCTCTCTTCATCGATCTTGCACCCACCCACTTGATCCTCTCTTCGACTCTATTGATATCTATTACCCCTCCCTCTCTTCCCATGGCTCGCTCGGCCCTCTATATATGATATGGATAGGCCTCCATTTCACACACATTGCATGCAAAATTTTGTTTGAGATGCCATTGACACATATTCCCACAAATACATTCATGAAATCAACCTCCCCCAAACAAAAAACACTCACTAACACACAAGCCATTTTTCTAGGTTTGTATCTCTCACACACACCCACGTAGGAGGGAGCGTGCACAAAGAGAAGAGGTGCATGCACGACGCACGTACTCTGGTCTCTTTCCCAACCACACCCGCGTGGGTACACGCTGGAGCTCATTTCTGTACGAAAAGGTAGCCCATGTGGTAATTTGACACATGTACTGGTTGTCCACTAGGTGGAGGGAGGATCGTCTACCACGGGTGAACAAACAAATTGCGACTTGATGCGTTATATTAAAAAAGAGGCAAACCATGTGGGGCCTACCTTAGAAGCAAGGCTCTATACACTGGAGTACTTTTGATGTGTCCCGTCAACTCACAGAATGAGGAGAAGCTTGCTTAGTACGCCGTCTCCCCCGCCCACGGGGGCGGTGGCTCGCAGGATGAGGTGAAGCTTGCTTACTAGTAGTATTACTGTACACCTTACGCCCGCTCCCTCGCCCACGCGCGCGGTGGCTCACAGGACGAGGAGAAAATTTTACTACTCCCTTCGTTTAATCCTCATCCCTACTACCTTGGTTAGAGAGATTATCATATTGTTTGGAATATATATGTCCTTTAGTAGATTTCAATATAAACTACTAGTACATACTCCAAACACTGATGTATGTAGACGTATTTTAGAGTGTAGATTCACTCATTTTGCTCCATATGTAGTCCATATTGAGGCCCTGTTTGGTTCATAAGTCCTAGGACTTTTTCTAGTCCCAACAAAAAAGTCCCTACTCCTTAAAAAGTCCCTCCCTATTTGTTTTCAGGGAATAAAAAGTCCCTAGTCCCTCCCTAGAGGTTATTGAATGACCATGTTACCCCCAGTATACAGAAATATAACAACCAAACAACACCATGGGGGCAGCAGGGCAATGGATGCAGGGAGGGGCATTGTTGGAAAAGTCCCAAAAAAGACTATCCATGAGAGTCTTCTTCATTACGTCCCAAAAAGCAAGTTTTAGTCCCTAGTAGTCCCTCATGTTTGGTTAAAAAGTCTCTAAGAGGGACTTTTTCTAGTTCCTACACTAAAAAGTCCCTGGAAACAAACACCCCCTGCATAAAGTTGAGACACTTATTTTGGAACGGGGGGAGTACATATTTGCTATGATCTGTCAATCATTGAGATGCAATAGCATGCATGTTAGTCTCCTTTGTATTTGATGAAATGTTGCAACGGGCAACCTTGGATGCAAGATACATGCAACAGAAGCTGGAAGCTTCATAGCATTGTACTATCTCGCTGATAAATTACAGTACGTACTATACTAGTACTTCCTCCGTTTCTAAATATAAGTCTTTGTAGAGATTTCACCATGAACCACATACGGATGTATACAGATGAATTTTAAGTGTAGATTCATTCGTTTTGTTCCGTATGTAGTCCACCTAGTGGAATCTCTACAAAGACTTATATTTAGAAACGGAGGGAGTACTATGTAAAGAGTTAGGTGTCACACGGTGTCCAGAAAATATGGTGATAGTGTGAGGTGGGCCATGTAATCACTGAGCCTGCGTGTTTTCACTGCTCTTGCACTCCACTGCCGTAAGAATGGAGAAAATTGTAATCTAGTAGTACCTCCTTTCACCGAAAGTGTGGGACATCCAGCAGTCCTACCACCTCCGTAATAATGACCAATGAGCCGTCAAATCACATAGACCCAGCAGTAAGTTGGACGGACGAAGCAACCATCACTCTTGAATCCGCTTCTCCCTTCAACGCAGGAGCAAGTGAGAGGTCGTGCCCGCTCTGCCCAGGCATGAATGCGGCACCGATTCTGTGGAGCGGCGATGACCGCTTTGGGTGGGAAGCACGCGCGGGCGATTGAGGGGCTTTGGGTGGGCCAGGCTGGTCAGGAGTGGGCGTGGAAGCTGTCCGCCTGGCCCTACCAGATGCCCAGAAACGAGAGGATGCACCGACTCTCGCGGCTAAAATCGTACACTACACACCATCTCTCTATAGGAGTAGGTCGATCTGTCGCTCTCTCTAACACAAACATGTTGTTAAACACACACTGACACACGCACACGCACACACAGGTTCATAGAATAGGAAAATCGTGCGAGTGCGAAGCCACAGGAAGTGAGATACAAATGGAGTACGTACAAGAAGCGAAGAGGTGACGAATATTCCATCAAATCTGGACTGAGGAGTAGTACTCCCTCCTTCTAGGTGTTAATTCATCTTATGGAAATAAGATATTCCCAAAATGTTTAGGCGTCATCCATTAACTTTGCATCTCAATCCCCTCCTGGCCTCGTTGCTAGCGAGCGTTGTTACTTAGGGAGCGTTTGGATCCTTATCAAGAACAACTTATAGCATAGACGGGCAAGGTTAGGTGTTTGGAACTATTAAAATATGTTAGCTTTTGTGGGCCAGCTAGCGTGGGTGGGCTAGAAAAACCTTGCTAGCTCAGGAGAGCCAGATCGGCTCGCTTCCGACGGCAAACTTCACGTAGTAGTAACATAGACTAGTAACATATGCATGTTACTAGTCCAAGTTACTCACCACTATGACCAGCCTAAGAAATGTAACCAAACGCTCCTTACTCTGCCTTGTTATCTCCCCTGGAAACCCAATGCATGGAGTGAAACTACGCGTTGATCAGTCAAGAAATCAAAGTCGGCTTGCATGCGAGTTAATACATGGCCCTGCATGGTAGCTAAAACATCATATCTTTGTTTTTTGGATTAATTGTTGCGTTTAGAGACAGAAATTAGGGCTTTGATTAGAGGAATGACCGGTCAAGTTTGTCCTTCTCCTCCAATCTGCTTGCACCTTGGTCCCGCTGCACCTTCTAACATGACTTATTACACCTAGACGGAGGGAGTCGTACAAGATACGGTGGCACAACGACTTAGGATGAATACAAGTGCCCAAAATTGTGTGCATGTTATAATAAGGATTCACTTAAAATAGTACGTGAGTGAACAGAGGGATCAATCGGATAGTGTTCCCGAGCAGTAGCGAGATGTGTGAAGTAAGATACATCGCTGGCGCTTTTAATTTTTCTTATTAATTTGTTTGTTTCATCCTTTGACTGGTGGGACCCAACATACTATGTGGAGAGAGTTAAGGTGACTAAGGCTGCATTATTTCTGCACCACTTTGGATAGTCTTACCACCAAAGCCACATGACACGATTATGATTTAAATCCCAATGACTCCCACACAAAAAAAACACGACATGCTTGTCACACGAATGCAGGAATGTCTAAAAGGTTATTCTCCTCTCGTTGAACATAACAGGAGGGTTGTGTAGCTGGTTAGCCTGTTTGCTCATCAAACTTGAGGTCTCGGGTTCAATAACTACACTTGAGCATAATTCGTGCCAGGAGGATTCTTTGACTGCTCAAAATGGATGGATACGGAGCTATACGATCAGCTGCAGCCTCAGCGCTTGTTATCTAGGGTTTGCACTCCTCACACTCTCTCCAGTATATATATACACGCTGGAGCCTCAGCGCTTGTAGTTGCTCTCTTCACACTCTCTCACCCTCTCCAGATCTAAACAAGACTTCGTTGGCCTCTCTCTCTCTCCCCTCACTGTTAGTCTGCTTGTAGTTGCTCTCTTCACACTCTCTCACCCTCTCCAGATCTAAACAAGGCTTTGTTGGCCTGTCTCTCTTCCCTCACTGCTGGTCAAAGAGCCGGCAGGATCCGTCCACCGGGAAGGGAAGGAGGCTTAACGTTGTCGCCGTCGGCTAGGGAGGGAATCCACTACCGGCGCGGCTGTTCACTTTCACCCATCGGTGGCACGAGAGGGCCTCCGACCTCTTCTTCTTCGCCGCCGTACATAGTGTGGGCCGAATGGCCTCCGGTCGCCCACCGAACCACACCCCTAGAACCTTAAGGTATAATTTACTTATTCCACATGCATTGCTCTAGCTGCATGTGGGCTTTTTCCGCTTCTGCACTCGAATCTAGGTGTTGGATCAAACAGGAAAGTAGTGGGGAAAGTTGTATACCATGAATCTAGGACGTGGTTCAAAGAGGAAAGGAATGGGGGAAAATAGTGGGAAAAGTTGTATAGCATGAATCTAGGACGTGGTTCAAAAAGGAAAGGAAGGGGGAAAGTAGTGGGGAAAGTTGTATCGCATGAATCTAAGACGTGGTTCAAAGAGGAAAGGAATGAGGGAAAGTAGTGGGGAAAGTTGTATAGCATAAATCTAGGACGTGGTTCAAAGAGGAAAGGAAAGGGGGAAACTACTAGTACAGACTGGCTATCTAGCACCTACGTTGGTCGAAAAGGGAAAACAATGACAAACGCAGTACACACATCTACAACAAACTGATCTTTTGTTTTGGGGGACAAGGCTGTAGAGTTTGAGCAGGACTAGATTTGTTGCGCTCACATAGGGAAAGGTGTCTAAAGATAACAAAACTAGGACCAACACAAATATGCTCCTTGGTTGTTTGTTCTTTGTTGCAATAGACTGTGCATCACCCCAGTACATCGGTAGATGCACATGGTGCTGGTGCGTCCACTGTCATGTGCAACTCTTTAGCTGTTGTTAATCTAAGGCCATGTTTGGTTAAAAACTCCCTAGTCCTACCTGCTTGGTTCCAGGGACTAAACATGGACTAGAGTTTATTAAATGACATGCTAAAAGACCATGTTACCCCTAGTAATGAACTAATAGAGACAAGGTGTGATGCTTGGCAGGGGCAACTGTTGGAAAAAAGTCCCAAAAAGACTCTCCCTCAGGGTCTTCTTTCATTAGTACCAAATGCCCACTTTTAGTCCCTATAAGTCCCTCCTGTTTGGTTTAGATGGGACTGACACAGAGTTTTTTTAGTCCCTCCACCAAAATGTCCCTGTAAACAAACACCCTCTAATAAGGCCGCTGGAAAATTGATGCAATGCCACAGTTAAAAGAAAATTACATGTTTAACGAATTTTATTGTTAATATAATATCTCTGTTAATATTAATCAGTGCCACCGTTTGAGAAATTCTACTATCTTACTTTCTTTCCCATTTAAATAAGGTAGATGCTTCTTTTTGTTGGCTTCTGTGTCATCCACCATTATTGAACACTAGTTGTTTCCTTTGCACCTCTGTGTAAATAGGGTTATCTACTTCACCTCGTTGCCATTATGACCTTTTGTTGCACCGCACAAAATACTTTTTTAAGAGTGTTTTGTGCAGTTCAACCAAAATGTCACACCGACCGCGTTGCTTGATTGCTTGATCTTAGTGGAACTGCACAAGAGGAGATCTTACTTCCTATCCGTGTTGGCAAATTTGGTTCAGATCTTCTTCTTGTGAGTTGTTTGAATTCCGCGTCATGAGAGGTCAGTACTAGACTTCTTTCACATGATTCTGCAGTGTGCTTTCATATGTTGTGCTACTTGTATGGTAATGTTGCTTGATTTTAGTGAACTGCACAAATGGAGACAAGATTTCCAATCTGTATGTGCACCGTAATATCCCATTGAGGTAAGATAAGGATATTTCACAACTGTTGGCCTATATTTTGCCACTTTCATCAGAAAATTAATGTCATTGTTTAGTGCTATGCTTGTGCAACCTAATTGACATGCCAAATCTTACATTAAAGGCGAAGCTTGTCTGTTATTGAACCATGGCATTAAGGGGAAGAACAACCGGAAGAAAAACAAAAATCAACTCCAGGTGCTGTAATGAAGCACTGGAACTGTGATGACACAAGTAATTATATAGTTTTGCATCATAATGTATTGCTATGGCTGGAACGGGCAATTGTTTTGCCACTGATTTGATGCCACTCTTAATGTAATATGTAGTTATCTCTACTTGTGCAAAGAGGGATATTCTTTGAAGATACCATATTTTAGTGGAACTACACAAGAAGATGTTGGAAACATTAAACTAATTGAGGAGTATATAGTAAGCATGGCCGCCACAGTAGATAGCAAGAGATGGTTTCGGAGAAGTGCTTCATTTATATGCTCTACTCAATAAGCCTCCTGACAAAGGTTAGTACTCGCCCACTGATTTCATCCATATGATTAAGCTTTGTCATCTCTATTGGTGTTGTACTACTGTTTAGATACTGCCATCAAAAAGTGGTATTGTCCTTGAGAAGTGCTTCATTTGTGTTGTTTTAAATATTTCCTTTCCTTTTTTTGAGCAAACAGGGATGCTATCATTTAGTTGTCCTCTTGTCTTTGCACAACAGGATCATCCTCCTCTGAAGAAGAATATGGAGTACATGAAGTGACTAGTTCCTATTATGCCAGGATGAAGAAGCCATGTCTATCTTCTCATCAAAAGGAGCAGTTGAAGGATGGTTACATTACCCCCCACAAGACCAAACTAACTTCAGCTCAGAAGGACTGGCAAATCTCCATTTTCTTGCTGTGATGCGCGAGTACAATGTTGTTCTAGGATTCTTTCCGGTGAGTTTCATTTTTCTAAACGTGTGCTTTACATGGACCCTGTAGGTGCCTATTTGAACTGCCAATTCATAGTACAGTTTACGTTATACTAATCACTTTTTTGTATTTGTGCAAACAAGGGTGCTCAACTTGATTTCAATGGGAACTGCACAAAATGTTCATGAATACATCGAATCATTCATTTCCACCACAAGAAAGGAGGTGCCGAGAGAATTTGGTTGATTTTGGTGGAACTGCACAAGAAGAACAGCTGGTTTATTTAGCACAAGGTGCCATGTCAATGTCCGAACCGATGGCAAACCCTGCCCATTCCACAATCGTAGGCATTTGATATTTTGGAATGGGACAACCTTGTCAAATTTTGCTCATTGATTTTAGCAATAAGACATGTGTTTGATATTTTCGAATGGGACGCCGTTTGCTGTCAACAGCGTCGATCCATTTTTTTTCTCTATTATTCAGTTGTGAAATAAATATTGGCTCTGACATGTGAATCGCTGAGCTACATAATCATCAATTGTTTTGAATGTTCTCTATGAATTGCCAGGCTTGTGTGTTTGATTGCAATGTACAGGAACGCTAAAAAGCTGATCAAACTCTTCGTACTCCTTCTGTTCCTTTTTACTTCGCACATTGTGAAAGTGCATACTTTTTTCTATAAGATTGGTCAAAGTAGAGATACTTTGACTGCAGACAAAACTTGTATGCAGACTAGAAAGGACCGGAGGGAGTACATGTGAAACTGCTGCAAATGAGGTGATCACCCTCGGAATAATGCTAGTACGTATTGTTTTGCATGTTCCTCCAATGCCAGTGATACCAGAATTCGAACTAATCGAAATAAATGCATTCATACATGGTCGGATTTCATATAAACATGTCGGATTTCATTACATTTCATACATTCTTCAACTAAAAAGGGGTGCGCTGGATTTATAATTAATTAACCAAAGCTACCCACCTGTGTCCGGATGATCCAAACAGATGCTTCAGTGACTTAACTGCAGGTGCAGTTGCATAACTGACTTGTGGCCCAGATGCCTGTTGGGCCCATGTGTCAGTCAGTCAATTGCACCAGTAGTTAAGTAGAAGCAGCCTCTTCTCCAACATAGGTCTTCGACTCCACGTCGCCGCCAAGAAGCTAACCGGCCGTTAGTGGTCAACCCGCCTAGCTTGTCATAGCGATTAGGGAAACTAGGAGCCTAATGGTCAGGATCCCCACATGACAAACACCTTTCTTCTTGTCATTCTTCTTCTTGAAGTTCGTGTGTTGCATAGCCTTGTTCTTCCCATCAAACTTTGTTTTACCATCAAACTTGCCCTTGTTCTTGAACTTGTGGGGCTGGAAGTTCTACTTCTGTACCAGATTGGCACTAGATCCTCCCTTAATTCCTCGAGCACGTGTGTCCTTTGCTCTCACCTTTTCTTCCACATCGAGAGTGCCAATGAGATCCACGAAGGAGGAAGCTTAGTGATGATACCTCCGGCAACAGACTTGTCCGGTAGCGTACAACTGAAGTGCTCAAGTTCTCTAGCAGATGACTGTATCTCATGGGCTTGCTCGACCACGGAGAGCTCTTCAATCATCCTGTAATCATAGAATTGCTCCATGATGTACAGCTCAGTGCCAGCAACCGGAGGGTAGCAGCGGTGGCCTTACTTGGACCCGAGCGGCGGCGACCTACCCTGTTCTACTCTTCCTCATTTTCTGTGTGGCGCGGCCTCGTTGGCAGCGGGGCGAGGCCTCGGTGGATCCGGCGATGTCCTCTGTCTCATTGCTGGTGGGCGGTGCCTCGGTAGAGCGGGGGAAATCCTTCCCCTCGTTGCCGGCAGGGTGGGGCCTCGGCGGAGCCGGTGGCGTGCTTTGCCTCATTGTTGGCGCTGCGGGGCCTCGGCGGAGCAGGGCCTCGTCGACGCCAGCAGAGCAAGGACTCATCGGAGCCGGCATTGTCCTCTTCCTCGTCCTCAGTCTCGCCAAACAGCGCCTCACCCGCTTCATCGCCCTCTTTGTAGGCGGCCGCGGCCTCCGCCAGCGCTCGAGTCTGCCCTCACGGGCGGAGCGGTACGAGTCGAGCAGCGCCTCCTACTCCACCCGCTCCGCGGCGATCTGCTCCTCCGCCTGCAGGTGATCCTGGAGGAGATGGTGGTTGTAGGCGGCATCGGCCTGCGCCTCCCGGAACTGCTCCTCATGCTTCTGCCTCACCGTGTCCATATATTGGGCACGGGCCTCGCCGATGGTCATGGTGCAATGCATAGGCGAGGATGGCGCGGAGGAGGGGGTTGGTGCAGGATCGTCGACTACCATGTTCTCCATTGGGACGTCGTCGTCCTCCGGCTGCCTGCCGGCCAGGCAGTCGGCAACAATGGCTGCCATCTCCTTGTGGTCTATCGTCCGCCCGTCCCGAAGAGCGCTGGAGCGCAAGGAAGCCATGGTGGGAAGTAGTGGTGTGGACAGGAGAAAGGGAACATATGTGGATGACTGTGACTATGGCCGGCGCATCAGTTTATATAGCAATGGTGGGTGGCGGAGGGAAGGATGTGTGCCGCCGGAGTAGCCGCCTCGGCAACCGCGTATCATTAATGTGGGCGGCAGAAGGACGGACGGACGACACTTGTGTCGTTTGAAGGCGGAGCAATCGCATGCACCGGGAAGCGGGGCGGGCGGCGCTAACCGTTTCAGGTGGAAAGCGCACGCGAGAGAGGGAGGCGGTCTGGGTGGGCCAGGGTAGTCAAACTCGTGCTTGGCAGCGGGTGGGTCCAGCAACCGGACATGTTGGCTCGCCAGCTAGCTCGCGGACCTGAGCGACGACAATCAGACGATGGACCTAGCTTCCGACCAGGAGCTGGCGCCACTGTCCAAGCCGGTTCATGTCGTGTTCACCATAAAGCAGGTGCGGCCGCACTTCGACGCCCTAATGGCGGAAGAGCTACCAGCGCAGGAGGACCTGTGCTGCAACCTCCATCTCCTCAACGAGCACCGGTGAACAAGCGAACGACAATGTCGTCGCGGACATCTGGCCCTATGATCTTGGCTTCCCGAATGAGAAGCGGGCGCTGTATAAGACCATCTGTAGGGCCCGCGAGGCCCTCTCCGTCGTCCTTCGAGTTGTTGCGCTCGCCGTGGCGCCACTGTCTCGCGTTGTCAACATGGTCAACGGACATGAGGATGAGGAGATGACTTTACTTGGAGAGGATGATAGTGGGGACCCACCAGGGCCATAGCCGCACGTCCGCAAGTGCCTCCTTATTAGTATATAAAACTATAATTTTTTTGCTTCCTCCTGGTTTCTTGACATCACGGTCCCACACCATTGTCAACCTATGTAGTCAATAAACGAGAGAATTGCACAAGAAGCGGCCGACAGCTGGGTCCAAGCAGCTCGACAAGTATTTTTGTTTTTGAGGTGTGAGCACTGCAGCGTTTTTCTTAAGCGATGTTTAGCCCAAATATTAATTTTTCTCCTCTAAACAAAAACGAAAACATCGTTGCAGGTATTACCTGGGCGGGTTGTGGCCCGTCTAGCCCAGGCTAGATATCAAGCCTAGATATTAATATTTTTCAAGCAGAAAATGGCTAGCCCAGCTATACTTTTTTTAGGAATACCCAGGCAAGGTCAAGTTGTTATTCTCCGCCCCGCTGGGCGGCAAATCTTTCCTAAGAGGGATGCATTAGGCTTAACGAGAAAATGGGCTTTAAGAAATAATAAATGGGATGTAATTATAAAAAGTGGGCAGTAACTATAAAAATGCACCAAACACGTAATTACTTTATAAAATATTATTTTTGGATATTGAAAATTTTAATTTCATTAATTGTTGTGAGCATAATGTTTCGATGGATTTTTACGTAATATAAATTTATATTTAAATTGTATTTAATCTGACTAGAAATTTCGGGATAAAAATATTTCGGATCCCATCAAAATGTGGGAAATTTTATTGAATTATGTTTTGAACGGTTGGTTGAAATGGGCTATACTTTTAACCAACTGTAAATGGGTTGTAGTAAATTCCATTAGAATACAAAAATTGGCTGCACATTCTTACAAATCTCAAATGGGCTATAAGTTCTCTGCCACACACTTGTGGCCTTACTAAGTTGACGTGTCCCCTCAAAAAAACGAGTTGACGCGTATGCAAGGCTTTGTCAACCTATAGTCAACACATGGTTCTAGGAGCCGTGGCCGTTGGATGTCCATCCAATGGATGCCGTGCTTCTTCTTCAATATCGGATATTCTAGCTTCACCCGCCCAAAATATGGTTCCTCCCCCTGACACCTGGGGCTCACCATTTCGGAAGCTGACCTGTGGGCCTACTAAGTTGACGCATACTAAGGGCTTTGTCAACTTAGTCAATATAAATGATTCTAGCTGCAGTGGATGTCCATCCAACAGCCGTCGTGCTTCTTCAACCTCTGGTGTTCTTGCTCCAGCCGCCCAAAGCAGCGCCGGTCGTGCCGCCTGCTCCTGCCTCCCGTGGCCGGCTGTGCTGCCGTGGAGGCCTCACCACCCCCTACTACTCCCACCGCTGGCCAGGCCATCCCTCCACTCACCCACACCCCCTGTTATTCTGCGGCCCCAGCAGCCTCACACCGCAGCCGAACCAGTGAACCCTCGTACTCCTCTCCGCATGGGTATCCACTGCCGCGTCTTCCCTGGCTCCACGTCGTCCCCTTCCTAGGCCTCGCAATCGTCCACCGCCGTGGTGCTCTCGGCGCGGCGTGGTCAATGTGGTCAACGACCGACTTCCATCGGAAGAGTATTGCACATGGAGAGGCTGACAGCTAGGTCCACGACAGCCGCAAGGAAGTGCCTCCTTATTACCCGCAAAAAAAATTATTCCTCCACCTGACAGCGGGGACCCACCGGACGGGCCACCGTATTTCGTGAAAAAACGTTTTCCCCCTGACTGTTGGGACCCACCAGCTACATGTTCGCACGCAAGGAAGTGCATCCGGGCAAAAAAAAATGATTCGCCCCCTGACTGTTGTGACCCACCAGCCACATCTTCGCACGCAAGGAAGTTCCTGACAGTCGGGACCACCTGGTCAAAGCGTACGTAGCATTATCATTCTGGTCGCGAACATGTACGTACATACTAGTCCATGTAGAGGCGCCCACATGTCGTAGTCGGGGCACACACGTAGCATGTACACGGACGTATAGTGGACAGTGTGCTAGAAAGAAAATATGGCGACGTACGTACATACGGGCAGGGTCTCGAATGCCTGCTTGCGCATACAAACGGCCAGGGCTCGTGTACATGGCTGGGTCGGAATGGACAAACAACGTTGTCGTCGTGTTCATGGGGAGCCAACTGGTTGTGTTGGAACAGAATGCGTTGTCGTGTTCATCGGGAGGGCTTGGACGGAACAGCCGATGGAAACGAGGCCTGGCTTATCGCACAACGGAGGAAACGGCCTTGTGTTCGACCGGCCACGTTCGAAACGGGAACTTGTTCATCGGGAGGCGTCTGGCGTACAGCAAAATGGAGGAAACGGACCTCCTATGGTCGAAACGGGGTCCTGTTCATCGGGAGGGGTGTGGCGTACTGCAAAACACAGGAAATGATCTTGTGTTGGAGCGCTACGATCGAAACGGGGGTCATGTTCATTGGGAGGGGTGTGCCGTACCACAAAATAGGACTCCACGGGATATTGTTCATCTCCACCGTCGACCCCCTCCAGCCTCCACGGGCTACTATTCATCCACCGTCGACCTCCTCCAGCCTCCACCTGCGACTGTTCATCCACGGGCTCCTGTTCATCCAGCCTCCACCACGTGCTACTCCACCGGCTACTATTCAACCAGCCCTCTCCACACGGGCTCCTATTCAACCACCCCTCCATAGGCTAGTGTTCATCTATCCCTCCACCGTCTAATGTTCATCCAGCCCTCCACAGGGTCGTCCTGTTCATCCAGCCCTCCACGGTATCCTGTTCATCCAGCCCAACTAGCTCGATCGATCGGGGTCATGTTCATCCAGAGGCAACACCATGGGGTCTTGTTCATCCACCCCCACCGGGAACTGTTCATCCAAACCCCCCAGCAACGCTCACTGTTCATCTAGAGGCAGCATCGATCGGCTTCAGTTAGCAGCAGTAGTGAAGGAATGGCTCGATCGGTTTCAGTTAACAGCCATCGATCGATCGCTCGGGTTCAGTAACGCGTAGCCTGCAGTGCAATCGCTCAGGTTCAGTAGGCGAATGCCTCGCTTGGGTTCAGTAAATGCCCAACGCCTCGCACCCACGTGCGTGCGTGTACGAGAGAAACGTGCAAACCTCCATGCATCGCTCGGCCCCGACCACCCACCGTAACCGGGAACACCCTGATATTTTCCTCGCCCTCGCTTCTACCACGGTTTTTTCTGTCATGGACGGCCCAAAGAATGTCATGCAGCTGCATCTCTGGCCCGCCCAGGACGAAAAGCCCATTTTCTGTCATGATTTTTTGTCATAGAAGTAGGAGCCCACCACATCTATGATGATACCGGGTTTTGTCACAATTATCATAATAGAAGTGTCATAAGTATGACAGAAAAAAATCGTTCAGCCCAAAATGTCCCGGATGTGTCTTTTTTTTGTAGTGTGCCCTGCCGTAGAGGCACGGAATGAGGAGATCTACGAGGAGTCCCGCCGCTTCAAGAGGGGTCGTCTGGAGCGACAGAGGGTGTTTGAGGTGATCGTTGCTAAAGGTGCAGCAACGGTAGGCACCGTATTCCAGTTGTCCAGCTCATTAGTAGGCTCCTCCTCCTCTGCCTCTTACTGAGTCTGCTCGGCAGAGGAGAGGCTGCTGGAAGTAGTACAAAGCCCCTCCGCAGTAGTAGTATTTAGGGGCTATTTTGTTCACTTCATCTGACTATAGATGTGGTTGAACTTTACTACGTACTTAAAATAGTTGGGGAACTTTACTACGTACTTAAAACAGTATATATAGTTGAACTAGCTATTTCAGTACGCGGTTGGCAACAATTGGGGAAATGTTTGGTCGGTTCAGCTATCAAGTTAAACTGCTTGTATAATGAACAATTGCTTAATCTATGAATGAAATCTATGTTTACTGAATTTCAGTTGCAAAATTAGATAGTGCTAGTGATTTTTAGCTGCGAATTTTGACAAATGGCAGGGTTACAAGGTTGACAAAGGGCAATGTTACTAGATCAACAAATGTCAATCTTTCAAGTTTGACAAATGGCAATATAGCCAATATGATAGATGCAAATCTGTCAAATTGTCTGTACGTGGTTGCACATGAATCATTAGAAAAAAAACGTTTGCGTTGAAGGGATGTACAAATCATGTGTGCCATATTTTCTCTTGACTTAGTGGAGAAGTCTCGCTTTGCATTCCGTCTTCAATCTAAACTGTTTGCGTTGAAGAGATGCACAAATCCTACGCGGTGAATTTCTCTTAGCTTACTGGGGAATACCATAGTTCTCACTTTGCATACGGGTGTTCTATCTAAAACATTTCGATGAAGAGCTGCACAAATCCTACTCAAAACATTTTCCCTTGGCTTACTAAGGAAGCTATCGGTTTGCATATTGGTGTTCTATCTAGTACATTTGTGATGAAGAGCTGCACAAATGCTGCTCGGCACAATTTCCCTTGTCCCTGGGGAAGCTGTCAGTTGCATACAGGTGTTCTATCTAAAACGTTTGCGATGAGTGTTTTATATTTATAATCCATTGACATTTTTTTAAATCGTTTGATAAGTTCGTACATTCCGAGAGAAAATTTGTAACGCCCCGAGACCGATGCGCCAGGTGTCTCCCGTTTATTCGCCGTCGTTGCCATGTCATTTTCTTGCGTTTTCACTTTGCCATGTCATCATGTGCATTTCATCAGCATGCTTTTCAAAACTTGCATCCGCTCATGTTCGTCATTTTATCCGTCGTCCATTTTGGTATCCGAAACTCTCACACACACTTGTCGCACCTCCCAAATCTTGTTTTGTGAGCGGGAGAAAAACATTCTCGGAATGGACCGAGAGTTGACGAGCGGACTTGGTACATCACTGGTAGACCGCGTGTCAAATTTCTACACCTCTCTCTTTGCAGCCCACTAGTGTAACACCCCGGATGTAATTTACCTTATCTGTACCCCAATTCTTGTCGTTTCCGGCCTAAGTTATTTTATTTCCTCGGTTTCAGGTTTTTGTCTCCATGTGTTGTTGCCTTTGTCATGCATCTCATATCATGTCATCATGTGCATACGTGTTCGTCTCATGCATCCGAGCTTTTTCCTCTTTGTCTGTTTTGCATTCCGGCGCTTCTATCTCCTCCGGTGCCCCTTTCTACCTCTTTTCGTGTGTGGGGGTTAAACATTTCCGGATTGGAACGAGACTTGCCATGCGGCCTTGGTTTACTACCGGTAGACCGCCTGTCAAGTTTCGTGCCATTTGGACTTCGTTTGATACTCCAATGGTTAACCGAGGGACCGAGAAGGCCTTGTTTGTGTTGCAGCCCAACACCCTGCCAATTTGGCCCAAACCCCACCAAGGACCCTTCCATCATCTAGAGCGTTCGATCATGATCGCGTGGCCGAAAACCATGCTCAATTTGGAGCCTCCTAGCTCCTCCTACCTATAAAAAGGTCTCCCCTCAAATATTCCGGGTCAAATCCTACCCCTAACCCTAGACCTTCCGTCCTCAGCGCGCCGGACATGTCCGGACACCATCGCCTCCGCCTACCGCGATCCGCCACGTGTCCCCCGCCAGGCACCTCCGCACGCGGCCCGATTAGGGCCCCTGCGAGCCCGAAGCTCCGCGCCGCCCGGGGCGCCTGAGCCGCCGCCGTCCTCTTCCTCCGTGTCGCCCAGTCGCC
>NC_041384.1:339129596-339176366 GCF_002162155.2 Triticum dicoccoides
CGCCCGCCAGTTTGCCGCCCGCCACCGCCAAGACACCGCCCCGCTGCGCTCGCTCGTCTCCGCCGAGCCGCCGCCCGGACCTCGCCGCACCACTGCGCCGATCCTCCTCGCTGGCGACCCCTCCGTCCTCTCGCCGGCCAGATCCGACCTCCTCGCTGGAGCCCTGCAACCTCGCCGGAGTCCTCGGGAGGCATGCACGAACAGTACCCCGGGATCTAGATCTGAGATCTATTCTACTCGGTTGACTTTTTCCCAGAGAACCCTAATTTTTTTTGCATTCTTGCACATGCTATAACTCTGCATCCGTAGCTCCGAATCGTGCGTGTAGCATATCAAAATGTTCGCCTCGACGAGTACATCATATCATCTCATTGCATCATTTTCATTTGAGCTCATCTTGTTGCCCGAAATGCTATTGGAAGAGGGCTATGTGATAAATTTGCCAGATCTGTTTCATCGAATAGATATTTGTTATTTTTGCCATGATTAATGTGTGAATGATATGCTCCTGAGCTCTGCATGAGTTTTGTTATATGCCATGCCATCTTTACAGAGGTGCTTACCATGTATTTTTGTGATATGTGTGGTGACTAGCACAAGCTTGCAAAGTACCGTAATCGGTAATGCTGATTTCAGGGACTTAGAATTTCTCTAAGTCCTTGTCCTGATTTTGTCGTTATGCCATATGTTCATGTTTTTTCCTAGTGATCCGTGCCTCTTTTGAGGATAATCAGTAAGGATGATTTGTTAACATTGTGGTGATCTATCCATCCATGTCTTTGTTTTCATTTATAGAGAACCCTAGCTTGAGTCAATCGAGCTCTACTTTTGCTATATCGTGAATCCTGGCAGATTGTTGACATGATTAACGATTTTGCCGAGGATGTTGTTATTGATCCGTGCATGCTATGATGTTGTTCTTGCCAGGTCTAGCTTCTATGCTATGTATTCTTGATGGGTGTATGCTTAGTTTGTCATGCCATGCTCTGTAGTGAGTGCATCAAGATCCTAAACATGCCTACTCGTTAACTGATTTGCATGCTCCAGTTTTTCACAAAGTCTGAGATCTATTTATGTTTTTGCCATGTTCACATGCTTGCAATTGTATTTTATGATCCCTTTTGGCTCAAGGTCACTAAGGGACTTTTGTTAAGTGATTTGAGTAGCTTCATGCCATGCCTTGCTTTGCCATGTTATGTTCCTGTAGCATGTGGTTTTCATGCTCTAAAGTGTACTTTGATGATAAATTCCAGACTTGTGTTAATTTCACTAAGTCTGAAACCCGTTATCAATTGCACTTTTGCCATGCTTGTTTGAACCTGTTAATGGATGAATTAGCCATAGATCAGTGTTCATATTTTGTCAAGCATTATGAGTGGATATCTGCCATGTATTTTGTTGTCATGTTTGAGTGCTGTAGCATACTTATATTGATGCATTTAGATGGCTACTTGCTGATTATCGCAGACCGGTGCCATATTTGTTTTGCTTGCCATTTCCAAACCGCGCATCCGATTTCGGTGATCTTTATATCGATTTCAACCAAAATCACCTCACCTTTCCAGTGGCACTCTTGTATTTCCAAGTAGAGGACAGGTTCAATCATTCCTTGTCAAATCTTGCATATGCATCACATATCGCATCCCGCATAGCATACCATGTTTGCATCATGTTGTTTGAGCATTGCACGTGGTTGATTGTGTTCCTTTTGCTTGTTTGTCTTGTTTGGGTAGAGCCGGGAGAAGAGTTCGCGAACGAGGAGCCCGTTGAGTTTGCTTATGAGGATCAAGTCAACTCTGACAACTTTGCAGGCAAGATGATCATGCCCTCGAAATCACTTCTATCTTTGCTTGCTAGATGCTCGCTCTTTTGCTATGCCTATGCTATGATACCTACCACTTGCTTATCATGCCTCCCAAATTAACGTGTCAAACCTATAACCCACCATGTCCTAGCAAACCGTTGATTGGCTATGTTACCGCTTTGCTCAGCCCCTCTTATAGCGTTGCTAGTTGCAGGTGAAGATTGGAGATCGTTCCTTGTTGGAACATTGTTTATTGTTGGGATATCACCATATTATCTTGTTATCTTAATGCATCTATATACTTGGTAAAGGGTGGAAGGCTCGGCCTTTTGCCTAGTGTTTTGTTCCACTCTTGCCGCCCTAGTTTCCGTCATATCGGTGTTATGTTCCCGGATTTTGCGTTCCTTACGTGGTTAGGTTATAATGGGAACCCCTTGACAGTTCGCCTTGAATAAAACTCCTCCAGCAATGCCCAACCTTGGTTTTACCATTTGCCACCTAGCCTCTTTTTCCCGTGGGTTTCCGGAGCCCAAGGGTCATCTTTATTTAAACCCCCCCGGGCCAATGCTCCCCTGAGTGTTGGTCCAAACTAGAGCCCTATGCAGCGCCCCCTCGGGGAAACTCGAGGCTTGGTTTTAGTTGTATGGAGCGCTCATCTAAGTGTGCCCTGAGAACGACATATGTGCAGCTCCTACCGGGATTTGTCGGCACATTTGGGCGGTGTTGCTGGACTTGTTTTACCATTGTCGAGGATGTCTTGTAACCAGGATTCCGAGCCTGATCGGGTCTTCCCGCTAGAAGGAATATCCTTCGTTGACCGTGAGAGCTTGTGATGGGCTAAGTTGGGACACCCCTGCAGGGTTTTGAACTTTTGAAAGCCGTGCCCATGGTTATGCGCAGATGGGAATTTGTTAATGTCCGGTTGTAGATAACATGAAACTTAACTTAATTAAAATGAATCAACCGCGTGTGTAACCGTGATGGTCTCTTCTCGAGGGAGTCCGGGAAGTGAACACGGTGTTGGAGTAATGATTGACGTAGGTTGTTCTAGGATCACTTCTTGATCATAGTTTGTTCGACCGTTCTTTTGCCTTCTCTTCTTGCTCTCTTTTGCGAACAGGTTAGCCACCATATATGCTAGTCGCTTGTTGCAGCTCCACATATTACCTTGCCTTACCTATAAGTTTAAATAGTCTTGATCGCGAGGGTGCGAGATTGCTGAGTCCACGTGACTCATAGTTTACTTCCAAAACCAGATGCAGGGACCGATGATACCGTTCCAGACGATGCGCTTGAGCTCAAGTGGGAGTTCGATGAAGAGTCTCGTCGTTACTATGTGTCTTTCCCAGATGATCAGTAGTGGTGCCTAGTTCCAGACGATACATTTGTGTGACGTGGCGAGTTTAAGCCAACTATGTATCTTTTCCCCTTTTATATATTTACATGGGTTGTTGTCAAGATTACCTTTCTTGCGACATTGCTTTCAATGCAGTTATGCCTCTAAGTGGTGCTTCGACAGGTAGGAGATATAGCCACATCGAGGGTGTTTCAAGTTGGTAATCAGAGCCTTCCCCGACCTTAGGAACCCCCTGCTTGATCGAATCGTTGGCGTTGTTGAGTCTAGGGAAATGTATTGAGTCATTTAGGAATTATATATCAGAGAGTTTAGGAATTCTTTTTACTCCTCAGTCCCTTCATCGCTCTGGTAAGGCATCCTGACGTAGAGTTTTGACTCTTCTCTTCTCAAATTTCACTAAAAAAATTTAGGATCACGCGGGTATCTTGGAATTGTTCCGATTGATTTGTGACGAGAACATTGTTCTTGGTGCCTCCTGTCATTTAGGGGTTGTGGCAGTGTCCCGGGGAGTTGAGCTCCGAGGTGTTGTCGTCACAATTTTATCGTTGAGATTCTGGAACACCTGAGTTTTGCCGACATCGAAAATCTCTTTTATGCAGTTGTTGGTGAGATAACCTCGACGCCACCCAGTACTGGGGCGGGAGTTCGGGAGTATTGCCATAACTTGTATAACAGATGCTTTTTGAAGGTTGAGGTAGACGATTTCCGAAGTTTTTCTTGGTTATGTGTTGAAGGATGGATACAGCTGGATGTAGGATTTGCTAGATTTGGGTGAGATATTATGCTTCCCCTGTATCCCCAACACCTGATTACATAACCGGAAAGTTTCGGGAGTTTCATAGGTGGGAATTCTTGTAGCTCTAGTTCTTCTTCCGTGGATATTTGGTTTGAGATTGGGTGATCCTCACCAAGTATTCGTTCTTGTTCCGTACCTTGTTGTTTTTCTTCTACCTCAATTCTAAGTGGCTTCTCAATTTATGGATATGTGACCATTTCGATTGGAATGCATTCGTTCATTTGGTTCGGATGTGAAGACTTTATATTGCAATTTCAACCCGTTTGATTCAGCTTCAATAATTATCTGTCAATGTGCTAATGGATGTCAACCTCTTTAGGATGGATCCTCCAACACGCATGACTCCGAATCCTGATCCGCCACCACCACCTCCACCTCCGGAGGCATGGCAAGCTGTGATGGCCGCTACCAATGCAAACACGCAGTTGATCATGCAACTTCATCAAGAGTGCAACCAAGGGAACCAGGGTCATGGCAACAATCAGAATCAGTTTGCTACACTCAACCAGTTCCTCGCTAATCAGCCAAAGACCTTCAGCAATTGTATTGAGGCAACAGACGCTGACGATTGGCTTGTGGACATATGCAAGCATTTCGAGTGCAGTAACGTCAGGCCCGAGGACTTTGTCAAGTCCGCTTCCTTCCAACTCAAAGACCAAGCTGCAGAATGGTTTCAGCAGTACAAAGATTCCAGAGGAGGCCGTGTGATTACCTGGGATGAATTCCGTCAAGACTTCAAAGCTCATCATATTCCTCAAAGCGTGGTTGAAAGCAAGCGTGAGGAATTCCGCAACCTAAAGCAAGGCACTATGTCTGTTTACAAGTACAACAAGATGTTTCAGAAGCTTGCCCGTTTTGCTATGCAAGACGTCCCTGACGAGAAGAGCATGATATACCAGTTCAGGGGTGGTCTTAGAGAAGAAATCCAGCTAGCTCTCGTCGTCTTTGAGCCCAAGAGGTACGATGAGTTTCACAACATGGCAATGAAGCAAGAGACTGCTCAATTGAAGTGCGATGCTTCCAAGATACAAGTCAGAGATGCAACTCCTTCTTCCTCAACTCAAGTGGCTAACCAGTAGAAGTATTGGCTTCCTCCTCCTCCATTCCGCCAGCCTTATCAGCAGAAGAGCAAAGGTGGCAGTGGATCTTTCCACCCACCCAACCCTGGCTTTCAGAACAAGACTTCGTCTCAAGCTCCAAGATCAAGTGCTCCGTATCACCGTCCGCTCTCGGAGGTCACGTGCAACAAGTGCCAACATAAGGGTCACTATGCCAACAAATGCTTCAATCAGAGGCGTCTCCCTCCTCCTCCTCCTGTGAGATCGGCAAGTACAGCTGTAGTCAAGCATAACCCCAAGCATGCCAAGGTCAATTTGATGAATGAAGCTCAGTCAGAGGACTCGTCAGATGTCATCGTGGGTAACCTTCCTATTAACGATGTTCCTACAAAAGTTCTTTTTGACACTGGTGCATCGCATTGCTTCATTTCAAAACCTTTTGCATCAAAGTATGAGTGCGATTATCAGTATTTGCAAAGATCTTTGCAAATCGTGTCACCGGGCAAGCAAATGACAGCTAATATCTACGTCCCGGATGTTACTATCACGTTGGGCGACTACAAATTTCTAGCTTCTCCTATTGTTCTGGGCGACTCGGATATTGATCTTATTCTCGGAATGGATTGGCTTTCTAAGCACAAGGCTCATCTTGATTGTGCTGCCAGGCAGATTCAATTGACTCATTTGTCTAAGGATGTAATTGTCTTTGCCGCTCATGATGATACCATCCGTTTGTTTTCTCTCAATGAGAAGGGTGAACTGGATGCCATCTCTCAAATTCCAGTCGTTTGCGAATATCAAGATGTCTTTCCAGAAGAGCTTCCAGGAATGCCTCCGCACCGGCCAGTTGAATTCGTCATCGATCTTGAGCCTGGCACGGAACCTGTTTGCAAACGTCCTTACAAGCTTGGACCTGAAGAGTTGAAAGAATTGAAGAAGCAACTCGATATTCAAGAGCGAATGGGTCTCATCCGACCTAGTTTTTCTCCGTGGGGTTGTGGAGTTCTTTTTGTGAAGAAGAAGGATGGAACGGACCGACTCTGTGTTGACTACCGTCCATTGAACAAGAAGACTATAAAGAACAAGTACCCACTTCCCAACATCAACGAGCTGTTTGAACAACTCAAAGGTGCTCAAGTATTCTCCAAGCTTGATCTCCGTATGGGCTATCACCAGATTCGAATTCGTGAGCAAGATATTCCCAAGACGGCTTTCAGAACAAGCTATGGCTCATATGAATACACTGTCATGTCTTTTGGCCTCGTCAACACTCCTCCGACATTCTCTCGCATGATGAACTTCATCTTCAATCCCTACACAAATGACTTCGTCTTGGTCTACCTCGATGACATTCTGGTCTTTTCGAAGAACAAGGAAGATGATGCCAAGAACTTGCATTTGGTGCTCGATAAGCTCAGAGAACATCAGTTCTACGCCAAGTTCTCAAAGTGTGAGTTTTGGCTCGATGAGGTTCTATATCTTGGGCATATCATCTCTGCCAAGGGCATAGCGGTGAATCCTGAGAAGGTGTCTGCAATTGTGAATTGGGAACCACCTCAGAACATGAAGCAACTCCGCAGCTTCCTTGGTCTCGCAAGCTATTGTCGAAGGTTCGTTGAGACTTCTCAAAGATCGCAAAGCCTCTTTCCATCCTTCTCCAGAAGCACGTCAAGTACGTTTGGTCTCCGGAATGTGACATCGCTTTCAACACCCTGAAAGAGAAATTATTCACTGCTCCAGTTCTGACTCATCCTGATGAATCCAAACCGTTCGAGGTCTTCTGTGATGCCTCTCTCCAAGGTCTTGGTGCAGTGTTGATGCAAGAGAAGAAAGTTGTGGCTTATACCTCTCGCCAGTTGAAGCCGAATGAGAAGAACTACCCCACTCACGACCTCGAGTTGGTGGTAGTTGTGCATGCTCTTTTGACTTGGAGACATCTCTTATTGGGAAGAAAAGTGGACATCTTCACTGACCACAAGAGTCTCAAGTACATCTTCACTCAGCCTAATCTCAACCTCAGGCAGACTCGTTGGGTCGAAATGATTCAAGAGTATAATCCGAGCATCGAATATACTCCAGGCAAGGCCAATGTAATTGTTGACGCTTTGAGCAGGAAGGCTTACTGCAACAGTCTGATTCTCAAGCCTTACCAACCCGAGCTTTGTGAAGCTTTCCGCAAACTCAATTTGCAAGTTGTTCCTCAAGGATTTCTGGCAAACCTCCAAGTCTCTCCTACTTTGGAAGATCAGATTCGCGAGGCCCAACTTCTTGATGCTATGGTGAAGAAGGTGAAGATTGGGATCGCCAAGAGTCAATCCAAGTACAAGTGCTATCGCCTTGATGACAAGGATACTCTCTTCTTCGAGGATCGCATTGTTGTGCCTAAATGTGACCTTCGTAAAGTCACTATGAACGAGCTCACAATTCACTCCTCTCCATCCACCCTGGGAGTACAAAGATGTACCAGGACCTCAAGCAGGCGTATTGGTGGACTCGAATGAAGCGTGAGGTTGCTCAGTTCGTGAATGAATGTGATGTCTGCAGAAGAGTGAAGGAAGAAGACCAACGACCAGCTGGTCTCCTTCAACCTCTTGCCATTCCAGAATGGAAGTTTGACCACATTGAGATGGACTTTATGACGGGATTTCCAAAGTCCAAGCATGGCAATGATGCTATATTCGTTGTCATCGACAAACTCACTAAAGTGGCTCACTTTCTGCCTATCAAAGAGTCTATCACTGCAACTCAATTGGCAGAGCTTTATACCTCTCGGATTGTCTCTCTACACGGCATTCCGCACTTGATCTCTTCAGATCGTGGAAGCATCTTTACCTCCAATTTTTGGGATTCTTTTCAGAAGGCCATGGGCACCAACATCCGTTTTAGTACAACTTTTCATCCTCAAACTAGCGGTCAAGTCGAGCGTGTCAATCAGATTCTCAAAGATATGCTCAGGGCTTGCGTTATCTCTTTCGGTATGAAGTGGGAAGATTGTCTTCCATATGTCGAGTTCTCCTAGAACAACAGCTTTCAAGCGAGTTTGGGCAAGGCCCCATTTGAAATTCTCTATGGCAGGAAGTGCCGTACTCCTCTTAACTTGTCAGAGACCGGTGAACGTCAACTTCTTGGAAATGACTTGATCAGAGAGGCAGAGGAGATGTGCAAAGTCATTCGTGATAACCTTAAAGCAGCGCAATCGCTCCATAAGAGCTACTATGATAGTAAGCATCGTGATTTACTTTCGAGATCGGAGACCATGTTTACCTCCGCGTCTCTCCAATGAAAGGTACTCGTCGCTTCGGTATCAAAGGGAAGCTTGCCCCTAGATACGTGGGCCCTTTCAAGATCGTCAGCAAGAGAGGCGATCTCTCCTATCAACTCGAGCTTCCCTCCAACTTTGCAAATGTGCACGACGTGTTCCATGTCTCTCAGCTCTGCAAGTGCTTCAAGACCCCTGACCGCACCGTCAACTTCAAAGACATTGATCTCCAAGAAGACCTCTCTTATCGTGAGCACCCAGTTGCTATTCTTGAAGAGACTTAACGCAAGACTCGCAATAAGTCAATCAAATTCCTCAAAGTCAAGTGGTCACACCATTCCGACCGTGAAGCCACCTGGGAACGCAAGGATCACCTCTATTCTGAGTACCCGGCGTTTTTCCAGTCCTAGATCTCGGGACGAGATCCTTTCATAGTGGTGGAGTGTTGTAACACCCCGGATGTAATTTACCTTATCTGTATCCCAACTCTTGTCGTTTCTGGCCTAAGTTATTTTATTTCCTCAGTTTCGGGTTTTTGTCTCTGTGTGTTGTTGCCTTTGTCATGCATCTCATATCATGTCATCATGTGCATACGTGTTCGTCTCATGCATCCGAGCTTTTTCCCCGTTGTCCGTTTTGCATTCTGGCGCTTCTATCTCCTCCGGTGCCCGTTTCTACCTCTTTTCGTGTGTAAACATTTCCGGATTGGAACGAGACTTGCCATGCGGCCTTGGTTTACTACCGGTAGACCGCCTATCAAGTTTCGTGCCATTTGGACTTCGTTTGATACTCCAATGGTTAACCGAGGGACCGAGAAGGCCTTGTTTGTGTCGCAGCCCAACACCCTGCCAATTTAGCCCAAAACCCACCAAAGACCCTTCCATCGTCTAGAGCGTTCGATCACAATCGCATGGCTGAAAACCGTGCTCAATTTGGAGCCTCCTAGCTCCTCCTACCTATAAAAAGGTCTCCCCTCAAAAATTCCGGGTCAAATCCTACCCCTAACCCTAGACCTTTCGTCCTCAGCGCGCCGGACACGTCCGGACGTGCCAGACACCGCCGCCGCCGCCTACCGCGATCCGCCACGTGTCCCCCACCGGCCATCTCCAGGCACGGCCCGCCCGGCCCGCGCAGGGACCCCGCGAGCCCCAAGCTCCGCGCTGCCCGGGGTACCCGAGCCGCCGCCCTCCTCTTCCTCCGCTGCGCCCAGTCACCGGCCGCCTCCGCCTCGACGCCGCCGCACCTCCGCCACCCGCCAGTTCGAAGGCCGCCGCCAAGACGCCGCCCCACCGCGCTCGCTCGTCTCCGCCGAGCCGCCGCCCGGACCTCGCCGCACCACCGCGCCGATCCTCCTCGCCGGAGACCCCTCTGTCCTCTCGCCGGCCGGATCCGACCTCCTCGCCGAAGCCCTGCAACCTCACCGGAGTCCTCGGGAGGCGTGCGTGAACAGTACTCGGGATCCAGATCTAAGATCTATTCTACTCTGTTGACTCTTTCCAGAGAACCCTAATTTTTTTGCATTCTTGCACATGCTATAACTCTGCATCCGTAGCTCCGAATCGTGCGTGTAGCATATCAAAATGTTCGTCTCGATGAGTACATCATTTCATCTCATTGCATGATTTTCATTTGAGCTCATATTATTGCCCGAAATGCTGTTGGAAGAGGGCTATGTGATAAATTTGCCAGATCTGTTTCATCAAATAGATATTTGTCATTTTTGCCATGATTAATGTGTGCCTGATATGCTCCTAAGCTCTACATGAGTTTTGTTATATGCCATGCCATCTTTATAGAGGTGATTACCATGTATTTTTGTGATATGTGTGGTGACTAGCACAAGCTTGCAAAGTAGCGTAATCGGTAATGGTGATTTCTGGGACTTAGAATTTCTCTAAGTCCTTGTCCTGATTTTGTCATTATGCCATATGTTCATGTTGTTTCCTAGTGATCCATGCCTATTTTGAGGATGATCAGTAAGGATGATTTGTTAACATTGTGGTGCTCTATCCATCAATGTCTTTGTTTGGATTTATAGAGCACCCTAGCTTGAGTCAATCGAGCTCTACTTTTGCTATATCGTGAATCCTGGCAGATTGTTGACATGATTAGCAATTTTGCCGAGGATGTTGTTATTGATCCATGCATTCTATGATGTTGTTCTTTCCATGTCTAGCTTCTATGCTATGTATTCTTGATGGGTGTATGCTTAGTTTGTCATGCCATGCTCTTTAGTGAGTGCATCGAGCTCGTAAACATGCCTACTCGTTAACTGATTTGCATGCTCCAGTTTTTCACCAAGTCTGAGATCTGTTTATGTTTTTGCCATGTTCACATCCTTGCAATTGTATTTTCTGATCCCTTTTGGCTCAAGGTCACTAAGGGACTTTTGTTAAGTGCTTTGAGTAGTTTCATTCCATGCCTTGCTTTTCCATGTTAAGTTCCTGTAGCATGTGGTTTTCATGCACTAAAGTGTGCTTCCTGATGATAATTTCTAGATAATTGCACTTTTGCCATGCTTGTTTGAACCTGTTAATGGATGAATTAGTCGTAGCTCAGTGTTCATCTTTTGTCAAGCATTATGAGTGGATCCCTGCCATGTATTTTGTTGTCATGTTTGAGTGCTGTAGCATACTTATATTGATTCATTGAGATGGCTACTTGCTTATTATCGTAGACTGGTGCCATATTTGTTTTGCTTGCCATTTCCAAACCACGCATCCGATTCTGGTGATCTTTATAGCGATTTCAACCGAAATCACCTCACCTTTCCAGTGGCACTCTTGGATTTCCACGGTGAGGCCAGGTTCAATCATTCCTTGTCAAATCTTGCATATGCATCACATATCGCATCCCGCATAGCATACCATGTTTGCATCATGTTGTTTGAGCATTGCACGTGGTTGATTGTATTCGTTTTGCTTGTTTGTCTTGTTTGGGTAGAGCCAGGAGACGAGCTCGCGAATGAGGAGCCCGTTGAGTTTGCTTACGAGGATCAAGTCAGCTCTGGCAACTTTGCAGGCAAGATGGTCATGCCCTCGAAATCACTTCTATCTTTGCTTGCTAGATGCTCGCTCTTTTGCTATGCCTATGCTATGATACCTACCACTTGCTTATCATGCCTCCCAAATTGCCATGTCAAACCTCTAACCCACCATGTCCTAGCAAACCATTGATTGGCTATGTTACCACTTTGCTCAACCCCTCTTATAACGTTGCTAGTTGCAGGTGAAGATTGGAGATCGTTCCTTGTTAGAACATTGTTTATTGTTGGGATATCACCATATTATCTTGTTATCTTAATGCACCTATATACTTGGTAAAGGGTGGAAGGCTCGGCCTTTTGCCTAGTGTTTTGTTCCACTCTTGCCGCCCTAGTTTCCGTCATATCGGTGTTATGTTCCCGGATTTTGCATTCCTTACGCGGTTGGGTTATAATGGGAACCCCTTAACAGTTCGCCTTGATTAAAACTCTTTCAGCAATGCCCAACCTTGGTTTTACCATTTTCCACCTAGCCTCTTTTTCCCGTGGGTTTCCGGAGCCCAAGGGTCATCTTTATTTAACCCCCCCCCCCCGGGCCAGTGCTCCCCTGAGTGTTGGTCCAAACTAGAGCCCTGTGCAGCGCCCCCTCGGGGAAACTTGAGGTTTGGTTTTAGTTGTATGGAGTGCTCATCTAAGTGTGCCCTGAGAACGAGATATGTGCAGCTCCTATCGGGATTTGTCGGCACATTCGGGCGGTGTTGCTGGACTTGTTTTACCATTGTCGAGGATGTCTTGTAACCGGGATTCCGAGCCTGATCGAGTCTTCCCGCTAGAAGGAATATCCTTCGTTGACCGTGACAGCTTGTGATGGGCTAAGTTGGGACACCCCTGCAGGGTTTTGAACTTTCGAAAGCCGTGCCCGTGGTTATGGGCAGATGGGAATTTGTTAATGTCCGGTTGTAGATAACATGAAACTTAACTTAATTAAAATGAATCAACCGCGTGTGTAACCGTGATGGTCTCTTCTCGGCGGAGTCCGGGAAGTGAACACGGTGTTGGAGTAATTCTTGACGTAGGTTGTTCTAGGATCACTTCTTGATCGTAGTTTGTTCGACCGTGCTTTTGCCTTCTCTTCTCGCTCTCTTTTGCGAACAGGTTAGCCAGCACATATGCTAGTCGCTTGCTGCAACTCCACATATTACCTTGCCTTACCTATAAGTTTAAATAGTCTTGATCGCGAGGGTGCGAGATTGCTGAGTCCCCGTGACTCATAGTTTACTTCCAAAACCAGATGCAGGGACCGATGATACCGTTCCAGATGATGCGCTTGAGCTCAAGTGGGAGTTTGATGAAGACTCTCGTCGTTACTATGTGTCTTTCCCAGATGATCAGTAGTGGTGCCCAGTTGGGGCGATCAGGGACCGTGTCGCATGTGGGGGTTGATCTTTATTTTGGTACCATAGTCGGACCATGAGTGTATTGGATGATTGTAATGTTATTCATGTATTTGTGTGACGTGGCGAGTGTAAGCCAACTATGTATCTTTTCCCCTTTTATATATTTACATGGGTTGTTGTGAAGATTACCTTACTTGCGAGATTGCTTTCTATGCGGTTATGCCTCTAAGTCGTGCTTCGACACGTAGGAGATATAGCCACATCGAGGGCGTTACAACTAGCCCATTTAAACCCCCACCATGCTCTTCATCGTCAAATCACGATCATGTGGCGCAAACCGCACCTCCATAGCCCTCTCCTAGCTCCCACCATCTATAAAATGAGCCTCCCCCTCCTTATTTTTCGGGCAAACCCTAGTCCCCTTCTCCTGGCGCCACCGCACAAGTCCGCCCATCGCCAAACGCGTCCGTGCCACCGGCCCGGGCCAATCGGAGGCCGCCACGTCAGTGCCCCGCGCCTCCTCTCTCCTCCCACGGCCGACCCGCTCCCGGGCCGCACCGGGCTCGACAGCGCCCCCGTGCCCCGTGCCGCCACCTTGCCTGCACCGCGCCTCATTCCGCCGCCGCCCGTGCCACGCCACCCGCCTCCTCGGTCGTCGCCTCCTCCTCGCCGGAGCTCGCCGTTGATCCGGTCCAGATCGGGACCAGATCCACCGGCCCTGCGAACCAAACGTCGCACCCATCCCGAACTGCTCCGTCCCGCTGCACGACCTCGCCCCGTTTTCGCGACGGTAAAATTCCACTAAGTCCCTGAATTTTAACATCATGTGTGCATCTTTGAGTGGCTCTAACTTTGTGGATGTGGCTCCGATTTTCATGTATGATATGCAAAATGGTCATATCTTAATGCTATACAAGGTGGTATAATTTGTATGCATGTTACTATTCATATTGATGCCGTAATCATAATTGCAAAACTACTAAATGATAAAATATGTTGAAGATTGTTGTAACTTGCATATTTGTCTTTTTCATTGCATTTTTTGTGAATTTATTTTTGAGCATCATGTCAACATGTTTTAGGAGCATAATCATGCCATCTTTATAGTGGTGTAATCCATGTATTTTGATATGCCTGTGGTGACTAGAACAAGCTTGCAAATTGGGGTACTTGTTGTTTCTGATTTCATCCACTTGGTGATTTCTGCCAAGTCTGAATCTGCTACATTATGTTGCCATGTTAACTTGATGTTACTTGTGAATCCATGGATAATCTGGAGATGCTCATTAAGGATGTTTTGAAGCTCATGTTATGCTCTTTCCATCCGTGCGTTTGTTTGCAATTATGGTCTGCTGTAGTTTGTCATTACCGTGCTCTAAAATTGCTAAATAATGTTACTGTCAGCCTGTTAACAGTAAGTTCATTTTTGCCATGTGAACAACTACTTTTCTATGCATCCTATGACCATGTTCTTGACACTAGTAGCTGCATAAATATGCTTTCTTCCTGTTGGTTGCATTCTTATGCCATGATATGCTTTGAGATGAGTTCCACAACCTTGTAAACCTGCCTACTTATCGTTGTTTCTGCCATGTCCAGTAAATTCCACTAAGTCTGTGAATCTGTTATCATTTGTAATCTTGCCATGATGTTTTGAGCATGTTCTACTGGTTTCGAGCAGTAGCACAGTAATAATGTTTTTCCATGATTAACCTGTACTTTAATTCCATACTTTTGGTTGCTATGATCTTGCAATGAAGCATCATTGTTCCATGCCTCCAACATGTCAACATGTTATTCCTGCTCACATGTATGCCATGTTCTTCACTGTCATAATCTGTGTTATAAAGTGGCTTGTTGCATTGATCATGTTGGATTAATCTTGAGGACTATGAACCTGAACCTTGATGTTATTTGAAGCATGTTACCTGTTCTTCAAGTGCATATCATGTTTTTGTCAATCTTGTACTTGTAGCATGTTGGTTTGATGCTTTCTGTATGCCTAGTCGTGGTTTTGGACAGCTTGTCCTTTAAACTTTTCATGTGTATGTGTTGAACCGTGGCTCCGTTTGGAGCATGCTCTATATGAATCTTGATTGGTTTTGCATGTAGTTTCTCATGTCATGTTGCATACTTGATTTGTGTATGTGTGCTTGATGTTTGAATGCATTTTGCATCAATGCCATGCATAACTTGTTTTGCTCATATCTTCTAGGCAGTAGCTCTGAATTAAACGAACCTTATATGTAACTTGACAAGAAAAACGTGTAGATCATCATGGTGCACTTTAACTTGTTGTTTAACAACTTCAACATAATGTGTTACTCGGATCTGGACAAATTTCGAAATTTGCATATGAGGAGTTTTCGAATTGCTGTATGTAGATTCCGGCCTCATTTAAACTTGCTTTGATGTGTGGTCCTGTATGCTTCATCCCTTGCCATGAGTAGCATCATGTAGCCTTGGCATGCATCATACTTGGTTGTGCATCACGCCATGTTATGTGTTTTGTCTTTATCGTGTTGTTTGCTTCTTTCCTGTTGTGCTTCTCGATACTTCCTATTTCGTTGCGATCGTGAGGCTTCGTTCGACTATGCTCGGTTCGTCTATGCCCGGTCATCTTCTTCATGGACTCGGTCTTCTTCATAGAGGGATTTCAGGCAAGATGACCGTCACCTTGGATCTCACTACTATCTTTGCTATGCTAGTTGTCTCAATGCTATCGCTATGTCACGCTACCTACCACTTGTTTATCAAGGCTCCCAAATTGCCAAGAAAACCTCTAACGTTTTCCACCTTCCCAACAAACCGTTGTTTGGCTATGTTACCACTTTGCTCAGCCCCTCTTGTAGCGTTGCTAGTTGCAGGTTGTTCCATGTTGGGACATGGATATCATGGATATCTTGGGATATCACACTATCTCTTATTTAATTAATGCACATATATAGTTGGTAAAGGGTGGAAGGCTTGGCCTTTTGCCGCCTTAGTTTCCGTCATACCGGTTTTATTTTCCTTGATTTTGCGTCCCTAACACGATAAGTGTTTATGGGCCCCTCTTGATAGTTCACTTTGAATAAAACTCTTCCCGCAAGGCCCAACATTGGTTTTACCATTTGCCTAATAACAACTAAAACTTGCATAGGGACTTCTCGGACCCCGAGGATAATTAATCAACCCCCCGGGCTAGTGCTCCTCTGAGTGTTGGTCCAAACTGAGTAGACTGTAGGGCCACCACAGGGAAACTCGAGGTCTGGTTTTACTCATAGGATGTCTCATCCGGTGTGCCCTGAGAACGAGATATGCACGGCTCCTATCGGGATTTGTCGGCACATTCGGGAGGTGTTAATAGTTTTGTTTTACCATTGTCGAAATGTCTTATGCATCGGGATCTCAAGTTTGATCGGATGTCCCGCGATGGAGGATTGTCTCCGCGGAGCGTGAGCTTGTCATGGGCTAAGTCGGGACACCCCTGCAGGGTTTAAACTTTCGAGAGCCGTGCCTGCGCTTATGTGGCAGATGGGAATTTTAATATCCAGTTGTAGGGAATTTGACACCAGACTCAAAATAAAATATACCAACCGCATGCGTAACCATGACCGTCTCTTTTCGAGTGAGTTCGAGAAGATAACAGGGTGGGGTTATGTTTGAATGTAAGTAGATCAGGATCACTTATTGATCATTACTAGTTTGCGACCATTTGTGTAGTTTTTCATCTTACTCTTGTATTCGTAAGTTAGCCACCATACAACGCTTAGTGCTGCTGCAACCTCACCACTAACCTTTCCATACCCATTAAGCTTTGCTAGTCTTGATACCCATGGTAATGGGATTGCTGAGTCCTCGTGGCTCATAGATTACTATAGTAACAGTTGCAGGTACAGGTAATGCGATGATCATGACGTGAGAGCGATGTTTACTTGTTTTGGGGTCCTTCTTCTGCTTCTTCTCCGGTCAGGGGATAGGTTCCTGGTCGGCAGCCTGGGCTAGCAGGGTGGATGATGTTTGAGTTTCTATTTGTGTTTCATCCGTAGTCGGGTGTTGTTCTCATGTATGATGTTTGATGTATTCATGTGGCATTTGTATGCCTTTGTATGTATCCCTAGCTATTATGTAATTGTACGATGTAATCATATCCACCTTGCAAAAGCGTTTCAATATGCGGCTCTATCCTTGGATGGGACTTTCGAGTTCCACTCGGATAGGATCACATATTGGGCGTGACAAGTTGGTATCGTCGACCGACCATAGGAGCCCCCTTGATTGATCATAGTTGGACGTTGTCGATTCAAGAAAAAAATGGATTTCTGAGTCTCATTATATCGGAGAGTAGGAATTCTTTTTACTCCTCATTCCCTTCGTCGCTCTAGTGAGGAAACTTGATGGTGTAGGGTGGAACCCTAAGTGGAGATATTTCACGAATTGGAGGGGGAATCCCCAAGAACAAGATGAACACAAGAGGGAAAAAAAGAGGAACACTCAAGAACAAGTCCAATCACACATCCACTAGACAATCAAACACACAAGATCCACAAGGTACACGAACAATCAAAGGGAAATAAGGTACATGGTAGAGTTCATCCCAAATCCTATGAAGGAGATGAGGGCTTGATGATCTAGATAGATCGTTCCCTCAAGGGGGGTCTTCATCCACTAGGGATCTTCTCCAATGGAGGCCTTGAACTCCAATGGAGTGTCTCTCTCTCAAGAGGAATCCCACAAGGGGAGATACATGGGCTAAGCTCTAGTGTTTAGATCTATTCTTAGCTAAGTCTAAATGGAGGAGATGAAGGAATATATATAGGTCCAAGGGATGAAGGGGTAAGTAGGGGCGAAATGGGGATTACATGGGCAAAGCCGGCAGCAACACACAGGGGGGGCCCGTGTGCACGGGGTAAGTGGAGCCCGTGCGCACGGGGTATCCAGAGACCTGGCGCAAGGGCCCGTGCGCACGGGGTCCGTTGGGCCCGTGGACACGGGGGTCCCATGGGCATGGTACACGCCCGTGCGCACAGGGGCTTCAGGACCGCCAGCCTGGGAGGCCCGTGGGCCCGGGGTCGGAGGGGCCCGTGCGAACGGGGTGGCCTGGGAGCTGCTGCCTTCTTCTTGGCACTTCCTTCTCCGCTTCCAGGCTTCCCTCTTGGATGGTGTAGATGTTCTCTTCTTCTTGGACTCCTCCTCGATGAATGTGTAGCTCCGCTCACACCTATGTATGCATACGAGAGAGGGGTCAAGTAGTATACCATCCTGGAAAGGTACAAGTGGACACGTGTAAAGGAGATGATTCACCTTTGTATGTATGAAGTAGATGTGGCACGAGTCACTTGCCAAATGGACTCTTGACATGGTGATGTCCATAGGATGCTCCGCATCATCCCCTCCCCCTTGGGAAAGATCCGACCTCGGATCAAAATCCAAATCACCATGGGAAAGAGATGATGTTGCCGTGTAGTAGTGGACGATCACCAAGCATTCATCATCTTGTAGTTCCAAATGGGCACTCTCCGATGTCGTACCGTCTTGTAATTCCTTCAAAAGGAGCAAAGATAACAAGCACTTGGAAAAACAAATATGGTTGGCGTAATAGAAAAACCAAGCATTCAAGAGGTGATTCACCCAACAAGTGTTGTCATCAAGCATAGCATATGGTTTGAAAAAGAAGTGTGGCATGGCATTTAAGCATATAAGGTGAGCACAATCAAGGACATCATGGAAACAAGTATGCAAATGGGAGGTAAAGATGCTAATATGTGTGGCAAGTGAACAAGCATCAACCTCAAGATCATAGCAAGAATGCGCAAGGTGCTCAAGAAAAGGTCTATGGTAGGCATAGCAATCATTCACAACACCAAGTATAATGAGATGTCTAAACATATGGGGCAAGTGCAAGACAATCCAAGCATAATGTGCATAGGGTGTAGTGAAGATATCATGGCACTCAACATGAAGTAAAGAGCAATTGTTCAACATGTGTGAGGCAATCAAGGCAATCATGTAGCAATCGAAGGGACATGGCATATGTGAAGTGATGACATTGTTGCAACCAAACATATGAGAGGAGCAAGTAATCCAAGAATTGGATGCAACACACAAGGCATATATATCATGATGAACAATAAGTCTCATGGTGCAAGCAACACAAGTAGTATGATCCGCAATAGACATGCTCAAGAAAGATGTCACCTTGAAGGCGTGTCCTTGTGCATTCTTCACAATGCTGAAGTGGTAGAAAAGGTGTTGGAGAAGCTAGTCGTGATCGAATGTATGAGGCTCGCTCTCAAGAGCTCGAATGGTCAATTCATGTGAAGCGGAAGTCGACACAAGGTCCAAGTATCCTACACATGCACAAAACAAAGCAAAGAACGTATGCGCATGGTAGATAAACACATCATCCATCATGATGGTTCTCTTCTCTTGCACATAACCATTAGAAGAACAAGTGCATGAATAATATGATGCAACAATGGCAATATTCATCGCACTAGGTATATGGTGCAAAGGGGTAAGACAAGCATTCTTCACAAGAAATATGTCCGAATCTCCAAATATATGCGAGAATGCTATGGGGGCAATCTCATTAGAAAGACTAAAGGCATAGTTGCACTCAATACATGGCAAATCATCTAGCATGAGAGAGGCAACATGTGGAGATATATGACAAGAAGCAATAATAATCATCTGATAAGCATGTAGATGGTTGTCATCAACCGCATGAAGTGAGCAAGTATGAGTCATTGGTGATGCAACAAGGCAAGCAATCATAGGAAGCAAGTCGTGCAAGCTAGTAGTGCGAAGATGCTACATACTAGAGGAAATCATGGCATATCGCAAGCACGAACACAAAGCAAATAAGAGGCATAGGCAATGCACATGACATATCGCAAGCACGAACACAAAGCAAGATCATAGTATAATCATAGGCATGGGGCACAAAGCAAATATGGCAATAACAAGTAATATCTCCACCAAGCTTGCAAATACACATACAAGTATTAGAATCAATCATCATGTGTAATGCAAAGCATGGGTCACAAATGCATGTCAAAAGCATAGGAATGAGTATATCATGCAAAGTGAACATGGCAAGATGGGCATAGAATATGTAATGAACAATAACCCATAGCCAAGTGAGGGTCATGTAGAAGAAATGTGCGAAGCCTTTGCGCGAAGAGAGCGGCGGGAAAGTGATGTAGGGTAGAGACCCTAATCGCCCGATCTTTCACGAAAGGAGCGGATCCCGGGGAAAACACGAAGAACACGAGGATGAATGGAAGGAAAACACAAGAGGAAATCACTAAACCAACACGAATAAGTCACACATGGGCTAGATCCTCGAGTACATAGAATGATACACAAATCCACGGAAAACTAGGGACGATACACGGTAACCGGTTCTTCTCCGTGATGAGGTCTTGAATCCACAAGGGGATCTTTCGTTAGAAAGGGGTCTTGAATCCAAAGTGGATCTTCTCCGAAGAGTGGCCGCGGTTTCTCTCATGGAGTAGATCCGATATGGATGAGCAATGCTCTATCTCTCAAATGAGCTAAACCAATGCTAACCCTATCTAGGATGAATGGGGGGGGGTCTATTTATAGTCTAAGTGCAAATGGGGACGAAGTGAAGGGGTACATGGGCCTCGGGCCCGAACACTGTGCGCAGACAGGTACAGGACATCCGCTGGGGGCCGGTCGTCCGGTGTCTCAGGAGCTGCCGGACATCCGGTGTCCTCCGGTCGTCCGCTGGTTCCGCTCTATGATGGGGGTGCCGGACGTCCGGAGGCTCCGGACTTCCGCTGATGTTGGCTCGGGTGCGGTCACGCCGGTCGTCCGGTCGGGGCCGGACGTCCGCTCATTGGCCTCGGGTGCAGAGGCACCGGTCGTCCGGTCTGGGCCGGACGTCCGCTCGCTGGGGCTCGGCTGACGTTTCAGGCGCCGGACGTCCAATCCCGACCGGTCGTCCGGTGGCTGGGACTTTTCCTGCAGCCCTTCCTCTTCTCCATCTTCTCGTCCATCTTCCTCTTCTTCTTGTCCTTGCTCCTTAGCTTCTCCATTGTACCTGAGTATGCACAAAGTATCCATATGAGGAAGTAGCCATGCTGCATGCGCATCGAAGTGGAATTGTGAGAGGAGAGATGTCACCTCGGTTTCAAGGGCTCTTGCACGTGATCGAGTCATGGGTCCGGTAGGAACTTGATGAGACGATGGTAGGTCCATGGGGATGACCTTGGGATGCTCCGCATCATCTCCCCTCACTTGGGGAAGATCCGTCCTCGGATCAAAATCTTCATCACCATGGAAAGGAGAGAGATCTTTGACGTTGAATATGTCGCTCACGTTGTACTTGTCGCACGGGAGGTCGGTCTTGTAAGCGTTGTCGTTGTAGCATGCAAGCACCTTGAAGGGTCCATCCGCTCGTGGTCGAAGCTTGGATTTCCGTTCTTGTGGGAAGCGATCCTTGCGAAGGTGTAGCCACACTCGATCACCAATATTGAAGACCATAGGTTGCTTGTTGAAGTTGAGCTTGGTCACAAGACGTTGAACTTGGCGCTCGATGGTGTTTCTTTTATCTTCATGCATCTTCTTGAGATGTGTCACACGCGCACTTGCATCCAAATTGATGTGCTCTTGGAGTGGTAGAGGAAGAATGTTCAATGCTGACAATGGGTTTAATCCGTATATGATCTCGAAAGGAGACTTGCCGGTTGTTGAGTGTCTTGCTCGGTTGTAGGCGAACTCGGCGACAGGTAGGCACTCCTCCCACTCCTTGATGTTCTTCTTGATGAGTACTCGAAGTAGAGCGGAGAGTGTGTGGTTTGTCACCTCCGTTTGGCCGTCGGTTTGAGGATGGTACACCATGGAGAAGAGTAGCTTGATTCCGAGCTTGGCGCATAGGGTCTTCCAAAAGTAGCTAAGGAACTTGACGTCGCGGTCCGACACAATTGTCTTTGGCACACCATGGAGATGCAATATTTCCCTACAAAAGAGATTAGCAACATGTGAAGCATCGTCTATCTTGTGACAAGGAATAAAATGTGTCATTTTGGAGAAACGGTCCACAACGACAAATATGGAATCTTTCCCATTGCGAGTTCTAGGTAAACCAAGTACAAAGTCCATGCTAATGTCTTCCCATGGTTGGTATGGAATCAGTAGAGGCATATAGAGGCCATGAGATTGAGCTTTGGACTTATCTTTGCGGCATGTTGAACATCAGTTGGTGAAGCGATTGACGTCCCGAAACATCTTTGGCCAAAAGTAGCTCTTCGAGAGCGTGGCTAACGTCTTCTCACGTCCGAAATGACCCATTAAGCCTCCTCCATGTGATTCCTGCAAAAGCAACAAACGAAGGGATGACTTGGGGATGCAAAGTTTGTTAGCTCTCATAAGATAGCCGTCTTTGATGTAATAGTGTTCCCACGATGTATTCGACAAACACTTGGCATAAGGAGTGGAAAAAGTTTCATCATGCGCATACAATTCTTTGATATGCTCGAAGCCAATGACATCTAAATCAAGTTGCGTGACTAGCATGCATATGCGGGAAAGAGCATCCGCGACGATGTTTTCTTTACCCTTGATGTACTTGATGACATAGGGAAAAGACTCAATGAATTCACTCCATTTAGCATGACGCTTGTTCAACTTAGTTTGACCCTTGAGATACTTGAGAGTCTCATGGTCGATATGAATGATAAACTCATGGGGACGAAGGTAATGTTCCCATTCATGTAAAACACAGACTAAAGCATAAAGCTCTTTGTCATAGATGGGATAGTTGAGTTGCGCTCTGGAAAGTTTCTCACTAAAGTAAGCTATGGGGCGCTTCTCTTGCGTTAACACACCTCCTATGCCATTACCGCTAGCATCGCAATGAATTTCAAAAGTCTAGTCGAAGTTGGGTAAAGCAAGGACGGGAGCATGAGTAAGCAAATTCTTAAGCTCATTGAATGCGATATCTTGGGATGGTCCCCAAACAAAAGGCGTATTCTTCTTGCTCAAAGCATGCAAAGGCGAAGCAATGGTGCTAAAATCCTTCACAAAGCAACGATAGAAACCCGCAAGACCAAGGAAACTACGCACTTGGTGCAAGTTGGTTGGTTGCGACCAAGTCTTAATAGCATTGATCTTGGACTCATCTACATGAACACCCTTAGAAGAGACAACAAATCATAAGAAAACGAGCTTATCAACACCAAAAAGGAATTTCTCCATATTAGCATAGAGACGCTCTTTCCTGAGAGTTTGCAAAATAGTGCGGACATGGGTGACATGCTCTTGGATAGATTTGCTAAACACAAGAATGTCATCGAAGTAAACCACAACAAATATACCAATGTAAGGGCGAAAGACATGATTCATAAGGCGCATAAAAGTGCCCGGTGCTTCCGAGAGACCCATAGGCATGACTAACCACTCGTACAAACCAAACTTGGTTTTGAAAGCGGTTTTCCATTCATCACCCTCTTGTATGCGAATTTGATAGTAACCACTCTTAAGATCAATTTTGGAAAATATAGTGGCACCACTAAGCTCATCTAGCATATACACTGGGTGTGGAATGGGATACCTATAACGAACGGTGATAGCATTGATAGGTCTACAATCGGAGCACATGCGAAAGCTACCGTCACGTTTTGGCACAAGAATGACCGGTACGGCACAAGGGCTCAAACTTTCACGCACATGACCATGGTCTATGAGATGCTTTCCTTGCCTTCGAATTTCTTTGGTTTCTTCGGGGTTGACGCGGTATGGAGCTTTGTTCGGAAGCGGTGCTCCGGGGATGAGGTCGATGCGGTGCTCAATGCCTCGTAGTGGAGGTAGTCCCGGAGGTAGCTCATCGGGGAAAACATCTTGAAATTCCTGTAAAAGAGAAGAAAACATTCGAGCAAGAGTGTGAGAAGTGATAGTTTGTGTTGCATTGTCCTTGCACACGAGGACGTAGTGTAGGACACTAGATGGGTTCTCACACACTTCTCTCATCTCACGTTTGGTGGTCAATAGAACTAGGTTCTTGTTTTTGCTCATTGTGGAGGCACTCAATTTGGGCTTGTGGCGCTCGCTCTCTTTTTGGTGGCTCACTCTCTCACCATTCTCTCCACGATGGGTGGGTTGTTTATCAGCGATCACTTGGCTTGGAGACATAGGTCGTAGCACAAACTCCTTTCCTTGCATCTTGAAGCTATAGTGGTTTGTACGCCCATTGTGGACGACTCCTCTATCGAATTGCCATGGCCGTCCAAGGAGAAGATGGCAAACGGTCATTGGAATGACGTCGCACTCCAAGGTGTCTTCGTAGGCGTCGATCTTGATGGAGACTTGTACTCGGTGCTCGACTTGGATAGTGCTGGAGTCACTAAGCCATTGCACTTTGTACGGATGTGGATGCTTCGTCTTGGGCAATTAGAGCTTGGAGCAAAGTTCTTCACTTGCGAGATTGTGACAACTCCCTCCATCGATGATGACCTTGACGGATCGTCAATTGATGCCGGCCTTGGTGTGGAATATGGTGCATCTTTGGTCTTCTTCTTGGTGATGTTGGAGAGTCAAGACTTTGGAGACAACAAGTGCGGGACTTGACTCTTCATCACAAAAGACTTGTTCGTCTTCATTGTTCACTTGGCGGTGCATGGCGACTTTCTCAAGGGCTTCCATTTCTCCTTCGCTCATGGAATCATAAGTGCCATCGTTGTTGAAGATCATGGTGCGCTTGTTGGTGCACTCATAGGACTTGTGGCCTCGGCCGCTGCAAGTGAAACACTTGAAGGAACTCGTCTTGACGGTCTCATCGGTTGGGGTAGATGATGATGAAGCTCTCGGCTTGAAGTTGCTCGTAGGAGGATGGCTTGTAGTTGACGAAGCTTTCTTGGAAGTCGACTTGTCGATGTTGGAATTAGACGGTCTTGTAGTCGTTGTTGGAGTCATTGAAGCTTGGTTATTGGAGAAACAGTAGGACTTGGATGAGAACTTGGCATACTTGAAATCATCTTGCACTTGGCGTTCCGCTTTGGTAGCTTGGTGCACGAGCTCGATGAGATTTGAGTATGGTTGGAAGTTGGTGATCTTCTTGATAGGATGATTGAGTCCGTTCAAGAAACGTGCCATAGTTTGCTCATCATCTTCCGTCACATTTGCTCTTATCATTGCAATCTCCATCTCCTTGTAGTATTCTTCAACGCTCTTGGTTCCTTGCTTGAGTTGTTGGAGTTTCTTGAAGAGGTCGCGGATGTAGTAGGTAGGCACGAAGCATGCTCTCATGACATCCTTCATTTGTGCCCAAGTAGTGATGGGTGGTTCACCTCGTGCCTCACGGTGCTCTATGATTTGTTCCCACCAAATGAGGACATGGTCTTGGAACTCAAGGGATGCCATCGCGATCTTCTTCTCTTCTTCATAATTGTGCAAACGGAAGATCTTGTCAACTTTCAATGCCCATGAAAGGTATTCTTCGGGATCGTTGCTTCCGCTGAACTTGGGCATGGTGAACTTGAGCTTGCCGTAGCGTTGCTCTTCATTGTGTTGGGGTCGGGGATGATGACGCCCATGTTGTAGATGATTGTCCAACTCGTGGTGCTCTTGACGCGGAGGGTTGTGAACCTCGTGTTGCTCTTGTCGTGGAGGATTCGTAATGTTTTCATGCTCTTGATGAACTTGATGGTCTTGGCGAGCTTGTGGAGGAGCGCGTCGAGCTCGAGGAGGAACTATACGATGCATGTGAGCTTGAAATCGTCGTTTGTGAATTTCTTCGCGACGTGCTTCCTCTTATTCACGGGCTTGTCAGCCTCGGTCGGCAACGGCTCGACTCGCATCATGTAGAGCTTGTTGCGCCTCAAGTGCTTGAGCGTCACGGAGTTGTTGTTCTTGACGTTGAGCCTCGGCATTTTGTGCATTTTGGTGTAGACGCGCATGTTCTTCCTCTTCATGTTGGTGTTGTTGTTGTCGTTCACGAGCTAGCGCAAAGGCTTCTTCGTCTTGACGTCGTCGGCACTCCTGAGAGGCGGTGTATCGAAGTGGATTGATGTTTGCTTGACGGTCGGTGCGCGCGGCTCGACGAAGAGTGTTCGATGTCGGTGTACTTGAGCCGGAGGGGGTAAAGTTGGAATGGCGACTTGAACGGCCCCTTCTTGAAGTGGAAGAAGAGCGGTTGAGCAACAAAGCACGAATCTCGTCCATCCTTGCGTCATTCTCTTGCTTGTGATCGTCGAGCTTGTGGTCGAAGTAGTCCCTTGTACGTTTCTTGGAAAGTCGCAAGTCCGTGGCAAGGTTGTCGATGCGTTCACTCATAGCTTTTTGCTCTTGATGCAAAGCACGTTGTGCACCAAAGAGGTGACTCTTGGTGACGAAGGAGTTCATGTCGTCGTCTTTCTCCATGAAGAGTGGGTTGGTAGAAGTACTTGGCCTATCCATCATTCCAAGACAAATGTGAGTGGTAGAAAGAGAAGAACAAATACCAAATGTACCTTGAACGAAGTTGAAAGTGAATCGATGATCACTCCAATGTAGGACAAGGAAATAGCCCAATTGGTACGAATTCTCGTCGGTTTGTCATACCTACACAAATAAAGCTTATGGTGGAGCTTGGTTAGGATGGTGGCACAATTTTTAATGTGAATGTAAGCAAGATTCAATAATGTTGGAGAAGATTTGCAAGATGCAATGTAACAAGTAGACCAAGCATATACGGTACACGGAAACACACGCGCAAAGAGATAAGTGGGGTTGTGCAACCAAGGGTGAGCCAAAATGTGGAATCCACAAAAATGCTCTTGTTGCACAACACTAGAGAGACTCTAGCACGATTGCACGATAGGCGGATACAAGAACTTGTGCACAACCTACTTAGCAAAAATGCAACGACTTCTATCCCAAATATGTTTTATGCAAGGTGTTGCTATGATATGATCCCAGTTGATCGAGTATGACAATCTTAATGTTGTATGATGCTATGGTTCTTGCTTAAAAGCTCTTTGCTTATCTTTCCCCTTTGCTTAAAAGCTTGGTTGGCTCTTTGATGTTTGAGCTCTTTTCTTATGCGATGCTTGACGAACCAAGATAGCAAGTGAGTATGCGATGACAACTTTGTGACACAAGAGATGATACCAATATAGGCAACAATGATGATGTATGTATCTATGCTATGGGAAGTATGATCACTAATGTGCACAAGTCTCGTTGCCGGCAATACTCAATGGCTAGTCTCGATGGGTAAGCAACGCAAAGGAATAAGGCTATGATGGCTATCAATGTAATGGCAAGAGTGATATGTCCAATACCAAGATGAGGTTACCGGTCTTGCTTCCTGTATGGTGTCAAAATGGTGGCACGAATACCAAGTCGTAGTCGAGGTGGTCATTGTTGATGACCGGTGTTGATGACGAGTCCGTGGCGAAAATGAGCGGCGGTGATGTCGATGTCGAACCGTACCTAGATAGCCGAAACACAAAAGGATACGGTACCGCAACTCAAATTCTCAAAACCAAAGGCGACCAAAATCGTCGGAGTAGGTAGCGGGTAGGTGGTGGTGTGGGTTGGGATATTGGCAAAGTTTGCGGAAAGTCGGTGGTGGTGTAGTGGATGAAGTGGTGGAAGTAGCGGTCGTCCGGTAGTGGACGGATGTTCGGTCGCTAGTCGTCCGGTAAGGTCGGACTTCCGGTGCTTCCTGGGTCGCCGGACGTCCGGTGAAGTGATGGTCGTCCGGTGGTCGGGGTCAATGGGAGATTTCAGATCCGAGAAGCGGTTTTGGGTGGAATATGGGGAATTTGGGAGGGATTTCGAGGTGGAGATGGTGGGGGAAGGCTAGATCTACTTGCAACACAACAAATTCACGGATCAAAACCAACAAAACATCATCAAAACTCACAAAACACAAGAAAAAATTTTGTGGCTATTTTGTGGGGATTTTCGGATTAGGATGAAAAACAACAAAATCAAGCTAGAAAACGAAGAGGGGGCCTCCGAAATCGTGATAACCCTTGCTCTAGATACCAAGATGATGTAGGGTAGAGACCCTAATCGCCCGATCTTTCACGAAAGGAGTCGATCCCGGGGAAAACACGAAGAACACGAGGATGAATGGAAGGAAAACACAAGAGGAAATCACTAAACCGACACGAATAAGTCACACATGGGCTAGATCCTCGAGTACATAGAACGATACACGAATCCACGGACAACTAGGGATGATACACGGTAACCGGTTCTTCTCTGTGAGGAGGTCTTGAATCCACAAGGGGATCTTCCCTTAGAAAGGGGTCTTGAATCCAAAGTGGGTCTTCTCCGAAGAGGGGCCGCGGTCTCTCTTGTGGAGTAGATCCAATATGGATGAGCAATGCTCTATCTCTCAAATGAGCTAAACCAATGCTAACCCTAGCTAGGATGAATGGGGGGTCTATTTATAGTCTAAGTGCAAATGGGGGCGAAGTGAAGGGGTACATGGGCCTTGGGCCCGAACACTGTGCGTAGACAGGTACCGGACGTCCACTGGGGGCCGGTCGTCCGGTGTCCCAGGAGCTGCCGGACGTCCGGTGTCCTCCGGTCGTCCGCTGGTTCCGCTCTGTGATGGGGGTGCCGGACGTCCGGAGGCTCCGGACTTCCGCTGATGTTGGCTTGGGTGCGGTCGCGCCGGTCGTCCGGTCGGGGCCGGACGTCCGCTCATTGGCCTCGGGTGCAGAGGCACCGGTCGTCCGGTCTGGGCCGGACGTCCGCTCGCTGGGGCTCGGCTGACGCTTCAGATGCCGGACGTCCGGTCCCGGCCGGTCGTCCGATGGCTGGGACTTTTCCTGCAGCCCTTCCTCTTCTTCGTCTTCTCGTCCATCTTCCTCTTCTTCTTGTCCTTGCTCCTTAGCTTCTCCATTGTACCTGAGTATGCACAAAGTATCCATATGGGGTAGTAGCCATGCTTCATGCGCATCGAAGTGGAATTGTGAGAGGAGAGATGTCACCTCGGTTTCAAGGGCTCTTGCACGTGATCGAGTCATGGGTCCGGTAGGCACTTGATGAGACGATGGTAGGTCCATGGCGATGACCTTGGGATGCTCGGCATCAGAAAGACAATCCATGGGATCCCAAGTCATCATTGCTCTCTAGAGCTCGTTTTGTCAACTCGTGGGATTGCAAGGTTGACAAGTATTCATGGGTACCTACACAAAAGAGACACAAACCAAAGAAATTGTGCGCGTCGTAAATGTACACATCATCCATCATGATGTGTATGTGCACGTGTGAGTTAGCACCAGATAAGCATTGTTCAAAGAAATTTGATGCATGGTATAAGAACATGTCATCCATCATGAAAGAATAGTTATGGTGTATGACACGATGGGGATGCAAATTTAGCATACAAGTATATGGTACATCAATAGCATGTTTATTCATGGGAAGCATATGGTGCGGACAAGTATTGGGATCATGCAATGAATGGGATGAATCAAAATCTCTGAAAATGTATGAGGAAACTATGGGGTCTCCTCATGAGCAATAATGGAAACATCATATGGAGAAAATGGACAACATCCAAAACAATGCATATCCAAAGCTAGGTGTTCATGGCATGGCATATGAGATAAATGATGCAAAGGGAGCATATCAATATCATCACAAGAAAAACAAATGCCAATAACCATGGGCTTGCCATCTATGCCATAAGTGCAAATTGGGTTAATCTGAATGGCATATGCATAGTCACTATGAAGAGATTGCAAATATGACATGTGGTCGATCTCATGCATAGCATATGACAAGTCAAGTGGATTGGCAAACATGATGTGACCAAGAGAATTAGCACAAAAAATCATATGTAACATGGCATCACAACTAATAGACTCCACATGGCAATCATCATACTCATCATAAATGGGTAAATCATCGCATGGGGAAGTCACACTAGCATGAAGCATGGAAATAGGTTGATCAACATCATGCAAGCAATCTACATCAAGAATGTCCACTAGTGGGACTAGAGCATCACCTTCACCTATGTTACCTTTTCCATTCCACTCATGTGGTGTAGGTGAGGTGGGAAAGACCAAATGGTGGTCATCTTCATCTCTATGGAACCATGTGGGGAGTGCATCACATTCCACCATGGCCATCGTCTTGTCCAAAGGTAGGACGAAGTCGTCGAGAATCGGCGCGTCATCATATAAGGGACCTAGCACCAAATGAGAAGACACAATAGAGGTAGAGGTCAAGTCGTTAGTGTTGAAAGTGGCCTCACATGACCTATCAACTACCTCACTCTCTCTATGTGGTGGTTCACTCACTCCCTCACAATAGGTGCACTCAAACTCACATATGGTGGAGTCACTCTTCTCACTCAAGAGGTGGGGGTTGTGGCTCTCCTCACATGGGAATTGTGGAAACACATCATATATGGGGCTAGTGGTGTAGTCACTCTCACTCTCAATATGGTGGCAAAAGTCACTCAAGTCATCATGCATCGCCGTGGTCGAGGTGACATACTCAGCCATCTCATCGCCGCCGCCATGGATGAAGGCCGAAGATGGCACATCATCACTCTCGCCTCCTAAGATGGAAGCATCATCCTTGCTCGCCACCGTGTCGCTTGCCTCCAAATCTTGGTCGTTGAAGGTCTCCGTAGTTGAGCTCATCGTCGCACCGTCCTGAAAAAGAGTCATAGGAGACTCGGCATCATCAATGCCACAAAGAGGGATGGCGGTGAAGTCAAACTTGGGAGCATCGTCTTGCAGCTCGTCGGGCTTGGACATCATGGTGGTACTAGCCTCATGCTCGTCGTGTTGGAGCTTGGTCTTCGAGAAGTGTGCTTGGGATGGAGAAGCCTTGGCCTTCATGAGTTCTTGTTCCGCCTTGAGAGCACCAATGTAGCTATCGTCGAGGGACTTGTAGTTCTCGAGGAAGATAGGCTTGGAGATGTCATTGTTCAATCCCATCATGAAGTGGAACTTCATTGACATGGGGTCGTCCATGCCGGCACGTCGCAAGGCATGCTTCATCTCCTTGAAGTACTCGTCGATGGACTTGGATCTTTGGATAGTATTCTCCAATTGGCATAGAAGTTGTTCCGTGTAGGTTGGAGGCATGAACTCTCGCCGCAAAACTCTCTTTGTCTTGGGGCAACTCCTGTCGTAGTTCTCCGAAGGTGTGTGAAGCCACCATGTGGACGCGTAGTCGTGGAAGTTTCTTGTGGCGCACTTCACTTGATCTTCGGGAGGGACTTGATGTAGCTTGAGGTAGTCATCCATCAAACGCTCCCACTCGACATACTCCTCGGGTTCTAGAGTCCCATAGAAAGGAATCTCGTGGTTGGTGTCGAGGTCGTAGTAGCTCGAGGGAGTAGTGTACTTGAGCTCGTGGATTAGGCGAAGATGCCATACGTCCGAAGGCGAAGATGCCGTGAAGTCACTTGGAGAAGATGCCAAATGTGTTGAAGAAGCCGTAGCCTTGTAGTCAATGTTGTTGTACTGTATGGCCCGTGCGCACGGGGGTGCTATAGGCCATGTGCACGGGGTCCTGTGTGCACGGGGGTCGAGGGCCCGTGTGGACGGGGGTGGAAGAGAAGCCAACTCTCATCGAGTAGGTCGCTCTTCATGGTCTTGTCGATGTCGATGCTTGTGTGTACTTGCCGGAGATGGTAGCACGGAAGTCTTTGCACTTGAGCGTCTTCTCGAAGATGAGGAAGACCGCTTGCCGTTCTTGATGAGGACCTTGAGCTCCTCCATGTGCTTGTTTGTCTTGGCGTCGATGACGTTCTTCATAGCCTTGAACTCATCGTCGTGGTTGTAGACCAGAGGTGAAATGCCTTGCCTATCCATCACAAAACTCGAGAAAAGGTGAGTAGGAAATGAGATAAACAATACCAAGCTACCCTTTCCCAAAGTTGAGGATGTATCTCGTATCACTCAATGTGAGATGAAAGAATAGTGGAATTGGTACCGGACTTGTTCACTCACACCTATCAAGTAAAGCTTATGGTGGAGCTCGGTGAGGATAGTGGCACAAAAATTTGATGCAAAATGTTAGCAAGAGTCAATAATATTGGAAAAGATTCACAAATTCGCAAAGTGAAATAAGTAGACCAATAGCAATATGTGGCACACGGAAACACACACACGGATAGATAAATGGGGTCGTGCAACCAAGGAATGAGCACAAAATGTGGAATCCCCAGAAAACGCTTGTGTTGCACAACTGAAGAGAGACGCTAGCACGATTGCTCAATAGGCGGATACGACACTTGTGCACAACCTATAAGATGCAAACTGTATGAGCTTTCTATCCCAAGTATGCTATGTGTATGATGTTCCCGTTGTTCTTCTCAAGGTGATCCAAGATGATCGGATATGACAATCTTATGCGCAATGTGGTATAATGCTATGGCACTTGCTTACAAGCTCTTTGCTCTCTTTTCTTTTGCTTCAAAGCTTATTCTCTTTTTTTATATGGCCACTATGAGAAATGCACAAACCAAGATTGCAATTGTGTATATGCGGGAACAATCTTGTGACACAAGAGATGATATGGTATGTATGCAATGGAAGGTGTAGATCACTAATGTGCACAAGTAACGTTGTCGGCAATACTCAAATGGCTAGTCTCGATAGGCAAGTGGCGCAAAAGGTGCTCGGGTTTATCAATGCAATTGCAAGGGGGAATGTACAATGGTGTCGTCGAGGTTACCGTCCTTGAAGATGGTGAGTGGCAGAGTTCTTGATGTTGATACCAAGATGATGGAGACTCGTCCCTAAGTAGCCGAAACACCTTAGGAAACGGTAAAATACCGCGAACTCAAAATCTCACGGACAAAAGTCAAATGGTGGTAGCGGAGATGGCAATGTGGAAGTGGTGGTGATGGATGATGAAGAAACAACTGTCCCTAAGTAGCCCAAACACCTTAGGAGACTCAAGTCACCACTCAAACAACCACAAATGCTAAATGGAGCAAAATGGGTTAGGTTGCGGAAGGCTATGGTGGATTTTGCGGATGGTATGATGGAAGGCCTATGCAAAGATGCCAAAATGTTAAAAATTTGATGGAGTCAAATGGTGATGGAGCCTATCTAGGTGGATGGGGGATGTCAATAGCTACTCAACAAGGTAAAGAACGCGACAATCGGACTCTGGATGTGGAAGTTATGGCCGAAACGATGAAGTGCACGCGACTGCTGTAGGGGGGGCATGCGCATGGGGTCTAGGGCCCGTGGGCACGGGGTGCCGTGCGCACGGTACACACACTGAGGGCACGGGGTCACCTGGGACACGCGAGTTTGGCGGATTTCTTCCCGATCTGGGCTCCAAATGGAGGGATCTCGTTGCTTTGGTGTAGCTGGGGGGTATGGGGGTGGTATGGGAGGGTGGGAGGTCGAAGGGACAGCGGCCGAAGCGCACTGGAAGGGTCGTGCGCACGGGGTCTGTCTGGCCCATGTGCACGGGGTCCTGTGTGCACGGGGTTCCGATGGCCCGTGTGCAACGGGTGCTCTGTGAGCGGACGAACTGCTCCGGATCCGTGGGTAAATTCGAAATTGGGGTCAAAGTCGAAGGATCGAAGGTAGGAGAAGGTGGAGGAAAGCTAGATCCACTTGAAACCAAGCAAATCCATGGATCAAATCCAACAAAACATCATCAAAACCAACAAATCACAAAAAAATTGGGGCTATTTTTGGTGGGGAATTTTTGAATTTAGGACGAAATCAACAAAACTAGGCTAGAAAACAAAGAGGGGGACTCAAATTTCGTGAGAAACCATCGCTCATGATACCAAAATGGTGTAGGGTGGAACCCTAAGTGGAGATCTTTCACGAATTGGAGGAGGAATCCCCAAGAACAAGATGAACACAAGAGGGAAAACAAGAGGAACACTCAAGAACAAGTCCAATCACACATCCACTAGACAATCAAACACACAAGATACACAAGGTACTCGAACAATCAAAGGGAAATAAGGTACATGGTAGAGTTCATCCCAAATCCTATGAAGGAGATGAGGGCTTGATGATCTAGATAGATCGTTCCCTCAAGGGGGGTCTTCATCCACTAGGGATCTTCTCCAATGGAGGCCTTGAACTCCAATGGACTGTCTCTCTCTTAAGAGGAATCCCACAAGGGGAGATACATGAGCTAAGCTCTAGTGTTTAGATCTATTCTTAGCTAAGTCTAAATGGAGGAGATGAAGGAATATATATAGGTCCAAGGGATGAAGGGGTAAGCAGGGGAGAAATGGGGATTACATGGGCAAAGCCCGCAGCAATACACAGAGGGCCCCGTGTGCACGAGGTAAGTGGAGCCCGTGAGCACGGGTATCCAGAGACCCGACGCAAGGGCCCGTGCGCATGGGGTCCATTGGGCCCGTAGACACGGGGGTCCCTTGGTCATGGTACACGCCCGTGCGCACGGGGGCTTCAGGACCGCCAGCCTGGGAGGCCCATGGGCCCGGGGTCGGAGGGGCCCGTGCGCACGGGGTTGCCTGGGAGCTGCTGCCTTCTTCTTGGCGCTTCCTTCTCCACTTCCAGGCTTCCCTCTTGGATGGTGTAGATGTTCTCTTCTTCTTGGACTCCTCGTCGATGAATGTGTAGCTCCGCTCACACCTATGTATGCATACGAGAGAGGGGTCAAGTAGTATACCATCCTCGAAAGGTACAAGTGGACACATGTAAAGGAGATGATTCACCTTTGTATGTATGAAGTAGATGTGGCACGAGTCACTTGCCAAATGGACTCTTGACATGGTGATGTCCATAGGATGCTCTGCATCACTTGACGTAGGTGCTTTGATTCTCCTACCTTCCCATTCAAATTTTTCTTTAGGGTCACGCAGGTGTTTTTGTTCGTTGTCCATCCTTTGTTCAACCGGTGCACTTGTCTTTGAGTTATTCCATCCTTTTAAACTTTTGCAACATCGATTCTCAATTTCTCCAACAGAGTTTGACCCTTTTCAAGTTCAATCTCAGCTCTCCTCAATCTGTCTCCATTCCTTCCGTCCCAAGTTTACTTTGTTTTTCCCACCCACCCGCCCTTTTTCTTCCTGGAGTTTGAGGAGTCTAATCGAATATCCCTTTTATTCGTGCGAAGCTTCTTCATTCTGTCCTTAATTGTTTCAAACGATGGATTCTCATCTAGTTCAGCATTCTCTCTCTTGGCTTCTTTTCCAGTGGATTCAATTCAAGTATTCGGTGTTGATCATATTCTTTCACATTGCTCAAATATTTCCCCTTGCTCGTTCGCTCTCGCCATTTAATCGTTCCGGAGTTCCGAAGACATCTCAGGAGATTCATCTATGTTCCAACTAATTCGAGGTTGTCACCTCATTCAAGTCTTTGAATCATTCCGGTGCATTATCTCTTCCTCAACCTTCTCCAATGGTGTTTTCTTTTCAGTGGGCCCTAACCCACGGGTCTTCTCCCAGGATCTTACCTGACTCTTCTAATTTTTCAGAGTTATTCCCAAATTCTTTTCAAGGTGTGATGTAAGTATGGATTCCATTAGTCATTTGCCTTCTCCAAGATCACTTTCAATTATTCTCATCGTTGGTTCAGCCTTTCTTCTTTTCACTCTTCTAGAGTATCTCACAAATTCTTCATGGTATTTCTCGTCTTCATTCTCAACATTTCAAGACGGAAGAAGAGTTCCTATAAATCTTGTCCGTCCTTTCGACTATTCGTCGTTCAAGCTTAATGTTATCACCTCAAGTATATTTGTTCTTTTAATTCTTTCCGGCGTTTCGTTCTCTTCTCTTTGTTCATTTTCATTGCCACTATGGTTCGTTTAAGATTTTCACTTCCATTCTTATCATATCAATTCATTTGAACTTTCCAATCCTACAAGTGGTTCATGAAGACTTTCTCAACTTTTGCGCTATATCTCCTCTTAATATCCGTCAACGAGAATAAGTAGTATGAAAATCCATTGCTTCTCATCAATTTAATTGGTGAAGGATAAGCATAGCATAATTCTTAGTCTTCTTTCATCAAGTTGAATAATCTTTTCTTTTCGGAGTTTGTGCATCATATCACATTCTCGGTTCAAAGTGTTTTCACCTTTTCTTTCCCGAAGTTCAAAGTTTCCTCGGTCGACTCGTCGAAACCTCCATCTAAATCACCACAAGGCTTTAATCTTATACTTTTCATCCTTCAATTCTATCTCATCATCCTTTTGTTTCTGGCGTTCTTCACGTTGGTTCATAAGGATTTTATTCATCCTTCAAGTGTTCATTAAGGTTCTTGTTGGAGGAGCTCAAGTATCTTTTCCTCTTTGCATCTTGAAGTGCAATTAATTCTCCGTATTATTTTGAAGTGGAGTTTTGCATTTCTTCGTTCTTCTTAGCTATTCAATCATTTGGTAATGGCAGAAATTCACCTCAAGTTTTGAGATGTTTACATAAGCCCATGCAAATTAATTCTTTTTTTGTTGATTTTCTCAACAACTCCGTTCAATCCTTCCTTCTAAGGATGCTTTCAATTTCATTCTCAACAACTCCGTTCAATCATCATTGTGTGGGATCGTGGAGGCCGGCAGTTGGCCTCCCTCCGGCTGTAAATGAGAGGTGGGGCGGAGCCCCCTTTTCTCATCTCCATCTTCTCGCTGCCCGCACCTTCTTCTTCTTCTTTGCCTTGTCGTGTTGTCGCAACATCCATGGCGCCGACGAGGAAGTTCTCCGCCACTGAGAAGGGGAAGGCCCCCACGGAGGGACCGGATTCGCCGCCGCCCAAGAGGGGCCGCGGACGTCCGCGCAAGTATGCCGTGACTCCGGTGGTTGCCCCCCTAGGGGTGCGGGTGCACCACTCCGAGAGTGGGCGCTGCCTCCGGTGGTCGTGGCGGTGCTTCTTCTTGCGGTGGGAGATGCCGAGGATGAGGCAGCTCCTGTGATGGGGAAAGGCGCGTCGTGGTAACCCGACCTCCTTTGCCGCGCTTCCACTCTGCGGACACGTTCTCGGAGTTTGTCATGTGGTCGGAGAGACCTGCTGACACCTGGCTGCCGCTTCCATGCTTTTCCGTGGGCGAGCTATCGACCACATGGCTTGACGGCCTCTGGCTGCTGTAGCAAGGCCCCATGGGTCGGGATCGAGGTCACCGCCGCAAGCAACGTGGCCTTGACCCGCGGTTGGCAGGCGTTCTCCCACTCTCGAGGCCTGAGTGGGAGGTGCACCCTCCACTTCAAATACAACGCCCTCGCAACCCTCTACGTGAGGGTGTTTGGGGGAGACGGTCGCCGTGCAGGGTGCTGCCCCGAGGATTGTAGCAGTGACAATGAGCTTGGCCTTGACAATGGCTGCGATGACGATGGGGGTGAGCTTGCCCTTCGCGACGGCCGTGCCACCTCCAGCGGTGGCGGCTCCTCCTCCAGCGGGAGCTCTGGCATTGATGGCTATGATCAGCCACCCCACCACCGGGCTCGAATCGGGGAAGGCGACGGGCCATCTGGCCGTCGTGCTCCGATGAAGTGGGAGGATGGCTTAGACTGAACCTCGGGCATTGCTGGAGCCTAGGCCTCGGGAGCTGCTTTTGTTTAACCTTTCCTTTTTCCTGCATTATGAAAAAAGTAGAGGGCCCCGCTGGGGTATGTACTGAACCATTGCACTTATGCCACCATTCTATGTTTGTTTATTTGGTATTGTGTCGTGATATCCATGTTCCGAGTAGGTGCAGTTATGGTAACATCGCTCGGTGTACTTGCGGTAATTTCCCGCCCCGTGAGGGCACGCCCTTCCGGCGGCATCTGGCGAAGCTCCCTTCCTGATGACTCCAGAGCCGTCGAGCCTCGGGAGGCATTGTAGAGCTGCAAGGTTGTTAGAAAGCTTGATGGGGTGTTTGGTTCCTCCTCACGCGAGCCCCCAGACGAGGGTTGGTTGTGGCTAGTACATCGCGTCGCGCTGCCCGGAGGCATGGACTCAGGAGGGTGCGCATGCCCACGAGCTCATTCGAGAGCGTCTCATGAGGATTAAGGAAGCCGAAGCCCTGGGGCAACAAGGCTTCGGTGAGGTGTGTTTAAGGCGCGAGCGGCCCAAGTGTACACACCTGCCTAGCCCCCGCGTGCGGGACGCGTGAGGAGGAGCGACGGGCAACTGCCGCTCATCCTGGAGCAAGACTGGAGAGGCAAGCGAATCAAGAGGAGAGAAAAAGAAACACGAACTCCGGTGAATGAGAAACGCGAGAACTCCAAATTTCACTCAAGAAGTTGCAAACCAACCATGGAAAGGAAGCAAAAAAATAGCCGCGTCTGGCACCTAGACTAGTCTTCTCACCAGCGGGGAGCTAAGTGCTGCCACTAGTATGTGGGAGGGAGCCCCCTTGAGGCCCGCGGGCGGCACTCAGGAGACTCTGGGGCGTGTACAGCCCCACTCATTATTACATGATAGTGTCACGAGCAGATACCTTCACAGGCACTGGGTCTTGCTTCATGGGTAGAACTTCCAGAGGTGTTGGATGTTCCTGGCGTTCTGGATGGGGATCCCGTCCTGCGTCTCCAGGTGCGCGGTGCCAGGCCTGGAGATACAGGCGATCCTGAACGGACCCTCCCACATCGGTGAGAGCTTGTGCGGCCCGTCCCTGGAGAGTGCCGGCCTCAAGACAAGATCGCCCACCTCGAGCGTCCTGGAGCGGACGTTGCAATAGTGATACCACTGCAGCGCCTACTAGTACCTTGCCCCGTGGAGCAAGGCTTGGCGGCGGCGTTCCTCCCCCAGCCCGAGGTCCATACCTTGCGAGGCTTCTTGGCATGCCTTGTCAAATGCCAAGACCCACATAGAGCAATGCCTGACCTCGTGAGGGAGAACCACTTCTGCTCCATAGATGAGGAAGAACGGAGTCTCGCCTGATGGCTTAGTCGCGGTGGTGAGGATGGACCGTAGCATGGACTGGAGCTTATCGAGCCAGCCCCTGCCGCAAGCCTCGAGCTTCTTCTTGACGGTTCTTGCCTTGAGGCCCCTCAGGACCTCCGCATTGGCGAGCTCAGCTTGACCATTGCTCCTGGGGTGAGCCACCGAGGCATAGTATATCTGCGTTCCAAGGTTAGCACATTATGTTTTGAAAAGATTGTTGGTGATCTGTGAGCCGTTGTCTGTGATGATGCGGTTAGGGACCCGGAAACGGCCCTTGATGAACATGACAGCCGACCCAATTGGGATGGTGCGGACGGCCTCCACCTCCGCCCACTTGGTGAACTTGTCAATGGCGACACAGAGATAGCGGTAGCCCCCGGGCACTCGAGGGAATGGGCCCAAGATGTCCAGCCCCCAGACCACGAAAGGCCACGAGTGCGGGATGGTCTGGAGACCCTGAGTAGGCTCGTGCATCTGATTGGTGTGGAATTTGCAGGCTTCACGGGATCTTACCAGCTCGGTGGCGTCGTTGAGCGACATGGGCCAGTATAATCCACGGCGGAACACCTTGCCCACGAGGGTACGCGACGAAGAATGATGTCCGCAGTCCCCGCCATGTATGTCTGCCAACAACTCGCATCCCTACTCCCTGGAGATGCATCATGGAGAAACATCGTTTGGCCGTTTCCGGTAGATCTCACTGTCCTGGATGCAGTTCGTAGTGGCCTAGCGGGCCACACGCTCTGCATCTTCCTCCTTCTCTGGCATGGTGCCCTAGAGCAGGTATGCCTTGAACTCCTCTACCCAGCACCCCTCCCGAGGCTCCAGCACGAGGAGCAGACGGGCTCCTGAGGTTGGATGACAAGCAGGGCACCCGAGAGGGGTGCTAGGGGGAGCTCCTCCTGAGGCAATGCTGGTTCCTTGATGGGTGGGGTTGCCGACGGTTTGAAGAGCCGCTCCTCAAAGACGCCAGGCTCCTAAGTCACGCACCGGGACATCCTCTTGGTGATGTTGTCTGCCTCCTTGTTTGTGCCGCGCGACACATGCTGCAACTCTAGGCCCAAGCATTGGTTCTCAATTTTGCGTACCTCCTCAAGGTATGCCTCCATCTACTCATCCTTTGGCTTGTATGCTTTGTTGGAGAAATTTACGAGGAGATGGGAGTCGCCCTTGATGGTGAGGCACCTCACTCCCGGGGCTGCTGCAGCCATGAGACCGGCGATCAGGCCTTCGTATTCCTTGATGTTGTTGGAGACCTTCTCGCCCTGCTGGAAGCAGAGCTGCACGGTGTGGTATAGCTTGTCCTAGGTGGGCGAGATGAGTACGGCTCCAGCCCCCGCGCCCTGACGCGTGAATGCGCCGTTGAAGTATGTCGGTGCAACAAACCCTAGGTATGTTGCCCAGACTGTGCACAGGCGTGGGTACGAGGTTGAAGCACCAGCCCAAGTCAGGATACAAGAAACCGAGAAGTTCGAAGGACCAACATGCAGATCACAGGGACCAAGAGTGAGTCAAGGAATCTGGATATCATCAAAATAAGAAGCCTCCCTTGTCAGGCAGGCGAGCCCGGCAAGGGGCGAGGCCACCCCCAAAAGCAGACAACCAGGGCGCCCCGGCAGTGCCTGCCGGGGCTAACGGAGGCAAAACTGCCTCACCAACCATTCCACCATGACCCACGTTGTCGATCAATGCGGTGTCAAGCCGCAAAAAATGATTAAATGGCAGCCATTCGCCACATGGCAGCCATTTCCTACAGAAGAAACCCATAGATGACACCCGTCCAGCGACGTGTCAAGAGAACAGGCGCGGAGCTGGCAAGGTACCCCGGCAAGCCTTGCCGGGCAACCCATGATGTGACGTTAAGCGGTGCATTTAATGCGCCCTATTAGCCCGCAGAGTTGGGTATGATAGCACTGTTTGCTATCTTATCAGTGCGTAATGACTACTTTGCCACTGTGGTTACCCGTTGATCTATAAAAGGAGGCCCATGGCAACCGTAGAAAGGGTTAGAAGATTGGATAACTCACACCCCCATATGCGTGTTGTCGCTACTGCCTGAGGCAACCCCTGCTGGGCAAGTGTTCTGCGCACCACCACCACCCTTTCCACCATCAATCCACCAAAGCAGGAGTATGGTTTTCGCCTTACGGCAGCCCAAACTTGGGTAAATTGCCCATGTGATCTCTGCCGTGCTTCCCCATGGTCGTCTACTCTTTGTGCAACAAGTCACCCCCCTACCGAACCAGCAATGGACCTACTGGTCCCATAGGTGGACGTGGTTTCCTGTGACATCTTTGGCGCGCCAAGTAGGGGGCTCGCTAGCGTGAACCTGAAGGCATGCGCAGTGCGTCATCTTCACCATCATCTTCATCTTTGAAGATGCCACCAACCATCGCGCCTAAGAAGAAGCCCGGTCGTCCAGCTCATCCATCCACCTCGAAGGCTCCGCTGCCCGCAACCTCTATCACTTAGGGGGTGCAGAGGCACACAAGGGCGCAGACGCTGCTAGGGAAGTGGTCGAAGCAGGTGGCGCCATCACCACTTCCCCCGCGACCGACGCGGGAGCAAGAGGTGCCGGAGGAGAGCCACATCAGCAGCACCCCGACGGCCACACTCCCCAAGGTACGGGTGAGGGAGCCACTCTGTCGGGGGTTTGGTGCGACATATGCCAACGGATGGCTTATCATGGTGGGGGCGAGTAGAACGTCGCCGGTGCCTGGAAACGGGATGAGGCGTAGACATGCACGCCGGCAAATCTTACCCAGCTTCGGGGCTCTCCGGGGAGATAACACCCCTACTGCTGCTCTGCGGGGTCTCCGCATGATCACTATAGTCAAGGGTTTACACGGTTGCTCCTTGAGCTGTGTATGGTGGTAGGAGAGGGCAAGGCTCGCTCTATCCCTCTACCTAGTGAGGTATATAACTACTGGGATCCCACCCTTTGCATGGGTGCCCTGGGGGTTTATATAGGCCTACCCCCCAGGGGTACAATGGTAATGTGACTGGGCGCGGGCCCAGCCATCAGTGTCTCCGACCTCCAACTTCTCGTCGACTGCTGGGGCCCACCGAGTGGTGGGCCCCGCCGACTGGTCTGGTACGGAGCCGACAGGCCGCATCGGCCACGAGCGGGTCTTGCCGGCTGCTGATTACTGTAGCCGTGCTCCTGATGATGCAAGCTTGGTCATGGGGTCATGGCAACAGCCCCACCGCCTGGCGGGCGATCACTATGGCCACTCCCCATCTCTTCTTGATTAATGCCGCGTGGGCCGCGAGGGAGGGCTCGGCCGACTCCCTCGGGCCGACTCCCGTTGGGTCCAACTGGCGGTTCTCTCGCCGTCTCCCAAGGTCTCGCAGACTGGTGGGCCCTGCTGCCTCCAAGCCGTACAGACAAGCCGTCGTGGGCGCAGGACCAGGTACAGTGGTGCTGATGTCAGGGCCGGCTGGGCAACAGTGCCACGCCGCAGGGAGATCTTCCCAAGTACGGCGCACTGTAGCCATGCCTGCCCTTGGTAAGGGACGGGGAGTGGGCTTCATTGTAGCCGCGCCCCTGCCCCGTCCCCCTCGAGGAGGTCACGGTTTGTTGGAGTCGTCGGCCGACTCCCCAAAGCCGGCTTCTCTGGAAGTCGCCCCTGGGACTCGGCCGTGAGCGGGCAGTCGGCCGCCTTGCCGTAGACTCCCCAGGAGGCGGTTCTTCGCCCTGTGGTCTTCAGGGGGGCAGCCTGCCCCGATGTCTTGAAAGGTCATGGGGCTCGGGTTGGCCTACCCGTGGCCCATTACTCCGACAGTAGTCCCCGAAGCTGGGAGGCGCCGCGGACGATCGGCCGAGAAGCCTCAACAGTTTCTCTTTCCGAGTGCAACACATGGTCTTGATTGACTTCCGCCGGGCTCACTAGAAGGAGTCGGACTCGCCCAACTCGGACTCACTCAATTCTGACTTGCTCAGTAGTTCGAACGTCACGGCAGGATTTCATGTGGCGTGCTAGCTAAGCTTCCAGGCCGCCGCCCGTCCTTGGCTTGTCATGCGAAGGCACGTGGCCGGGTCGTCCTGCCAGCCCACGCGCGCGACGGGACAGGCCCATAGGCGGGGCCCTCCACTACCACTCCTCGGAGCCCGAGCGGATCCGTTGCGGCCCCGGCGGGCGGTTGGGATTCCCGTGAAGTTACTGCGCGCAGTAACTTTATGTGGATCGTGGGGGTCGTGGGGCTGCGGGCGCAGTAAATCCCCACGTCCGCCCCCTCGGCTTCGCAGCCCATAGGGCTATAAGTAGGGGGAAGAGGGGGGCACGCGCGCCCCTCCTTCCCACTACCCTCGCTTCTTCCTCCTCGCAGCTCCTCGCTCTCCTGCTTCCTCTTCTCTTCTTCGCCTCGCCGCACGCCCAAGCTCCGGCGAACGTCGCGGCGACACCTTCACAATCTGCTCTTCCTCTGCTGCCGCGCCTCCCCCGCTGCGCTCCGGCACCTGGGACGGCTCCAAGGTCCATGAAGACCATATTGAGTTCCTCCATCGGACCCGCCGGCTTCCCGGCAAGGATCGCGTGCAGGTGCGCCTTGCTCCGGAGGGGGAGATTTCCCTCGCCCCGCAGGAGGGCGAGCGGGTCATCTTCCACTCGCACTGCCTGCGCGGTTTGGGGCTGCCGTTGAGCAGCTTCTTCCGACCGTTCATGGAGTTTTACGGACTCCAGCCGCACCACCTCACCCCCAACACAGTGGTGCTGCTGTCCGCCTTCGTGGCTCTGTGCGAGGGCTTCCTTGGAGTCCTCCCCACCCTAGAGCTCTGGGGGGAGTTCTTCTTCTCCAAGCTCGGCACCCAGGCCGCGGGCGTGCCGGCTCAGTGCGGCGCCTTCATCGCCGTGCGAAGGATAGGAGCCGACAACCACTTTCCCTCCATCTCGCTGCTGAAGTCGGTGAAAATGTGGCAGCGGTCCTACTTCTACGTCAGGAATATCGCCACGAGGGGCGACTGGGTTAATCTACCGGCTTTCGAAGCCGGCCCGCTGGCTGGCAGACTGCCCAACTGGTCGTACCGGGCCAGGTCGCTGACGCCTGCGGGAGCCGGCGCCATCACGCGACTCCGAGTGCTGACGCAGTCGGAGGGTCTGACTGGCCCTGTCCTGCTGGCCGCCTTCGTCTCGCCGAGTTCTCCCACTCCAAGGCCGCCCTCACCTGATATGCCAGATGAGCGGGGGCCGCGACCCGAGTCGGATGTGCACCAAGGACATGCCTCACGAAGAGGTGGCCCTGATGGTGAACTACCTCTCGGACAGTAGGCTCCCGGAGGACTGGCGATTCCGCAAGGAGCCATACTCCCGCACCAACCCCCCGCCCATGGTGAGTCGCCTTTCTTTTCTTTAGATTGTCTTCTTCTTGCTGAGTTTTGTTCTAATCAGTCTGCTTTTTGGTTAGAATCCCCTTCTTCACCCACTAGCCGGCACCTCGGGGCCGGCCCATGAGTTCGCCGCCGATTGGGCGGAGAGCGACGTCGACGACCCCAATCTGGGGGCGGCGGCTCTGGAGGACGATGCCGAGGGAGGAGGAGGGATGACAGGAGACTTCAGGCCCTCGGCTACCTTTGTCGACTGGCCTGAAGACGACGCCGAGGGAGGAGTCACCCCTCGCCATCGGCCAGGAGCCAGCGAGCCGGGCGCGGGCTCTTCTGCCGCGTCGGGCGCTCCAGGCGGCGGGAAGAAGCGCCGGGATGCGCCGACTTTGTTCGGCAGCCTGCCGAAGAAGCCCAAGGGCTTGGCTGCGGCGACCCGACGGGACGAGGCAGCCACGAAGGCCATCCGCTTCCGTAAGGAAGTGAAGAAGCCGCCGTTGGTCTCTGCGTAACTATTCTGACTTCAAAGTTTATTCTTTCTTCGTGTTTTGTCTGAGTCTCTGCTCGCTCCTCTTTCTTCAGGGCTCCCCTCTCTCTTGAGCGGGTCATCGCCGCCTCCGTCATGGGGTCAGCGGAGATGCCCGCCACCACTCGGCGGATAGACCCCGTTGCCGACCTCCGGGACGCGACGGAGTGGAATGCGCAGGAGAAGCGCAATGAAGAAGAAGCCCTCCGCCTGGAGAAGGCGGAGGCCGACAGGGCGGAGCCCTCCGCCAAGAAGAAACTAGCGGAGGCCGAAGCCGCCACCGCGGTGAAGTAGCAGGCTGAGGAAGCCGCACGCCGCCAGGCGGCCTTGCTTGTTACCCCGCTGAACTCTGCGCCGCCGCCGCCGGAGTTCACGGGGCAGACTGGAGGAGCCGGTGGGGAGAACCTCGTCGAGGAGAGGGAAGGCGGTGAGCCCTCTACTTCGGGCGCGAACGTTCCGCCGCCGCCTCCGCCGTTGTCTGAAGGCGTGCAAGGCGAGCAGCCAGCGGACCCTCCGGTGCCGCCGATCGAAGAAGAGGCCGTGGCGAGGCTACTCCTCTAGGTCGGCTCGCCAGCGTGCCGTCGTCTGGAGAAGGCGACTTCGGCACCCCGCCCCCTGGAAGCCGGCACCGCTAGCTCGGTGGCTCCAGACACCGAGGCGACGAGCATCGCACCTGTTGGGTGGGTGCGGGGAGGCGGCACAGGGCCGCTGAACCGGGCGCTCCTAGACGTCCAGGCGAAGCTCCGCGCTGAGGGCGACGCCCTCCAAAGCTGCACCAAGGCGTTCCTGGCGTCGCGGGCGGCCGTCCGGGTATGTCTTTTCTTTGGGCCTTTGTTTTTTCTTGTTCCTCTCTGTGGGGGCGCACCAGCGCACCCACTGGGTGAGTCCCCGAGTTTCGGGTCGGCTGCTGAGCAGGCGGCCCGGAACTTCAATTTGATGAACTTCTGGGTACTAACTTTGTCTGAAATGCTTGTTGCAAGACTACCACAACCTCCGCGTCACCGCCTTCAACCGTAATGTTGAAGAGTTGGGCAAGCGGACCGCCGACTTGGCGGAGAGCCGGAGTAAGTCCTTCTCCTTTTTCTCTTCTCTGCGGGGGCGCGCTAGCGCACCCGCGGGCTATAGTCCCCGAGATTCGGGCTGACTGCTGAGCAGTCGGGCCGGATCTCACCGGCGACCTACTTTATTGACGACCGCTGTCTTTCTTTCTTTCCTTCAGGGGAAAACACTGCTCTTCAACAGCAGCTGAGCGAAGCCAACTCCGCCCTGCTTGCCAAAGGGGAGGAGTGCAGCAAGCTCACCGCGGAGCGCGATCTGCTGACCACTCAGTTGGTAGAGTAGAAGGGGCTGCTCGCGAAGTCACGGGGGGAGGGGGAGGAGACGGAGGCCGCCCTCCTGGCCGAGTTCCCGAGCGAGCGCTCTTCCTGGTCTGACAAGGAGGCATTGCTATCCTCCGGCTTCCACGAGATCGAAGACATTGTTGATGGTGAGTCTCTTTGTTTTCTTTCTTTGAGCTGCCGACTTAGGTCGTGCCGACTCCTGGTTTTTGACTCGCTTTTTGTTTATTCGTGTCTTTTGCAGACTTCTTCCCTGGGCAGTCTTAGGCCGCTATCCAAGCCATCGAGGCCGATCATGCAAGTCGGAGGGTGGAGGGAGCAGAGATCGCCGCCGATGCCTCCCGAACTCTTGATGAGCACATCTTGAGTATCGAGGCTCCCCTCCGGCCGGCTCACCGGATGCTGCGCCGGCTTCAGCGCGTCGGCGCCCAGGCGATCTTCGCCCTTTGGCCGGATATGCAGGCTCCACGCACCCCCAGCCTGACGGCCAACTGGTTGGAGGTCGCGGCTGGTCGCCTTGAGGCCTGGAAGGGCTCTTCGGCCCGGGCTGGAGCGCGCCGGGCCTTGGAGTTCGTCAAGGCGTGGTACCCGGGGCTGGTCCTAAACCGGTTGGCCACGCTTCAGTCGGAGGCCCAGCCGGAGCTGGTGGCTGTGGAAGACGCCCTCGTCAAGCGTGCTGCGGCGATCGCCGAGTACACCGATACGAGCATCTTCGTCCCCGAGCGGTCTCAAGACGGCGAGGAGGTCCCGCGGAGTGGTTTGGGATGAACCCAGACTACAGCGAAGACTCGGCGGAGGTGATCGGCTCCAGCGTCGAGGAGGAGGAGGAGGCGAAGGATGAGGGCGGGGCGGAGGCACCAGAAGACGGAGCAGACGGCCAGCCTCAGCCCGACCGCGCCTCCATCAACGAGCCGCGTGGGACCGATCCGACTGCTGCCGGAGGCGATCAAGCCGAGACTAGCCGGCCGACCGCCCCGACGACTGACGCTGGCGCCTCTTCCGACACCCCGACTCCGTCTGCCGCCTCCTGAGCTACCGCTGTGTCTTTTGATTTATCTGCTTCAGTAGTCGTTTGAGGAACTTGTTAATTCGCACAATTCCACCCGCGGGGTGTATTTTGAACCTCTATTCGACAATTCGGCCAAGGGC
>NC_041384.1:339176519-339252959 GCF_002162155.2 Triticum dicoccoides
CTTGCTCATTGTTCTTTTGGCTGTTTTCCTTTGCCGCTTTCCCCTAGTTCCCTGCCTTGCCAATCGGACAGGCGCTCTGCAGACTGTTGCTGGATCAAGTGCTAGGCTACTTTGGGAAAGCAATTACTTAGCCGATTTCAAGATTCTTTGAGCAAGTTGGATAAAAAACAACAATCCGACTGTCCGAGAGTCAGTTTTGTGAAAAAGGCTTGGAAGCCGTCTTGAGTTATGTTTTATGCTTCGGGTCCTTAGCCATTTTTCATGCGAATGCCCATTCTACCTTACTGCTACCCACCGTACAGTCGCTCTGCAAGCTGCGGCTTCTAGCAGGAGACGGCTTAGGCGTTTACACACTACTTGTCCGACTGCAGGAAGCATTTCATAGTGCAAGGCGGCAAGTCCCCGGGCCGACTTGTTGAGCCCGGTGCCAAGCAGCATGACGAAGAGTAACATACTTGTAGGCATAATTTTATCATACAGACAAAAGAAGGCAGTCCCCGAGCTCGTCTCGGGGGGCCTGAAGTCTTGGTACTTTAATACAAAAAGGTAGCGTGGTACATACTGCATCAACTGTAAAATCTCCGGAGAAGATTTGCATTCCATGGCCGCTCTGTATCCTTGCCGGAGTCGTCCCTCTTGCGTGCTCGGGGCTTCTGAGCGTCGATCAGGTAGTAGGAGTCGTTGCCTAGTACTTTGCTAATGATGAAAGGGCCTTCACAAGGCGGCGACAACTTGTGCTAGCCGGCTGTTCGCTGGATCAACCGGAGTACAAGGTCACCTTCTTGGAAAGATCTTGGCCTGACCTTCCTGTTGTGGTATCGGCGCAGGCTCTGCTGGTAGATGCTGGACCGGCTGAGTGCCAGCAGCCGGCCCTCTTCCAGCAGATCAACACCGTCTTGTCGTGCTTCTTCTGCTTCCTCCTCGGTGTACATGGTGACTCGTGGGGAGTCGAACTCTATGTCCGTTGGGATGACGGCTTCGGCACCATAGACGAGGAAGAAGGGCGTGAAGCCGGTTGACTTGTTCGGAGTTGTGCACAGACTCCAGAGGACGGCTGGCAGCTCGTCGAGCCAGCAGCCAGCCGAGCGCTCCAGAGGATCGATCAGCCGAGGCTTGATGCCGGACAGGATGAGGCCGTTTGCTCGCTCCACTTGGCCGTTTGACTGCAGGTGGGCGGCGGACGCTAGGTCCAGTCGGATGCCCTGTGTTGCGTAGAAATGGGCCAAGGCGCCTTTGGCAAAATTTGTGCCGTTGTCGGTGATGATGCTGTGTGGTATGCCGTACCGAATTGTGATATCAGTGATGAAGGTCACGGCAGTCGGACCGTTTAGTTTCTTAATTGGCTTTACTTCCACCCACTTGGTGAACTTGTCCACTGCGACAACTAGGTGAGTCAGACCACCTCGTGCTGTCTTGAACGGTCCCACCATGTCTAGACCCCAAACTGCGAAAGGCCAAGCAATGGGGATGGTCTTGAGCGCGGAAGCCGGCTGGTGTGGCTTGGAGCTGAACTTCTCGCACCCTTTGCATTTTTGGACCAACTCCTTGGCCTCTTCCAATGCAGTCGGCCAAAAGAAACCGTGCCGAAAAGCTTTGGCGACGAGTGCTCTTGAAGCCGCATGGTGGCCACATTCGCCTTGATGGATGTCTTTGAGGATCGCCTGGCCTTTCTCTGGCTCTACGCAGCGCTGGTAGACACCAGTGACGCTGCGCCTGACCAGCTCTCTGTTGATTATGGTATAGGCTGATGCCCGGCGTTGTACTTGCCGAGCTGAGGTCTCATCAGTTGGTAGCTCTTTGTTCACCAGAAATTTGAGGATGGGCTGGGCCCATGAGGGTGCTGCTATTTCGTCGACTATCAGAACTGCGACTTGGACAAGGGCGGCTGGGCTGGGAGGTGGCGGGCTGGAGTCAACAACCGCTTGCTGGGCTGATGAAGTCCCCAGGCCGACTGGCTCGGTCCTTAGGCCGAGTTCTGGAATCTTCGAGTCCGTCACCGCAGTCCCTGGACCGGGCTCGACTGTGGCAGCTTTGGAGTCGCCCGCCAAAGTTCCCATTCCGACTGCCGGAGCTCTGGAGTCGGATCTGCCGTCTACGGGAGGGGCCTGCACAAAAATGGAGTCTGGTTCTGGTGAAGGCTTGACAGACGGCTTGAGGAGGCGTTGAAGGGCGACGCCAGATGGAATTGCTTGGTGGGTAGAGCCGATTCGTGCCAAGGCGTCTGCTTGGTCGTTGTCGTTTCTTGGTACGTGGAGGAACTCGCACCCCTCGAAATACCCGCTGAGTTGCTGCATGAGGAAACGGTAGCTCGCCATGTTTGCGTCTTTTGCGTCCCAGTCACCAAACAACTGCTGGACCACTATGTCCGAGTCGCCATAACACAAGATCCGGCGGATGCCAAGTTCTTTGGCAAGCCGGAGCCCGTGAATGAGCGCCTCGTACTCGGCCACGTTGTTGGAGGCGGAAAAATGGATTTGCAGTGCATATTTGAGCTTGTCGCCTTTGGGAGAGGTGAGGACGACGACGGCTCCCAAGCCGGTGCGCATCTTGGAGCCATCGAAGTGCATCCGCCAATGGGTGGAGTCAGGTGCTGGAGGCAGGTACTGGGTCTCGGCCCAGTCGACGAGGAAGTCGGCCAGTGCTTGTGACTTGATAGTGGTGCGGGGCTGGTAGTAGATGGTGTAAGGAGCCAGCTCTATGGCCCACTTGGCCACTTGACCTGAGGCATCTCGGCTGCCGATGATCTCGGCAAGTGGAGCCGTGCAGACCATCGTGATTGGATGTTCTTGAAAGTAAGGCTTCAATTTCTTGGCAGCAAAGTGCACGCCATAGCACATCTTCTGGTAGTGGGGGTAGTTCTGCTTGGAGGTCAACAGTACCTCGCTCAGGTAATATACTGGTCTCTGGACAGGTAGCGCCTTGCCTTCCTCCTTGCGCTCTACTACAATGACTGTGCTGACTACTCGACTGGTGGCGGCGATGTATAGGAGCATAGGTTCCTTGGGAGTCGGAGCCGCCAGGACGGGTGGAGTAGTCAGCATCTTCTTCAACTGGTGGAAAGCTTCGTCCGCCTTATGGTTCCACTCGAAAAAAGTGGTCTTCTTCATGAGTTGGTATAAGGGAAGAGCTTTCTCGCCCAGCCGACTGATGAATCGGCTGATGGACGCCAAGCAGCCGGTGAACTTCTGCACATCCAGCAGTCGGCTAGGTACCTCCATTCTCTTCATGGCCTTGATTTTTACTGGGTTGCATTCTATGCCGCATTCAGAGACCAGGAAACCTAGCAGCTGGCCGGCTGGTACTCCGAAGACACACTTCTCGGGGTTGAGCTTGATTTGGAACCGGCGCAGGTTCTCAAAGGTCTCCTTGAGGTCTTCCAGCAATGTTCCTCGCTTTACCGTCTTCACCACCACGTCGTCCACGTAAACGTGGGCGTTCCTGCCGAGCTCCTTGAGGAGGCACTTCTGCATGCAATGCTGAAAGGTGGCGCCGGCATTCCTCAAGCCGAACGTCATGGTGAGGTAGCAGAATGCTCCAAACGGCGTGATGAAGGCGGTCTTCAATCTGTCAGCCGGGTTCAGCTTGATCTGGTGATATCCTGAGTACGCTTCCAACAAACTCAGCAGCTCGCATCCGGCTGTGGAGTCTATCACCTGATCAATTCTTGGCAGAGCAAACGGGTACTTGGGGCAGGCCTTGTTGAGGCTTGTGTAGTCAATACACATTCGCCATTGCTTGGCCTTTCTTTAGCTCCAGGACCGGATTTGCCAGCCACTCAGGGAAGAAAACTTCCATAATGAAGCCGGCTTCTAGGAGTCGGGCTATCTCTTCTCCGACAACTCTTCTCTTATCTTCTGATAAGCGGCGCAGGGGCTGCCTGACCGGCTTTGCATCAGATCGGACATGTAACTTGTGCTCGGCGAATTCCGTCGGCACACCTGGCATGTCTTTGGGAGACCATGCAAAGATGTCCCGATTCTCACGGAGGAAATCGACGAGCTCGCCTTCCTATTTCCTGTCGAGGTTTGTACCTACGACGGCGTACCTCTCTGGGTGCTCCGGATCCAAAGGTATCTTCTTTGTCTCTTTGGCCGGCTTGAACGAACCTTCGGCTTCCGACTCCTTCGGGTCGGGCGATATCTCCAGCTGCTTGCCGGCTATCGCCACAGCTCGCTCAAGGAGTCGCTTCTCGGCTGCAATCACCAGGGACTCGGCCAGCCGACTGCTCTCGGCCGCACAAGCGGACGACTTTCGGTAGTCGCCGGCCATAGTCAGAATTCCCCTGGAACTAGGCATCTTCATATTGAGGTAGGCGTAGTGGGGGACCGCCATGAACTTGGCCAAGGCGGGCCGGCCAAGTAGCGCATGGTATGGGCTCTCAAGGTGCACTACCTCAAACCAAACAGACTCTCTTCGGAAGTGATCTTTGTCCCCAAAGAGGACGTCAATCAGGATCTTGCCGATTGGTGAGCACGAAAGCCCAGGAACAATGCCGTGGAACACAGTCCGGCTGTTCTGAAGCTGTCTCTGCTTGATTCCTAACTTCTCCATGGTGTCCTTGTATAGGATGTTGATGCTGCTGCCCCCATCTATCAGGACTATCGAGAAACGCGCGGCCCGTTTGTCCGTGGCAAAGGTGTCGTCCAGGACCAAGGCATAGGAGCCCGGACTCGGCATCACTTCTGGGTGGTCAGCCCTGCTCCAGCTGATGGGCCTCTCTGACCAGTGCATGAACTCTGGCATCTCTAAGGCTACTGCATTCACCTCTTGTCGCTGCAGCCGCCTGCTGCGTCGATCATCAGCCACACTGGTGAACACCACGTAGGCTCTGTGCTCTTCAGGGTACTCGTCTTGTACTGCGCCGACCGGCCTGACTGCCGGCTGCTGGGGCGGAGGCGGAGGCGGCTGCCCAGCAGGCGGGGGTGGCAGGAGGCCGTCTCCCTTGGTGATCCTGGTGAGCCAGTGGCACTTCCGGGTGATGTGATTCGATGGCTTCGCGCCGCTGTGGAACTTGCAAGGTCCATCCAAGGTCTGCTCGTATGATAAGGCCGGCAACCAGTTCGGCTTGCCGCCTTTCTGTCGCTTAGGTGGAGGCTGCTCTTCTAGCTGCTGGGCTTCGACGGTCACGATCTGCCGGCTGCTGGAAGCCGGCTGCGGGGCCTTGCGCTTGTTGTCGCCCTGCTGTTGTCACCGGCTGGCGTCTGCTGCCGGAGTTCTTGGAGCCTGAGGAGCTACTTTGCCAGTCGTGTTGATTTGAATTTCCGTCTTCATGGAGGAGTCAGCCGTAGCGTACTTGTCCGCTATGATCAGCAGCTCGTTGAGGGTTTCTGGCTCGCCGCAGAGGAGCTTGTGCTTGAGGAGGGTGCCTTCTCGGCACCCGGCTATGAAGTACTCGATGGCCTGCACTTCGTGCACGCCCTTGCAGGAGTTCCGGAGCTCGGCCCAACGCGTGAGGTAGTCGCAAGTCGACTTGTCAGGACCTTGCACGCACAAGGAGAGCTGACGAGGCTTGGGAGGACGCTTGTACGTGCTGGTGAAGTTGCGGACGAACGCTTCGGTCAAGTCGACCCAGCTGTTGATGCTGCGGGGCTTTAGGTTGTTCAACCATGTCCGGGCCGTGCCCTAGAGCATGAGCGGAACGTACTTTACGGTGACACGCTTGTTGCCATTTGCTATGCTGACAGTCGTGGAGTAGTCGACCAGCCAGTCATCCGGCTTCACGGAGCCGGTATACTTGGGCGTGTCTCTTGGGAGCGTGAACCCTCTGGGAAAGGGCTCGTCCCGAATGCGGGGCCCGAAACAAGGTGGACCCAGCTCGTCTTCTTCTTCTAGTGCCAGGGACCGGTGAAGTCGGTCGATCCGGTGGCGGGTGTCATTCTCTTCGACCCCCTCTCGGCGGCCAAGGCGGTCACCGAGAGTCGGATGGTCAACAGGCGGCAGGGAGACTCGCCTCTCCTTGCGGGGAGGGGGAGGCAGATAGTCGTCCCGTCGTTCCACTGCTCTTGGGCGGCCGTCTCGGTCGCGCTCTATGGTAATCTGAGTCCGACTGTGGCTGACAGCTGGCTCCTTGTCCTTTCTTCCTCGGGCACTGCCAGTCGGCGTCCGAGACGTCGCGCCTTGATCTCGGTGCGGGTCGTTGTTCGGCCGCTGCGGTGCCTTCGTGCGGCAGCCGGCCTCGTTCTGCGTGACGGCCGCGTCGAGGAGCCGCTGGAATCGCTCCATCATGAGGTGGCACTCTTCGCCCTCGAAATTGTCCAGCTCATCCGCCGCTTCCTGGGCAGCTCGGATGTTCTCCGCTGGCGTGGCATACACGGGGAGGCTAGCCCCAAACAGGCTGGCGATGGCTACGCCGCGCTGCTGGACCGCGCCAAGGCGGCTAGGCCCTGCCGGAGCCGGCAAGCCGCCAACAGCGCGATCCATCTCCCGCTGATAAGCTTCTGACAAGCGTCTCATGCTGGCTAACTTCTTCGCGCCTTCAACAAGCTGAAGGCGGCGCGCTTCTAACGTCTCTGCGTTAGCATCTTCCGGAATGGGCGCAGCTAGGTCTTGCAATGCCGCGCCGAGTGAGTCGGGCGCCCTTCCACCAGGGAACTCCTCATGACTGATGACCAACACCTCAGTGACGGCGCTCCCGTCGCTCTCCGCGTGGGGGAGAGGTTCGTCGTAGACCACCACGTTGGAGGGGAAAGCGTCGACCGACGCGGTGTCGGAGTCGACCAGCATCCGGTCAGTGGAGCCTACGGACTCCAAGTCTACGGCGGGCTCGCCGGAAACGTGGAGTTGATCGAGGAGGCCCGCGAGGAGGTTTACGGGGCCTCCTGCGCCTGCGTCGGATGCAGGTTCGTCGGAGAGGCGGACCTCACCGACAAGTTCGGCCAAGGATCTGGCTGCGTAGGCGATCTCCACGCCGCGCAGCACGTCGACGCAAGCTTCGTCTGGCGTGCCTGGCTGGCTGCGCTCGCCAGGGAGGAAAAGGGTTCCCGTCCAGAACAGATCTCCGGACGGCGGTGCACCATGCCCCACGGTGGGCGCCAAATGTCGGGGGTTTGGTGCGACATATGCCAATGGATGGCTTATCATGGTGGGGGCGAGTAGAACGTCACCAATGCCTGGAAACGGGATGAGGCGAAGACATGCACGCCGGCGAATCTTACCCAGCTTCGGGGCTCTCCGGGGAGATAATACCCCTACTGCTGCTCTGCGGGGTCTCCGCATGATCATTATAGTCAAGGGTTTACACGGTTGCTCCTTGAGCTGTGTATGGTGGTAGGAGAGGGCAAGGCTCGCTCTATCCCTCTATCTGGTGAGGTATATAACTACTGGGATCCCACCCTTTGCATGGGTGCCCTGGGGGGTTTATATAGGCCTACCCCCCAGGGGTACAATGGTAATGTGACTGGGCGGGGCCCAGCCGTCAGTGTCTCCGACCTCCGACTTCTCCGCCGACTGCTGGGGCCCGCCGACTGGTGGGCCCCGCCGACTGGTCTGGTATGGAGCCGACAGGCCGCGTCCGCCGCGGGCGGGTCTTGCCGGCTGCTGATTACTGTACCCGTGCTCCTTATGATGCAAGCTTGGTCATGGGGCCATGGCAACAGCCCCGCCGCCTGGCGGGCGATCACTGTGGCCACTCCCCATCTCTTCTTGATTAATGGCGCGTGGGCCCCGGGGGAGGGCTCGGCCGACTCCCCCGGGCCGACTCCCGTTGGGTCCAACTGGCGGTTCTCCCGTCGTCTCCCGACGTCTCGCTGACTGGTGGGCCCTGCTGCCTCCAGGCCGTACAGACAAGCCGTCGTGGACGCAGGACCAGGTACAGTGGTGCTGATGTGAGGGCCGGCTAGGCAACAGTGCCACGCCGTAGGGAGATCTTCCCAAGTATGGCGCTTTGTAGCCATGCCTGCCCTTGGTAAGGGGCGGGGAGTGGGCTTCATTGTAGCCACGCCCTGCCCCGTCCCCCTCGATGAGGTCACGGTTTGTTGGAGTCGCCGGCCGACTCCCCAAAGCCGGCTTCTTTGGAAGTCGCCCCTGGGACTTGGCCGTGAGCGGGCAGTCGGCCGCCTTGCCATAGACTCCCCAGGAGGCGGTTCTTCGCCCTGTGGTCTTGAGGGGCGCAGCCTGCCCCGATGTCTTGAAAGGTCATGGGGCTCGGGTTGGCCTACCCGTGGCCCATTACTCCGACACACTCCATCTGCGCCCATCTCCCCAACCGACGGGCACAACCGCAGCAACGGCGCTCGGACCGGGGCGAACTACCGCCCTCCGGCCACCGCCACCATCGGTGTGGTCACAACGCATACACCTCCCCCGGGGCGGGCCGACCAAACCACTGCGCTCGACGGAGCCACTGGCCCTCAAGCGCTTTCACCGCACCATGTCCATGTAGTCGCCCCGCTGCAGCAGTGGGGGTGCAGCGCTACCGCCACTGGAACCATCAGGAGCTGAGCGACAGTACGATCGACTTCATCAACATCCATGCCAAGTACAGCTTCGGAGGCCATGACGCAAGCTTAGTTGTTGTTGAGGTTTCTGCCATCGGCCGAGCAGATGGACGAATGGCGTGCCACCATCCAAAGCCTGCTCGGTTTTGCCGAAGCTGGGGGGTCACAGTAAGCTAGTTCACCACGACCTCCCGAAGCGAGAGCAACAACTCGTGCTGCTAACCGCCCGGAAGGGGCCATCCCCATGGTGCAATCCCCGTCACGGCAGCCAATACGAGCGCAACAGAATCAAGACCTCGACGATGTCTCAACGGCCTCTTCTGACCCTCGAGCACGTCCATGCCAACATTGAGCCCCGGAGGATAGGCGAAGAGGAGATGCACGCGTCATCGAGCAGCGCTACGACGACCTCCCCCGGACCAACGGGTACGACGGCCTCAACGTGGATGAGCCTGTGCTCGGTGTTGGCGGGTGACTACCTTTCGACGTTGGCTGCCCTACCTTTACACGAGAGCTGCGGTAAGTCTGTTGGCCGTCCGTTCACACATTCAAGCCAGAGATATGTGAGAAGTATGATAGGAGGCTGAACCCGGTAGAGTTCCTGAGCATCTACACCATCGCTCTTCAGGCTGCCGGAGGAAGAGACGAGAAGGTGTTTGCCAACTACTTTCCTTTTTCTCTCAAGTCCAATGTGAGGTATTGGCTGATGCACCTACCGGAGAACTCCATTTCGTCATGGGCTAACCTATGCCACGAGTTCATTAGCGCTTTCACTGGCGGTTATCAAGAACCCGGCAGGCCCAGCGATTTGCAGCTTCTCCAGCAGACACAAGGAGAAACCCTTCGTAAGTATTTACAGATTCAACAAAGTTCACAGGAATGTCCCAAATATCCATCCGATAGTTGCAAGAGCTGCCTTCCAGTCCAATGTGCGCAACCGTCATATCCATTCCAAGATGAACGTGTGGTTGCCCAAAACTGTGAAGGAGCTTTACACACTAGTGGATAAGTGCGCTCATATGGAGGAGGGAAGGAAGTTGCCCAGAGAGGAAGATTGCACAAATGTTGATTCAAAAGATGATGATGAATCAACCAGCCAGAAGAAGAGCAAGAAGTGCAGTAAAAAGTGGAGAGATAAGGCAGTGATGATTGTTGAAGGTTCTGGTACACCTATTATTGGCAACAAGGCTAAAGCTGAGGCCCCGGCAAGGAAGCTGCCGCGTGCACTGACTGCCAGGAAGCCGCTGCCACTGAGAAAGCCGGGAAGGGAGATGGACCGTACTGCAAGATTCATCGGACCAAGGGCCACGGCCTTCAAGAGTGTTATCAGGTTGAGCAACTTGTCAAGAAACATAAAGTAGAGTATGAGAAGTGAGATAAGGAAAAGGTCAGAATGTTGCTGGCGGTAAGAGCCGAGGTGGTGAAGTAGGCCACCCCGACAAACCCTTTCGGAGCCATGGAAATCCCACCAGAGGTCAAGAGAAGGAAACATGTGATGATGAGAGTGATGGAGGGGATGAAGAGGAAACCAGTGAGCAGGAGTTTCAAAAGGCCACAGACGCCCTGTGCATTGACGGAGGTGCATCTCTGCACGCTTCTCACTGCCAGCTCAAGCAGTGGGTGCGAGAAGTCAATGCCGTGGAGCTAGTGCCAGAGGCCCGGAAGCCGCTCAAATGGCCCCGTATGCCCATCATCTTTGACAAAGAAGACCATCCTAACCGTACCACTTCGGTAGGATGTTTGCCATTGTTGGTCTCTCCAACAATCCGCAACCTCAATAAGATCACAAAGATGCTCGTGGATGGTGGGGCCAGGTTGAATCTGATTTCCCTGGCAGTCATCAGCAAGCTTCAGATAGGAGAAGAAGAGCTAGAGGTTACCGACATGTTTCAAGGAGTTAATCCCAGCAGGAGCCATCCTAAGGGAAAGATCACGTTGTCGGTAAAGTTTGGGGGAGAATGAAACTATCAGACTGAGAGGATTGTGTTTGATGTGGTTGATCTCTCCCTGCTTTACAATGGAATTCTTGGACGCCCGGCTCTGGCTAAGTTCATGGTGGCATCCCACTATGCCTACAACACCTTGAAGATGCCTGGGCCACTGGGAGTTATTACTATCCCCTCGGATGAGAAGGATGCAATCATTTGTTTGGACAAGTTGTTTCGGGACGCGGTCACAGCAGAGGCAGTGGCTGCCCCCGCTAAGGACAGTAAAGCGAACAAGAGAGACTGTAGGGACTTTGGAAAAGAGTGCAGGAAGTATGTCCCCACCGAGTGCACGACACCCGTTGACGAAGTGCTGGAGTGTTCTAATAGCAAGAGATCCAAGGTCGCTGCACTGCAAGTGAAGAAGGTCCTGGCAGGGCTGGCTGGCGTTGATGGTACCTTCACTATCAGCGCCATCCTCGATGTCAAATAGGAAAGCGCACTCGTTGGCTTCCTGTGGGTGAATATCGACGTGTTTGCCTGGCAACCATCGGATATCCTTGGTGTTCCCAGGGAGGTAATCGAGCACCACCTTCTTGTCTACCCACATGCCCGACCTGTCAAGCAAAAAGTCCAGAAGCGGGCCTTGGAAAGGCAGAAGTTTATTGCACAAGAGATCAAGAAGCTTGAGGCAGCTGGTTTGGTCTGAGGAGTATTGCACCCCACGTGGTTGGCGAATCTAGTGGTAGTCCGGAAGGCTAACGGGAAGTGGAGGCTTTGCATAGATTTCAGAGATCTCAACAAGGCTTGCCCGAAAGACCCATTTCCCTTGTCACGCATCGACCAGATTGTGGATTCCACTTCAGGTTGTGATTGGCTCTCCTTTCTTGACGCATACTCTGGGTATCACCAAGTCTTCATGTCCAAGGAAGATGAAGAGAAGACCTCGTTTATCACTCCTTGTGGTACGTACTGCTTTGCCCGCATGCCATTCAGATTAAAGAGTGTCGGGTCCATTGTTGCAAGGGCAATCCAGATTGGTTTTGAGCCACAGTTGCATAGAAACATAGAAGCCTATATGGCTGATATTGTGGTCAAGACCAAGGACAAGGCCACCCTTATTCAGGATTTGGAGGATACATTTGATAATCTGCGCAAGATCAATCTAAAGCTCAACCCGAAAAAGTGTGTGTTTGGTGTTCCCTTTGGCAAGTTGCTTGGTTTCTTTGTATCCCACCGCGGGATCGAAGCCAACCCTGACAAGATCAAGGCCATCGAGCAAATCCAAGCGCTAAGGTCAGTTAAGGATGTGAGGTGCCTGACAGGATGTGTTTCCATGCTAACCAGATTCATTTCCAAGTCTGCCGAGCATGCCCTGCCGTTCTTAAAAATTCTGAAGAAGGCCGGCCCTATGAAGTGGACCCCAGAAGCTGATGCAACTTTGCAAGAGTTGAAAGCTTATTTGTCCTCTATGCCTACCTTGGTTGCTCCCAAACCCCAGGAGCCATTGGTGCTATACTTGGCGGCAACTAACCAAGTGGTCAGTGCGGCCCTGGTAGCAAAGCGGGAAGTGGATGAGGCAGAAAGTGAGAAGAGACTAGCAGAATCAGAGAAGGATCGGGACAACAATGAGAACGACAACGAGAACAACCCCAAGGACGCGGCAAAGAAGAAAGTGGTGCAACGTCCAATGTACTTCGTTAGCTCCTTGTTACCGGGGGCTAGATTGAGGTAATCTGGCGTGCAGAAGTTGATCTTTGGTCTCATCATGGCCTCAAGGAAACTTCGCCACTACTTCCAAGCCCATGAGATTACAGTTGTTACTCGTTTTCCATTGCAAATGATACTCCGAAACCCCGAGGCTACCGGCAGAATAGTGGAGTGGGCCTTGGAGTTACCAGCTTTGGTTTGAAGTTTGAGAGCACATCAACTATTTAGAGCAGGGCATTGGCAGAGTTTATTGCAGAATGGACGCCGGTCCCTGATGAGGAGGTGACAGAAATGGTTATCCCCGGCAAGGAATCGCCCCAAGAATGGATTATGTATTTTGATGGTGCTTTTTCCCTACAAGGTGCAGGAGCTGGTGTGCTTCTTGTCGCTCCCTCCAGGGAGCACTTGAAGTACGTCGTGTACATGCATATTGCCTGGGAAGAAGGAACCAACAATACAACTGAGTATGAAGGGCTTCTTGCCGGGCTCAGGATTGCAGCTGAATTGGGAATTAAGAAGCTAATCATTCGAGGAGGTTCACAGCTTGTGATGGGAAAAGTCAACAAGGATTATCAAAGTCCATTGATGGAGGCATACGTCAAGGAAGTGAGGAGATTGGAGGAGTGCTTTAGCGGATTGCAAACAGAGCACATACCCCGTGCGGAAAATAGCATAGCTGATCGTTTGTCAAAGTGTGTTCCGCAGAAGCTTCCTGTGGAACCAGGGACTTTTGTTCTCCATCTCACTCAACCCTCCGTATCCCCAGTAAGAATGGCCTGGAAGAGGAGAAAGTTGGACACTGAAAAGCCTCTCCCGGTAGAGCCGTCCGCTCCCGGCAGATTCCCTACCGAAAACAACTCCTCACAGCCTGCCGGACCACCCCCTCCAGCCAGGCCTATGGACCCCATGAACAAGGCTGGTGCTCCCGCAGCAGAGGAGGTGCCGCTAGTCCTTGTTGCGGAGCCCCAGGATCCCACTTGGGCAAGGCACATTGTCCCTTTCTCCAAACTGGAGAGCTTACCAGTGACCAAGATGAAGCTGAGAGAGTAGCCCGGAGGGCCAGTATGTATCAGTTTGTTGATGACACTGTGTACAGAAGGAGGCCCAACGTTGTGAAATTGAAGTGTGTCTGTCGGGAAGAAGGAAATGAACTGCTGGCTGAGATTCACAGAGGAATGTGCGGCTCCGACATTGGATCAAGGCCATTAGTTGGGAAAGAATTCCCGCAAGGATTCTATTGGCCCACAGCCCTCCAAGATGCGGTCGAGCTAGTCACGACATGTGAAGCATGTCAGTTCCATTCCAAGAAAACACACCTGCCTGCCCAAGCTCTTCAAACAATCCATTTATCATGGCCATTTTTGGTCTGGGGGCTCGATATCCTCGGCCCCTTCCCCCGAGTAATCGGGGGCTATGAATTCTTGTTCGTTGCCATTGACAAGTTTACAAAGTGGCTGGAAGTGACTGCTATGAGAAAGGTGACTGCTTAGTCAGCTATCAAGTTCATGAAAGAATTGGTGTGAAGTTTGGGAGTTCCGGCAAGGATCATCACCGACAACAGCACCCAGTTCACGAGCCACGCCTTCATGCGATATATCATGCCCTCGGATGCAAGATCCCATTCGCCTCTGTGGCACACCCCCGGAGAAATGGACAAGATGAGAGGGCAAACGCTGAAGTGCTACGTGGACTCAAGACAAGAACTTTTGATACGCTGCAGAAGCACGGCAGACGGTGGATCGAGGAGCTGCCAGTAGTTCTCTGGTCCCTTAGAATGACACCAAACCGACCTACCGGACAGACTCCCTTCTTCCTGGTTTATTCGACAGAAGTAGTTATCCCCATGGAACTCATTTACGGGTCACCTCGAGTGCATGCCTATGATGAAGTAGCGCAAGATCAGCACCGACGTGACGACGCTGTGCTACTCGAGGAGAACCGTCTTCAGGCTGCTATGCGTGCTGCACGCTACCAGCAAGCCCTGCGCCGCTATCATAGCCACATGGTTCATGCCTGGTGTTTTGAGGAAGGTGACCTTGTCGTTAGGCGCGTTCAGTCTGCCAAGGGTACACACAAGTTGTCACCAAAGTGGGAAGGCCCTTATTAGGTAGTACGAGTCACCACACCTAGCGCAGTCCATCTGGAGACCGGAGATGGCACTCAGTTACAAAACTCATGAAATATTGAGTATCTACGCAAGTTCTACCCGTAAGGGCCCGACAGCCACCCTTTTGTACTGGCCTTGCCTTAGCTGCATGTAACCCCTTGTACAAAGCTGGGGCGATGACCCCATGCAAGAGAAAATAAAGAAGCGTTGTGGGGGGCCCCAACCAAGATTGCACGCATGCATGAGCATTCCAAGATCACTGCATAAGCATTTCATGAGCATTTGCATATGCATATATATAGGATCGCATCCTGCATTCATTCTCATCTACATGAAGTTGCAGGTTCCTACCGCAAACTTGGCTTTGACAAGGAGTGACAAGATTGCCCGGCACTGCGATCCCCAGCGAGCCAAGCAGATAAGTTCCACCTCCTGTCCATTAGTGTTCTGTAAAGCTATAACTTTGCATGAGAAAACCTCGCCTCTCTTTAGAGACTTAGGTGCTCCCATCCGTGACTCGAACATTGGTTCGGTCAGGATGGTCGTAGTGGCCTTTGGTAAAAAGGAGTTGGCGGAGGGCTAGTCCCTCTATCTGTTCCCTGGCAGACGCGCTCTCTGGTAGACAAGAAGGGTACCAGCAAGATAGCCTACCGAGAAAAAAACTCATTTATTTATATTAAAGAGGCATCTCACCTCTGCATGGACATACACATGCACGAGTTCCCGACAAGGTTCATCTTTTTCATTAATATGTTAATACAAGTACAAGCGGTACAGAACACAATCATGGACTCGAGAGGCTACATTATTTGAATTAAAATTTGGCATATGCCTACAAATTTGGGATTGAAAAAAGATTAGTGCCCCGTGATGCCTTTGCCCCTGTCCATCTCCTACAGGAAGAGGTCGAAGAGGCTGACGGCGGACCCAGCTGGGGTCCGGCGCCTCCTCAGGATCAGGGTGGCACTGCTCCCTGGCAGGAAGGAAGAAACCGAATGGCAGGCACGGATGGTGACGCTGCCGGAGGACCAGATGGGGGATGCGGAGTCGCCGACAAAAATGACTCATCTGAACGGTCGTTCATGTTCTTGACGCTTCGTGAGTTGCCGCTGCCGTCCGCATCACTACCACCCGAAGACCCTGGCACGACCATCATGTCGGACGCCATGCTCTCTAGGTCTACCACTAAGAGCATGGTCGTCCCCAATAGCCCTGACGTTAGAAATCACTACTCATACCGGAGACATGTACGAGAGCAAGGAGCCCTCTTGCACAGTGAAAGGATGGTGCCCAGGAGGAGCCAGATTCACCCCTTCTAATGGCGAATCTCCTTCGTGGATCCTCCCCAGCGCCGTGAAGGGAAGAAGAATAGGGAGCCATCGACTACCACACACCATGCCTGCCTCGAGCCATGACATGATGTCGTTCGCGTCCCCTCCCACTGAAGTCAAGGCCACGGGCAACCCGGTGGCAAGCGCGCTGGGGTTGCCACTCCCAGCGTCATCGCCGTGCCGCCCGAGTCCCCCTTTCAAATCCAGGGAAGGCTTCGAGATGGAGCCCGGGGGCTGGCCCAAGCCCTCTCCCATAGCATGATCAAAGGAGGCAGAAGATAAGAAGAGGAGGAAGGCGAAGATGAATAACTCTGCCCTCCTCCGCCCCTCCCTTTTATAGGCAGGGTGACGAGGGGGCTGCTCCATCAATGGGCGACCACCGCCCACCTCCACCAATTCAAGATGACCGAGCCCTCACCATGATGCTCTCCCGCGACACGCGCATTCGTTACCTACCCCGTGCGATGCATTCAACATACATGGGCAAGGATAGGAGCGTGGCGGGAAGAGTGAATTGGCCGTTTCTACCATGTGCATTAAAGTCATTCACGGGCCATTACTAGAGCGGCCCCACCACTATTGAATTTACACGACGCGCGGAGAAACTGGAAACCGGCCTGGAATAAAGGCTAGTGAAGAAGCAAAGAAGACTTCAAGAGATCAGCCTCTTCAGCAACCCTCACATGTGCACATATTAGGCCCTACCCCGATGTTGCTTAGCAGCACGTTTGCGGCAGGCCCCGGGGCTTCTGTCGGTGCAACAAACCCTGGGTCTATTGCCTAGACTGTGACAGGCTTGGGAATGAGGTTGAAGCACCAGCCCAAGTCAGGATACAAGAAACCGAGAAGTTCGAAGGACCAACATGCAGATTAGAGGGACCAAGAGCGAGTCAAGGAATCAGGATATCATCAAAAGAAGAAGCCTCCCTTGCCGGGCAGGCAAGCCCGGCAATGGGCGAGGCCTCCCCCAGAAGCAGACAACCAAGGCGCCCTGGCAGGGCCTGCCGGGGCTCACGGAGGCAAAACCGCCTCACCAACCATTCCACCACGAACCTTGTCGTCGATCAGTGCGGTGTCAAGCCGCAAAAAAATTAAGTGGCAGCCATTCACCACATGGCGGCCATTTCCTATAGAAAAAAGCCATAGATGACACCCATCTAGCAACGTCTCAAGAGAGCAGGCACGGGGCTAGCAAGATAGCACGGGAAGCCTTGCCGGGCAACCCACGATGTGACGTTAACCGGTGCATTTAATGTGCCCTGTCAGCCCGCAGAGTTAGGTATGATAGCACTGTTTGCTATCTTATTAGTGTGTAATGACTACTTTGCCACTATGGTTACCCCTTGATCTATAAAAGGAGGCCCATGGCAACCATAGAAAGGGTTAGAAGATTGGATAACTCACAACCCCATACGCACGTAGTAGCTGATGCCTGAGGCAACCCCTGCGGGGCAAGTGTTCTGCGCACCACCACCACCTTTTCCACCATCAATCCACCAAAGCAGGAGTAGGGTTTTACGCCTCATGACGGCCCAAACCTGGGTAAATTGCCCGTGTGATCTCTGTCATGCTACCCCATGCTCGTCTGCTCTTTGTGCAACACGCCGCCTCCCTGCCGAACCGGCAAGGGACCTCCTGATCCCATAGGTGGCTGTGGATTCCCGCGACGAAGTACACGATCCAACCATCCGGTGCCTCGCTTCCCGGCGAGAGGGGACGGTCCTCGCCCACTTCTAGGCTAGGAACATCGATCCGTTCTTCCACGAAGTCGGCGAGTGCCGCACCCTTGATTTTGCATTCGGCGACTCTCCCCGCTGCATTGGGGCTCCGGAGTACTCTCTCCAGCGGGCAAGCCAAGACAACCTTGATGGGGTGGCCTTGGAAGTAGTGGCGGAACTTTCGGGAGGCGACGAGGAGCGCAAGAAAGAGCTTCTGCGACATGGGGTAGCATGCGCGTGCATCATGCAGGACCGTGCTGACGAAGTACACCGGGTGTTCAACGAGGGAGAAAGTGTCGGGAGAATCTTGTACCTCCTGGGACCTGATGGCCTCAGGAGCTTGGCTATTCGTTGAGGCAGCTGATGCCTCAGGAGCACCGTCCTGAGGAACCTGGTCATCTGTTGGGGCAGACGAGGCCTTAGGAGCACCGTCCTGAGGAACTTGGCCATCTGTTTGGGCAGTCGAGGCCTCGGGAGCACTATCTTGAAGCCGCGGCGTTGTGATCGGGTGCGGGGTGCTGCTCCACGAGCCCTTGGCCACACGCTCTTCTCGGCCCGCCACCAGCGCTGTGCTGGTAGAGTGAGGTGTGGCGGCCAAGTAGAGCACCAAGGCTCAAGGGGACATGGTGCTACCATCACCGGCATGCTGGTGAGGTACCTCTTGAGGTCTTGGAATGCCACGTCAGCCTCTAGAGTCCAATCGAATGGTGCTATCTTGGAGAACGGGAGGGCGCGTTCTCCCATCTTGAAGAACGGGAGGGCGTGTTCTCCTAGCTTGGAGATGAATTGCCCAGCAAGGTCACACAGCCTGCCAACTTCTGCATCTCCTTGAGGGTTTGTGGCGGGCTCATCATTTCTATTGGCTTGAACTTCTCCAGGTTGGCCTCGATCCCCTTGTGCAACACCAAAAAATCCAGCATCTTGCCAGAAGGGACGCCAAACACGCACTTCTCCGGATTAAGTCGCAGATCTACTTTGCGTAGGCTAGAAAACATATCCTCCAGGTCTTTAATAAGGGTCGTTGCCTCCTGAGACTTTACCTCTATGTCGTAGACATACGCCTCGTCGTTCCTCTCGAGCTGCCGGCCTAGAGCGATGTGCATCAGCCATTGGAAGGTTGCTCGAGCATTGCGCAGCCTGAACGGCATGCAGTTGTAGCAGTACACCCCGCATGGGGTCAAGAAGGCTGTCTTCTCAACATCCTCCACCACCATCTTGATTTGGTGATAGCCCGAGAAGGCATACAGGAAGCATAGCAGGTCGCACTCGGCGATGGAATCGATGATCTGATCAATGTGCGGGAGCGGAAAGGGGTCTTGAGGGCAAGCCTTGTTGAGGTTGGTGAAATCAACGCACATGCGCTCCTTCCCACCTTTCTTGGGGATGACAACGGGGTTCACCGGCCACTCTGGATATCGTACCTCCCGAATGACGCCAGCCTCTTGTAGCTTGCGGGTCTCTTGGACGATGAACGACTGCTTCTCTGCGGACTGCCGCCGTGCCTTTTGCTTCACTGGGCGTACATTGGGGCACACTCTCAGGTGGTGCTCGATTATTCCTCTCGGGATCCCAACCAGATCCTTGGGCTCCCATGCGAACACATCCCTGTTTGTGCATAAGAAGCTGACCAATGCCTCTTCTTGATTCGAGGGAGGACGGGGCCTATGGTGAAGGTGGCTCCCGATGCCCCGTCTTTATCAACCAGCACCTGCTTCGTCTCAACACGATTTTGAGAGAACAATTGCTTCTTCTTTGTTGGTGCAGCCCCCGGGCCTCCGGGGCTCCCTCCTCACGCGGCCGCGCTGCCGCCGCAGCCCTGAAGGCGAGCTTGAGGGCCTCCTTGGTGTCTCCTGCTACAGTGAGGATGTCACTGGTTCCCGGCATCTTCATGAGGTTGTAGGCTAGGTGAGTTGCCGCCATGAACTTGGGCAAGGCTGGGTACCCAAGGATGGCATTGTACGGGAGACCGATGCGGGCGAGGTTGAAGTCGATAAGCTCGGTGCGGTAGTTGTCACGGGTGCCGAAGGTGACAGGGAGGAGGATCTACCCCAGGGGGCAGGTGGAGTCGTCGACAACGCCGGAGAAAGGCTTAGTTGGGCGGAGCCGACCGTGGGGCACAGGGTGCAAGCCAAATGCTTCCACGAAGAGCACATTGAGGCCGGCTCCACCGACGATGAGGGTCTTGGTGACCGCCACGTTGCATATGGTGGGGGTGCAGAGCATCGGGAGCGTGTCGGCGCCCGCGGTGGTCGCGGGGTGGTCCCTCAATTCGAAGGTGAGATCGGCCTTAGGCGCCGCCCAGCCCTGTGGAGCTCACTACTACACGTGAGCGGCACCCATCTGGAGGACGAATTGCTTGATGTGGCTATCCGAGGGCGGCGCCTACGCATTGCCTAGGAGGGCTACGACGACATGGTGCGTCGACGCCATGAAGCGCACGATGAAGAGGCCGCGCAGCTCCTCCTAGGAGGCCACCGATGACCCCGGCAAGTTGAGAAGCCAAGCACGCGGCGCACCTGCGAGGGCCATGGGGAGCCAGTTCGCCAGGACCTTGTTGTCATCGTCGACTGCCCAAGCAGCCTCCTCGTATGCTCGGACGAATGCTGTCGGGTCCGCCATGCCATCTTATCAAGGTGGCAGAGCCGGCCTGAACTCAGACGGCCGCTCCACCTACCGTAGGGAGGGGGTGAAATCTCGGAGGCCCTCGGCTCCCCCGAAAGTACACGCCGATCTGGTCAACGGAGCAGCGCTCGCCATGAGAGCTCACCAGTGGAGAGCAGCGGACAGAGCGGCGGATCTCCGATGCACCCCTACCTGGAGCTCCAAATGTTGGATTTCGGGTTCCGCGGATCCTTAAGAGGTTCGAACTCTGGGGTGCATGCGAAGAATCAACCTCCCCGGCCTGCCTACTCGCTAATCTCACGACCTAGCTCGACGAACTGGAAGGAAATGGGACACAATAGTTTACCTAGGTTCGGGCCACCTTGCGGTGTAAAACCCTACTCCTGCTTTGTGGTGAATTGCCCTCGCGGGGCTGAGGGTGAACTAGTACAGTGGGAGAACAACCTCGGGAGGAGGCGTGTTCTTGTGCTCGAGTGAGCCAATGAGCTGGTGAGGATTGAATGGATCTGATATGGTCTCCCCCTCTATGGTGGTGGCTAGGTCCTATTTATAGTGGCGGTGGTCCTCTTCCCAAAATGAAGGTGGGAAGGGTTCCCACAATGGCCAAATTCGAAGGGATACAACCACTACATGTTATCCTGACAAAAGTAGTCTTCGCCTGCAAAAGCCTCTAGTCGAGACGCCACGGTGGGTTCGGCGATGACCTCCGTCCTGCCGTCCTGGCGGTCTTGGTCTTGTTGCACGAGAATGAAACCTTTGGCTGATTCATCGGGACTCCGCACCTGCGGTTGCCTTCTTAGCACCGAACAGGAAACTGTTGTCTTGCGCCCGCTGGCGCCCACCTGGCCTTGGTCATCATGGCTCACGTGCAGAAATCAAAGTTCTCCAAATGCAGCAAAACTTTTTGACGATTTCTTTTGGAAGAAAAGAGGCACTCGAAGCTTCCTAGAAGGGCCAGAAGAGCCACGAGGGCCACACAAGACACCAGGGCATGCCAGGGGGCCTAGCTCGTCCTGGTGGGTTGTGGTCACCTCGAGGCCCATCTTCACGTGAAACCAACACCAAAAAATCCTACAAATACGGAAACCCAAGAAATAACTCTAGATCAGAAGGTCCACCACTGCAAGCCTCTATAGCCATGAAAAAGCAATCTAGACCCGGTTCTGGAACCCTGCCAGAGGGGGAAATCATTACTGATGGCCATCTTTATCATCCTGGCTCCCACTATGATGAGGAGGGAGTAGTCCACCCTCGGGGCCGAGGGTTTGTACCAGTAGCTATGTGTTTAGTCTTCCTCTCTCTCGTGTTCTTGATTTGGCACGATCTTGATGTATCGCGAGCTTTGTTAATATAGTTAGATCATCTAGTGTTTTACACTCTATATCTTGTTGTGATAAATTGAGTTTTCCCTTTGAGATTTCATTCTTATCAGATTGAATACTTTTATGGATTTGAGAACAGTTGATGTATGTCTTTCTATGAGTACCCATGGTGACAAGGGGGTATCATATTGATTCACTTGATATGTGTTTTGGCACTCAACTCGCGGATTCCTGAGGTGACATTGGGGTATTTATGCATAGGGGTTGATGCATGTTCTCGTCATTGTTTCTCCGATAGAAATCTTGGCGCACTCTTTGAGCTTCTTTGTGTTGGATTGAGTATTATGAATCTGAAATTGTTTGATGCATATTGTATAATCAACTCATGGATACTTGCAGTGACATTGGAGTATCTAGGTGACATTAGAGTTGGTTGATGTGTATCATATGGTGTTATTTTAGTACAAACTCATCGATAGATCGATCGGAGAGAATAGCTTGGTGTTATTTTAGTACGAACTCTATGATAGATTGGTCGGGAAGAATAGCTTTGTGGTGGTTTCGTACCCTACAAACAATTTCTTCTTATGTTCTCCGCTGCATAAGAACTTTGGAGTGATTCTTCATTGCGCGTTGAGGGATGGTTATAGGATCCAATTATATTAGCATTGTTAAGAGATAGCACTAGCGAAAGTGCGGACCCATGGCCTCATTTTCAAGCATTGCAATACCATTTGTGCTCACTTTTGTTACTTGCTACCTTGCTGCCTTTTATTGTTACTATTACAAAAATCAATATCTACTATCATTACTACACTTGTATCACCATCTCTTCACTGAATTAGTGCACCTATACAATTTACCATTTTATTTTGTGTGTTGGGGACATAAGAGACTCCTTGTTATTTAGTTGCAGGGTTGTTTGAGAGAGACCATCTTCATCATATGCCTCCTATGGATTGATAAACCTTAGGTCATCCACTTGAGGGATAATTGCTACTGTCCTACAAAACTCTGCGCTTGGAGGCCCAACACGAGTCTACAAGAATAAAGTTTGATAGTAGACATCAAGCTCTTTTCTGGCATCGTTGCCAGGGAGGTGAGTGCTTGAAGGTATATCTTTAGATCTTGCAATTGAATCTTTTAGTTTCTTGTTTTATCACTAGTTTGGTTTATATAAGAAAACTACAAAAAATGGAATTGAGGTGTCCTCTTATTATTCATCTTTATCATGTCTTTCTTGAAAATGCAGAAAGGAAAATTATGCTCAATTGATAAAAGAAGAATTCAATAAAATGTTTGGCATAAATGATGAGCATGATTGCAATGTTGTTAATGATATGCAAAGCCATAAGCTCGGGGATGCTAGTTTGATGAAGATGATATTTTAACTCCCCATGTTTTGATGAGGAAATCTATTATATAATTAAGACAAGAGGCAAACAAGCCATCACGTTCGTCCACACAGATTAAATTATCAAGACCATTAGGTCTTTGATATAAACGGTTGGGATTTAAAGCTATTACGTTACATACAAATAATGTGTATGTGCATATATTATGTTGCACCAAAATCTGTCACGGACACATCTCTATGATGGAATAGTTCAATCACCATCACAGAAGGACACAAGTTTGAGACCGAAATACATGGACAGGGAATCAATCAGAATTAAAAAAAATCCAATCTCATGTACGTATACTAATAGGATAGTAGCCACTTGATAGATGGGCAACCAACCAAACTAAAAAAAAAAAAATCTCCCGTACGTGGTATGTGTGCATAGGAGTCCGATTTACATAGGAATTCAATATGGCCCAAATACAAGTTATGATGTCACCCCGATCGAAATTTTAAAAAGAGCAATAAAATCTCCCTTACATTTGCAGAGCTAATATGAGTGTTGTCCTATTCTGAAGAGTTTTTTAAAAAACAATACAAATGGAGACACTCACACATACACACATACAGTCATCCCTATGAACGCACCACCCATAATCTACGCCTATGAGCACCTTCGAGAGACGGAGTCGACACAACATTTTTAAATTGACGAAGTTGCCACACAAATCTTCAAAGTTGACCGGAAAATCTCTTCCTACTAAGAGTACAATGCTTGAAGACAAAAATAAATCAAGAAAAATGCGACCACCAAGGCGCCAAAAGAAGTTTGAACATAAGATTTTGAAGTTACAAAAAAATGTACTCTAATTTATGGGCAGGGCATTTTAAAATTGAACTTTGATCATAAATTAGCGAAATAAAATATGTTTAATATGTGACAAAAATTATACCATTGAATTCTTATTCGGCAGAAGTTTTCAGTGGTATTATTTTTAAGTCATAAATATATATATATATATATATATATATATATATATATATATATATATATATATATATATTGTATAATTAAGAAGAAGTCCAACAAGCCATCAGATCCATCCACATATGCTAATATAGTTTACACCATTTGATCATAATAATAACGGCTGAGATTTAATGATTTTTACATAACGCATTAACATGCCTGCACGTACATATAAAAGGGTATGCATGCCATCAGATGGAACGGAAACGTGCTTTCGCAAAAAAGATGGAAAGGAAACATGGTACAAAGCATACTCCATTAAGCGGTGTAAAATTAGAAGTCCAGCGGGACTACTAATCTAATCAGTCACGTGTACGGATGCATTAAGAGGTCACGTACGAAAACAATACACTAGGCTATATTACCTATGTAAAGTTGTGAAGACTAGCTAGAAAAAACAATAAAAAATGCAAGGTTCTGTAAAAAAGGGCTGACCCACAGTAACGCATCAAGCGCGCACAAGCAGACAAAGGCCACGTTGCCCAAATCTCTACATAAAAATTGAGAAGCTACCAAATTAATACTCCCTCCGTTTCGAAATAATTGTCTTTCTAGAGATTTCAACAAGTGACTACATACGGAGCAAAATGAGTGAATCTACACTCTAAAACATGTCTACATACATCCGTATGTTGTAGTCCATTTGAGATGACTAGAAAGACAATTATTTTGAAACGGAAGGAGTATACATCAAAGCTTATTATCAGAACAAAAAGTCTACCTCGATGCTAAAGTGAAAAAACTGATCGCTAACAACAGTTCTCGATAAATGATGATATGTAACAAACATATTAAAGGAAAAATAAATTGGTTTCTGTGTTCGCCAAATAAAGACAAGTGAAAAAATAAGTATAGCCACCTGCAGAACTTCTTTATCATCGTGGCATAGGACAACATATTATTCTTACGTCATAAAAAAATTATAATTTTCTAGCAATATATACACAAAAAAGGCGTAGCGATCCCGCCAAAAAAAAGACAAAAAAGATGTAGCCAATGATAGATGTTGGTGACTGGGCTGATGTCTAAATACCATCTTTTTTATTTTTGACCAGCTACAATCTTTTTTACGAACGAGAGAGTACAATCACGAGGATGCCCAGGTCGCTCATACACATGAGTTGTCTGTGTAGATGAAAATTGGATTAGGTAAATAAATAGCAACAGTTTACAAAACCTATACATAGTGCATACAACTACAATTAAATGTACAAAGAATTCTATTATTTATTCATAAAAGCACACACACCATAGTGGACTGCTTGATTTCCAATACATATTTTGGAAGTTTAAATATTTTTTACTTACATGTCAAATTGCGGGTTAATAAATCATAAAAATGTAAAGTGGAGTAAACAGAGTATGGGTACATGATCCAATATGCCTAAAATCGTTGAAGTTGAAACAGTTTTAGAAAGTCAGTAATTTATTTGAATTTCATATGCCGATGTATATCGGATGTAAAGTTAATCTAGAAAAATGATTGTCAAAAGCGGCTTTAATCTGTTCTTTTGAAATAATGGAGCGTAGGCTACATTTAAACTAACATCTTAAATTTTCTTAGATGTTAACATACATCTACAGCATAAAAAAGGTAAAGAAAAAGTTCATAGAACCTTCATGTTGAATTTCTTAATTTTCTAAAATTTGGATCCTATTTAACATATTGTCAGTGATTTATGCCAAAATTAGCGGTTTACACACATGATATGGAAACCTAAAAAGACTGAGCTATGATGAAACTAGTGTGAATACTTTTGTAGAAAAAACACACATGATGAATGGGCGTAAGGCAATCTAAAAATTAGTATGAATATATATAGCTTTGCATTATGCATCATATACGTCAAAACCATATATCTTTAGTCGTCACGCAACGAGCTCCTACAAACAACCTAATACTCATCCATGCAAAACGTTATCTTAATTTAATCAGACTTCCTCAAATGTTGAGAGTAGTACAAGCATATAAAAATAAGCATACGATAGTTAAAAATCTTTTACTCTAGAAAACTTACATAATATATTCTTTACTTTACTTGGAATGGTGAACATTCTCTAAAAATATTTCAAGCCAATATGATAGATAAAGAAATGAATATAATGTCTGATAGCAAACCTAGCCGCGCAAATGCGCGGGTGACCCTGCTAGTTTATTATGATGATAGCATGCCTCCTATATATGATGATTATATTTATGAAAGTGGATTTGGAGAGTTCATGACTTTATTCGATGATGATTCCATTATTTTGGAAGAGGTTTCAATTGATTATGACAACAAAGTTCCTATATATGATGATTATGGTGACGACATGTATTCTATATTGAATAATGATAACCATGAAACTTGTCATCATGATTTTAATTTTCAATCACATGATATTTATTTTGTTGAGTTTGCTCCCACTACTATTGATGAGAATAAATTTGCTTATGTGGAGAGTAACAAAATTTCTATGCTTGTTGATCATGAAAAGAATGATTTATGTGATAGTTATATTATTGAATTCATTCATGATGCTTTGAAAATTATTATGAGAGAGGAATATATGCTTTTACTTATTGCAATAATATCAAGTTTCCCCTCTATGTGTTGAAAGTTTTGAATCATGCTTGTTTTGCCTTCCTATGCTAGTTGATTCTTATTCCCATAAATTGTTTGCTCACAAAATCCCTATGCATAGGAAGTGGGTTAGACTTAAATGAGTTTACCATGTGATTCATGATGCTCTATTTGTGTTTCAATTCTTTAGTTCTTTGTGAGCATCATTGAAATCATCATGCCTAGCTAAAAAGGCATTAAAGAAAAGTGCTTGTTGGGAGACAACCCAACACTTCTACTGAAAGATCGTGTATGTCACCTAGAGGGGGGTGAATAGGCACTTTAAAATACTTACAGTTTAGGCTTGAACAAATGCGGAATAAAACTAGCATTTAATTTGTCAAGCACAAAACCTAAATTGACTAGGCTCACCTATGTGCACCAACAACTTATGTTAAGAAATAAAAACAACTAGGTGATAGCAAGATATATAACATGAAACACTATGGCTATCACAAAGTAAAGTGCATAAGTAAAGGGCTCGGGTAAGAGATAACCGAGGCACGTGGAGAAGATGACGTATCCCGAAGTTCACACCCTTGCGGATGCTAATCTCCGTTTAGAGCGGTGTGGAGGCACAATGCTCCCCAAGAAGCCACTAGGGCCACCGTAATCTCCTCACGCCCTCGCACAATGCAAGATGTCGTGATTCCACTAAGGGACCCCTGAGGGCGGTCACGGAACCCATGCAAATGGCAACCCTTCGGGGCGGTCAATGAACCCATACACTTTGGCAATCCTTGGGGGCGGTCACCAGAACCCATACAAATTGCTCGGGGCGATCTCCACAACCTAATTGGAGACCCCGACTCTTGCCTGGAGCTTTATGCCAGAATGATTGAGCTTCGAAGCACTACCAACCGTCTAGGGCGCCCAAGCACCCAAGAGGAACAAGCTCTAGGGTACCAAGCACCCAAGAGTAATAAGCTTCTCAACTTTTAACTTCCATTGGCAAGGGCACACGGAGTGCCCAAATCCCTCACTCCCAAATCCCACCAAAGCAACCAAAGCTATGGTGGAAAATGAGAGGAAGAACAAGAAGGAAAACACCAAGAACTCCAAGATCTAGATCCAAGGGGTTCCCCTCACATAGAGGAGAAAGTGATTGGTGGAAATGTGGATCTAGATCTCCTCTCTCTTTTCCTCGAAAAACTAGCAAGAATCCATGGAGGGATTGAGAGATAATAAGCTCCAAGTGGTCAACAGTGGTGGGGGGGATCTTGCAAGAGGATTAGGGTTGGAGGTGGAAGAAGGGGGTATAAATATTCCAAATAAAAATGTGGCCATTGCACACAGCCGCCACCCCGGGCACCTGAACAAAAGGGGTCCGGGAACCCGGACCCAACAGAGAAAACACCACAAAACCCTGGTCACCCGGGGGCAAAACCCCGGGCACCCGGACACACAAGGAAAGCAACAGGGCAGGGGGCCGGGCACCCTAGGGTCTCAACCTGGGCACCTGGAGGGGGCGAGAGGAGGTGAAAGAGGAGCCCGGGCACCCGGGGGTCCAAGATCCCGGGCACTCGGGGTGATCACAGGAGGTTCAGGAGTGGCCCAAGTGACCCCGGGCACCCGAACCGGCCAGAGAGGTCTCTATGGAGGGGATCGAGTTACGTCGGGCACCCGCAGTAGGCAGAGAGAAGTGGGAACCACCAAAATTGAAACGGACATAACTTTTGCAAACACACTCCGAATTCAACGAAATCAAGTTTGTTGGGAAGCTAAAGACAAGGGCTAACACAATATTGATAGAAATAGCAAGAAATAGCAATTGTGAAAATACCCAAAATAAAATGGTGAGAACCCTTCCTCAAATAAGACCGGTAAAACCTCCAACACTGAAAACGCAATAGAAGGTGCAAAGGAAATCGGTTTTCGATGAAGTTGAGCTTGTCACGAAGATAAACACAAGCTCTAAAACCTCACAAAGAGAAAATCCAAATAATAACCAAGAGATATGATGCCAAGGATGCAAATGTTTGAGCTCTCTACAAATTATACAAATAAGCTACTTACTAGAGAGCCCCTCTTGGTAGTACGGTTATCGATCCTATAATCCGGTCTCCCAACTAACACCATGAGACCGGTAAAATTGAAAACCTACCAAGGACAAACATTTGCCTTGCGCATCATTCATTTGAGCTAGATGATGAAGATCTTGACCTCCTCAAGTTGGACCATCTTTCTTGATTGTATTGGCTTGATGAAGACAAGTATATTGCTCCCCCATACTCCACTATGGGTGAGCCACTCTTTGGCACATCTTCATAAGTCCATTGTCAATAGAATGGATGGCAAGCATCAAGAATGATATCTTAATGATGCTCCACTTGAACTTGCACACCGCAATCTTGATGACGATCACCAATTAATGTCATCCTCCATGGGTTATATGATATCTTCCTCTTGACGCAAGCCCATGGAAACATACCTAACCCCACATAGAACTCTCATGTAGACCATGGGTTAGTACAGAAAAGCGTAATGAACAATGCTTACCATACCATGGGATCATTTGATCCCTCTTGGTACATCTTATATGCTTTGTGTGTTGATCAAGTTGATTCACTCTTTGACTTAGTCTTGATCAACCTTGTATCATGTCTTTTCTGTGACCAATCTATGGATAATTCCTTGAATAGAGCATTAGTAAACACATAAACTCCTTGAAACCAACAAATGGACTTCAAGAAATGCCTATGGACAAATCCTTGAAATACAACTCAAGGCAACCGTTAGTCCATAGAGATTGTCAGCAATTACCAAAACCAAACATAGGGGCACAACATGTTCTTTCAATCTCCCCCATTTTGGTAATTGATGAAAATCACTTTCAAGAGAGTTTATAAGGAATTAAGCATCACCATGCAATGCAAAAAACAATGATGCATACGTATGAGATGCAAATTCTTAGGAACAAAACCAAAGCAAGAAGAAATAACTCTGTAAACTTCTCCACAAAACTCTCTGAAATTTCTCCCCCATTGGCATCGATTGCCAGAATGGGCGAAAACCTTAGAAGGCCAATATAAAACGTGTTCCTCCATAAATTATGTATTTCTCAAAAAGAGTGGAATGCTATACACATATCCAAATATAAATATTTGGAGGAAGACAAACTATCTTGAGGATCCAAAGATTACTAAAGGATGATATGCCACAAAGACATAACAAAGAGAAAAACAAGAAATCAAGCAATCAAAAGATACGAATTGAAACAAGTAATCAAAAGATACCAATTGAACCAACTAAACCAATGATCCTACGAGCCACATGAAAAAGGGTATTATGGTAAGAGCAAATAAGTGTACTATAGAAACTAGAGAAGCTCCCCGTGATTTATGCATTATTTAGTTTTGTCTTTGGATACACCAAGCACGGAATAGGATCATCACTCCCCAAAATCAATAGAACCTCACAACAAGTCCAACTGAGCATATAGGAAAATAAGCTTAGCACTTGCAACAAACACATGGTTGAGCAACATGTAAAAGATGCAACTTTGGAATAGGCTCAACCAAACCGATATGTGCGAGTCATGGCAAAGCACTTGAGAAGACTAATATGAGGATGAGCATTGAGCATCGACATAGTCTTGAATAAATGAGATACAGGGTGCAAGACATGTCCTTCCCACACACGTACAATAAAAGGCAAATAGGTTCAGAAGCTTACTAGAATGCAACTGAATAACCAAGGCTTCTGACAACCCATGGTGAAGATAGAAAATGATAGCCTTGTCAAGAAGAGGGATACTAATCGAAATGGCAAAGCTCGTCAAGACAAGCATGAGGGAAACAATCTTCACCACAAAAGAGTGCATCAAGATGCAACAATATAAGACCCGCACTCAACAATAAATCCTTTCATGGAACCACCAAGAAGGTGGACATGAAATAATAAGATATCAACTAGAGATGTAACTTCTCTCAAGTGTATAAAGATTCTAGGTAGATGAATCATGAAGATATCAATCCACAAAGAAGGATGTACACACAAAATAGTTACAAAAAAGAAAGAATAAGATATCCATAAGGAAGCCATAAATATACCAATAAGATATTTGCTTGAAAGCATAACACATGGCTAGATATGGTCTTATTGTATATAAATGGATTCCTACCACACATACATCTAAGACATCACAACTAGCAACATGAGATCAATGTTGAGATGTTTTCAGAAACGAAACAAGTATCACAAGATGGAATGAATATCATGCCAAGATGCAACCTACACAAGGTTGAATGCAAGTAAAGAATGCATGAATAGATACTGTTACCAAGATAGGATTGGAAGGATGTAGAGGAAACCAATTGAAGGTAGTAGATAGTAGTTCATTGAGCATCCTAGCTTGACCCAATAGGTACATGGTGACACCACCTTCCTTGTAAGTGAGTCGAGCATCCAATTGTTCCTAGAACAACAACACAAACAAAATGGTACCAAAGAGTTAGAGAACCAACAATACATAGGACCGACTCCACATAAATATGTGCAAATAGATATGAAAATGAATTTCATGCACATCTCATCCAATTTGGGAGTTGGTGGAGTTTACCCTATATATTGGGTCAAAGAAAGAAAGCATGCCAAAGAAAATACATGAAGTTAATATGCATGCTCAAGACTTTCAAGTACCGACACCAAATGAAAAGGGAATACCAAGTGAAAAGGATACTAAATGGAGAAATCATCACTTGGAAGATATCAATTAAAAGATGCATCAAGGAAGGAGATATCCATTCATACACGCAAAAAGAAAGTTATCAAACTCCCAAAAGAGAGGATGGTTCCAAACAAACCAAGCCCTCTACAAAGTTTCATGATGGCACAGGTACCAAAAAGAAACGGTTTGCGTTCCACCAACACACACTTAATAAGGATCACAAGGTGAATGTTCTAAAGAAAATAGGATAGCTCCCCCAAGAGTTGTGCAATATAGAAATTTGCATTTGAATACAAAATGCACAAGATGGGATCACCACTTTCACTATATCTATAAAAACACTAGTTGACACAATCCTTGGCAAGAGATAAGGCAAATAAAAGCAAAAGCCGATGTAAAGATGATCAAAAATTTCTACCACATAAAAGATTACCAATTGTCAAGAGACTATAAGTATTTGGAAATAATTCTCGGTGGCAGATTGCAAAGATATCCAACATCATCTTCACACCAAACAGAAAAGCAAATTTTTAATTGTAGAGCTAGCATGCCACCTAGGAACAAGATAGTTTAGAATATCAACTCTAGGTAACAAAATCTCAAATGTACACATTTTCTAGGCTTGTAATATGCACATAGCACATTACTCCCCCATAATGTGATACTAAAGAAAACTTAACAAGAGGCAATAAGGATCCATCAAGAGATAATTAATGGACTATTTAGAAATTGAATTTCTCATGAGACGGCATACCACATAGAGACTACATAATCTTGTAATATCAATACTAGGTGGTATTCCTCATGTACACACATTTATAGGATCGTGACTGTAACACCCCGAGAATCATGCTACAGTAATCTCCCATAATGGTGGCCATGTCATCGTGATTACTATGCAGCTTGCCACTTGTCCAAAAAATCAAAGCCTTTTTCAAATTTAAAATAAGTCGAATAAATTATTTCTTCGACCAGTAAAACTAAAATGTTCACCTTATCCTATAAATTTTCCTGATCATGCTCATGTTGAATCCAACATTATTTGACCCACCAATTAATACCTAGGAATTTATGACGTGGGCCAACAACAAATAAAATGGTGTTTTCAATTTAAACAATTGTTTAAACTTTCCTAACTAAAATGAAACTTCGTGTGTAGCACCAAAATATTGTACTTGAGTTATGTGTGGAGTACCATGTAGAACTAAAATCATTTGTTGCTGACAGTAAATAAAGCAAGAGCTATAGCAATAAACAGAAAGGTAAGTAATGGAACAAAATACACTACTTTGCACTAGGCCCAATCGTGGCCACAGTGCAGCCCAGCCCAGCACCACAGCCTTTTCTTCGACCTCTCGGTAGGAGAGGCAGAGGAAGGCGTGGCGGCCATCTAGGCCACCATGATTGTCAATGTCGCCGTGTCGGCGATCCCGTGGCCCCGTGGATGGATAAGAACGACTCCGTCACCCCCCTGGAGGAACCCTAGACCGCCCACATCCGTCTCCCACTCTTCCCCCCATCTCCACCTCTCCCTCTCTGTCGTTCTAGAGGAAGGGCCGACGCGCCCTCCGCCGTCCACCGTGCGCCACCGCGGCCATCGACCTCCCCTCGACACTCTGCCCTGACCAGGAGCTCCCGCACGCTCCTCAGCTTCTTATTCGCCAACTAGCACAAGCCGGGACGCCACATCGACGCCGCCCTCGCCGATCCTCTCCGCCGGCGTCCGCCTCTACCTCGCCATCAATCCGCCGCCATCCACCGCTCGGTTTGCCCGTCGTCGACAAGCTCCGGCCACCCCGACCCCTCCACGAGCTTTCGTGTGAGCTCCCGCATCTGTTCCCCTATTTTTTCACTTAAATTTGGCGCTGATTGGTCGTCCCTTGCGTTTGCTGCCATGGCAGGGAGCTCGGCTCCACGCACCCGTGCGCCCCCTGACCGCCCCTGCTCCTGTGTGACCCATGCTCCGGCGCCACTCAGCGCGCGAGTGCGCCTAGCCGTGATGGCCCCGCTTGCTACTGCTCTCTTGCGTCGGCTGCTGCTGATGCTCTTTCGCTGCTACTGCTTTGAACTACCGCTATGCTGTTGCTACTGCTGCTTATTGTTGTTGTATCTGCTAGTTGCCGCCGCTACTGCTTCGTGCTTATGCCGCTGCTCGGTTGCTGCTACTACTGCAGCCTGCTACCTCCGGTTGCGGCTGCTACTGGCACCGTGGTGTGTGTGAGTGTGTTGTGTGTGTATGCAGCATAGTGTGTGTGAGTGTGCTATGTGAGTGCACGTGTGTGTGAGTGGGTGTGGTGCCGGCCCAAACTAGTTTATTGTCTAGATTAGTTCTAGGATTAATTCTGTTATTTATATAGTATCAGTTTAGTGCTAGATTAGTGAGGGAGTCCTGGATTAGGGGGTGTTCGGGTAGCCGGACTATACCTTCAGCCGGACTCCTGGACTATGAAGATACAAGATTGAAGATTTCGTCCCGTGTCCGGATGGGACTTTCCTTGGCGTGGAAGGCAAGCTTGGCGATGCGGATATTCAAGATCTCCTACCATTGTAACCGACTCTATGTAACCCTAACCCTATCCGGTGTCTATATAAACCGGAGGGTTGTAGTCCGTAGGCAATCAACTCCATATACAACAATCATACCATAGGCTAGCTTCTAGGGTTTAGCCTCCTTGATCTCGTGGTAGATCTACTCTTGTACTACCCATATCATCAATATTAATCAAGCAGGACGTAGGGTTTTACCTCCATCAAGAGGGCCCGAACCTGGGTAAAACATCGTGTTCCCTGCCTCCTGTTACCATCCGGCCTAGATGCACAGTTCGGGACCCCCTACCCGAGATCCGCCGGTTTTGACACCGACATTGGTGCTTTCATTGAGAGTTCCTCTGTGTCGTCGCCTTTAGGCCCGATGGCTCCTTTGATCATCAACAACGATGCGGTCCAGGGTGAGACTTTTCTCCCCGGACAGATCTTCGTCTTCGACGGCTTTGCTCTACGGGCCAATTCGCTCGGCCACCTGGAGCAGATCGAAAGCTACGCCCCTGGCCATCAAGTCAGGTTTGGAAGCTTAAACTACACGGCTGACATCCGCGGAGACTTGATCTTCGATGGGCTCGAGCCACGGCCAAGCGCGCCGCACTACCTCGAGGGGCATGATCTAGCTCTGCCCCCGAACAGTGTCCTGGAGGCCGCACACGCATCGGTTCCGACCCCTAACTCGGAGCCTATTGCGCCAATCGAGGATGAGCGGTTGGACGTCACCTCGGGGGCTTCGATCTCAAAGGCGATCGAGCCGAACGCTAGCCCCGCACTCTGCATGATCCGTGACTCTGAGGATCCGGACTCCTTTCCGAACTCCGAACCCCCCGCGCCCCTGCCGATCGAATCCGATTGGGCGCCGATAATGGAGTTCACCACCGCAGACATCTTTCAGCACTCGCCTTTTGGCGATATCCTGAACTCTCTCAAGTCTCTCTCTTTATCAGGAGAGCCCTGGCCGAACTACCGCCAGCGAGGATGGGATACGGACGATGAAGAAATTCAAAGCCCACCCACCACCCACTTGGTAGCCACTGTCGACAATTTAAACGACGTGCTCAACTTCGACTCTGGAGACATCGACAGCATGGATGACGATGCAGGAGATACCGACGAACCAACGCCCATAGGGCATTGGACAGCCACCTCATCTCACGATGTGTACATGGTGGACACCCCTAAAGGAAGCGACAACGAGGAAAAAGGGGATGGGACGGGAGATCGATCCCCCGAAAAGCAATCAAAGCATCGGCGTAAACGCCGACCCAAGCCCCGCCTCGACAAAAACCCAGCCATAGAGCAGGACGAGCCGGTAGACGACGAGCAGGCCTTAGAGCAACCGTCCGAACAGGGCAACACTGATAGAGAAACCGAACATCCCTCGTCCGGCGAAAATGGCATTCCGGACGACCTCACGCCGGATAAACCTATGGAGCAGAAGAATCTCCCCGAGAGGCTCGTTGCAACTGCACACAGCCTAAAAAAGCAGAAGTGGAAGCTAAAAACAGTGGAAGATGCACTCCGGATTAGATGGAGTAAAGTAATCAATACCGCAGATAAATACGGCGATAGTCGCCGCACTAAAAGCTATCCGAAAAGAAAGCTACTGCCTGAATTCGACGAAGACGCCCTAGAGCCCTCGCATTCAAAAAATGAGAAAGCCACATGGTCGGATAGACGACCCCATAAAGCGGCAAGCGGCGCCGCACCTAAATCGGCATGCGACCCACTTAAGGATTCGCATCATGGCCCAGTCAGGTCCATTTATGGGCCAAGAAAGCAAGCTCTCGTAAGCAACGCTATGAAGCCATCGTCAGAATCCGGCACACCCAAATACAGGGGTGCCCCACACCCCCTATGTTTCACCGATGAGGTCCTGGACTATGAATTCCCAGAGGGATTCAAACCCGTAAACATAGAGGCATATGATGGAACAACAGACCCTGGAGTTTGGATCGAGGATTATATCCTCCACATACACATGGCTAGAGGCGATGATCTCCACGCCATAAAATATTTACCCCTTAAGCTTAAAGGTCCAGCCCGGCATTGGCTTAAAAGCCTTCCCGAAAACACAATTGGAAGCTGGGAAGAGCTCGAGGATGCTTTCCAAGCAAACTTTCAAGGGACCTATGTCCGCCCTCCGGATGCAGACGATCTTAGTCACATAACTCAGCAACCCGGAGAATCAGCTCGGCAGTTTTGGAATAGATTCCTCACTAAAAAGAATCAGATAGTCGACTATCCGGACGGCGAAGCCTTAACAGCTTTCAGGCATAACGTCTGAGATGAATGGCTCGCCAGACACCTCGGCCAAGAAAAGCCAAGAACAATGGCCGCACTAACAAGCCTCATGACCCGCTTTTGTGCAGGGGAGGACAACTGGTTGGCAAGGTGCAGCCCCAGCGACCCAAGTACATCCGAAATTAGGGATGGAAATGGAAAACCGCAACGCAACAAGGACCGTCGCTGGACTAAGGACACAAGTCCGAAGAGCACGACAGTCAATGCCGGATTCAAAGGCTCACGACAAAATCAGGAAAAATCGCCCCCCCAGGATAACAGGGATGATCCATCCAACCTAAATAAAATCCTGGACAGGATATGTCAGATACACAGTACTCCCGGGAAGCATGCTAACCATACCCACAGAGACTGTTGGGTTTTCAAACAATCCGGCAGACTCAATGCCGAACACAAGGGGCTCGACACACCAAGTGAAGACGAGGACGAACCCCAAAAGCAGAGCACCAGGAAACAAAAGAACTTCCCACAAGAAGTAAAAACAGTGAACTCACTTCACATAACAAAACATGCGGCGTCCGTAAAGATACGCACCACACGGCCCATCCCCAAAGGGTCCCGCCACTGGTTGTCAAAACCGATCATCTTCGATCAGCTAGATTATTCTAGAAATATCAAGAATGTAGGCTGGACTGCCTTGATACTCGATCCAATAATTGGCGGACTCCGGTTTTTAAATGTCCTTATGGACGGCGGCAGTGGACTAAACCTGATATATCAGGATACAATCCATCACATGGGGATAAACCCAGCAAGAATCCGCCACAGTAAAACCTCCTTTCAAGGGGTAACACCCGGTCCGGACACCCATTGTATGGGTTTTCTCCGGCTCGAAGTTATATTCGGCTCTGCCGATAACTTCCGCCATGAAAAGCTAACCTTCCATATCGTCCCGTTCTCAAGTCGCTATCAAGCACTACTGGGACGCGAAGCTTTCACCCGCTTTAACGCAATACCGCATTACGCATCTCTCACGCTTAAGATGCCCGGTCCACGAGGCATCATCTCTTTGAAGGGGAAGCACTAAAGTGCGCCCCCCAAGCGGAGGACTGTGCGGCCGCTTTGACAGCCCCACAGCAAAATTGCCTCACCGGCCAAAAAACTTAGAAATAGGTCATTCAAGACCACGAACGCGGATAGACGAGTTCGGCGCAAAATCATCATTGATGCAGGCCTAGAATCCATATACCCCCGCACTAGGGGCTCCACGCATATACAATAAGAGACAATAAAGCTCAATCTTATATATTTTACTTTATACTTTGTTTATTTTAAACTTTTGTTCGGCACGACCCGTTTTCAACTCAGTTCCTCTCTTCTACAGATGAACGTCGCGCGGCGCCCATCCACGATACGGCACAACGGAGACACAGGCACAGACGTGCAGTAGCAACCCATCCTAAAGGATTCTTTTTAGATTAAGACCCTGCGTAAACCTTTTTTACTGTCTCTTGTTGCTACACATCCCCTGGTTTTTTTTTCTTTCTGATATAACCAAGCAGGAGGCTGGCATCTTGGCATGTGGCCACGTCAGAATTTTTGCACGTACCTGGACACTAGGGGCTTTTTTAATAATAAAGAGTGTTGTTTCGCCCGCACTCATAAAGACCGAACACCTTAGGGAGTGTTCGGCGTCGCGAGTTTTCGCATTATATGCATCAGCTCTGAATCATGTCTTTGGTCAAATGTTGGGTTGCCCGGCTCATGAGTTCGGTTACCTTACGTTCCGCTCTATCGGCTAAGGTAGCACCAGGAGAACTACTGCGATTGTGCCCTGGTTCGGCCGGGCGAGCACCTCAGTAGAGAAAGCCGAAAACTGACTGTCATGATGTAGCGTGAGACTGGTCAGCCACTCGATGACCTATCGGAATCTATCGGATTCCTCCGCTTTGACGAAGGGCCGCTTCCCGGCCAGGCACATATGCGCCCCAAACTCGGGCGAGTGCAGTCGCCACCAAGGGGCTACCTAAATAGTCTCACTGTCAAGCTCCTATGGCTAAATGAAAGTGTTAAAGCATTATAGTCCGGTTGCCTGGCCCGTTGCGCTATCACCTCCTTTGTAGGACCAAGACGTTGGGTTAAGTGTGAAAATGCGTCTTCTGCGAGCACCCCCGCACTATGTGCGTGGGGGCTGAAGCCAACGACTGCCATCTTTCAGATTTTGTATATATCTTAAAAAACGGCCGCACAGGAGGTGTTCCCAATACTTGAAGGCACAAGTATAAAAAGGCCACTACAGTTTATCAAAACATTACTTTATAATTACACATGCTATCATAACATAGCATCTTTCGAGCACTGCGTCTCTATTACACGAGCGCCTTCAAGGACTTCCTGAAAATAGTGCTTGGAGGGTACTCGGCTTTTCTCCGAATCCCGGGACGCAACAACGGTGGTCTCCATCTCTGCCCAGTATGTCTTGACATGGGCAAGAGCCATCCTTGCGCCCTCTATGCACGCTGACCTCTTCATTGCATTAATACGTGGCACCGCGTCAAGGAATTGCTGCACCAAGCTGAAATAACTCTTCGGCTCCGATCTCCCAGGCCACAGATGACCCATGACGTACTTCATAGCGAGTTCGGACAACCTATTCAGTTCGGCCCGTTGAGCCAAACGATCGTCCACTGCCAGTGGATGCTCTTGATTGTGAAACTGCGACCAGAAAAGCTTTTCCACTTCGCGATCTTTCTGATCTCGGAAGTGTTCGGTCGCATCAGCAGCACTTGCTACCAAATCCAGATAGGTATCCTCCACACTCCACATCCGGTCCAACGGAGCAAACTTCGGATCGCAAAATTTCCTTCGCAACATAAAGGGCTTTCTAGCCGCAATCTGTTCGGCCTGACGTAGCTCCTCCTTCGCAGCTCTCATCGCAGAGCGCGCGTCCTTGGCATTGGCAATGGCCTTCTCTAAGTCCGTCTGTTTTGCCTGGTCTTCTTTCTCAAGAAGTCTGCAATGGTCTGCAACACTCTTTAACTTTTCGGCCATCTCGGCCATCTCTTCCTTGCTTCGGCAATGAGCAGCCTGTTCGGCTCTCAACTCTTCATGGGCTTTCTTGGCAGCCGCAACACTTTCTCTGGCTTGTTCTTTAGCTCGGGCAAGTTCTGCCCTAAGACTCTCCACGGCGGCCGCACCATCTGCGTCAAACACACACACATCGTAAGACACAGGCATAAAACTGTTCTTACCTGATGCCGCCCGAGGAATTACATACCTTGAACCTCATCAAGCCGCTTATTAACAAGCGTGATGTCGGCACCTGCCACGTCCAGTTGCCGCTTTCGTTCGGCAAAATCTTCAGTTCGGCTCGATTCCGGACACCCTGCCGCCTACATTCAAAGGCGGCATCTTAGACCTGGGATTATGATCCTCTGCGTGCCGTCATTTCTTGACGATGCGCAGAGTCTCAGGGGCTACTATCTACACAGGGTGCATCTTATTCATGCGCAACTGACAAAAGTGTACATTATCTAATGTACCTCAAAACCCGTCAGTAAACTTTTGACGGCCTCATGCAATCCGCTCTCTGCGGATGAGATCCTTTCAATCACCATGCCCATCAATGCACGGTGCTCCTCCGAGATAGAAGCTCGCTCCAGCAGAATCTTTAGCTCCTCTGGCCGAGCACCAGACGGTGCCGGACTTGTCCCACGACCTCTTTCGAAGGCCGGACGCGGAGAACCTCGGGAGGCCACATAGCTATCTTCCGCCCCTGCCGGATTCGGAGAAACCCTCCGCGATGACACCTCAGGGTCGCCCGCCTCGCTAGGCGGCACGGCAGGGGGAGGCGTCCCGCTCTCCATCATCTCCGGAAGGAGATCCCCCGAAGACGAGCTCTGCTGAGAAGGGCTGAGGTCCGAGCTACAAGGTAAAAATTCGGTTAATCTTCTCAGATATAAATCAAGGATTTCCCTCATCCCTCAAAAGGAAAATCTTTCTCTACTTATGGCTCACTGGAGGGCTGATCCCCTTGAGGGTGTAGTCCGACCGAGGAACTCCCCGGCGTCGGACCCTCTGACGAGGATTTTTTTTTCCCGCTTCGAGGCCATGGTTTTCGGGTCGTCAGAGGCGGCTCTCTTCTTCCCCTTAGGAGAGGAATTGTAGGTTCCTCCCTTCGGAGCAGCCTCCTTCGAGGAGGCCATAGCTTCCTTGTCCTCCCCCTCCAAAGGCATTATTTCCAGCATCCTGACCAGCACGGGATCCGGCCTGGTTTCAGGAAGGGGAGCCGGACACCTGATCAGCTTTGCCTTCGCTATCCACTCCTGTTTAAAAGGACGGCTCTTTTAGGGGCAAGTTTATGACAATTATACGGATAGAAGGTCCGGGCACAAGGTTGCTTACTTGAGTATCTGGGCGATTGCAGCTTAGGCCTGCGTCCTCGGTTAAATCCGGACACATCTCTTGTGATCCGAAGAACAGTTTATACATCTCCGCGGGCGTTGCGCCCATGAAATTCTGGAGAGCTCGCGGTCCCTCTAGATTAAACTCCCACAGGCGAAGGGAGCGACATTTGCCGGGCAATAACGGCGAATCAGCATGACCTGCGTCACCTTGACTAGGCTGAGGTCTCCTTCCAAGAGATCCTTAATGCGGCCCTGTAACAAGGGCACGTCTTTGGGCAAACCCCAATCTAACCCTCTGTTAACCCATGACGCTAGCCGTGGTGGGGGACCCGAGCGAAAGGCAGGAAGCGCCACCCACTTGGTGCTCCGGGGAGTGGTGATGTAAAACCACTCTCATTGCCACAAGCCTAGCTCCTCTTGAAAAGAGCCCTCGGGCCATGGAGCATCAGCATTTTTGCTTATAACAGCGCCTCCGCACTCTGCGTGCCGTCCCTCGATCATCTTCGGCTCCACTTTGAAAGTCTTCAGCCATAATCCGAAGTGAGGGGTAACACGGAGGAACGCTTCACATACAACGATAAACGAGGAGATATGGAGGATGGACTCCGGAGCTAAGTCGTGAAATTCCAGCCCGTAATAAAACAGCAGTCACCTCACAAAGGGGTCCATCGGGAAGCCTAACCCCCGAAGGAAGTGAGACACGAACACTACGCTCTCACCGGGCTGGGGACTGGGGATAGCCTACCTTTGAGCAGGCAACCTGTGCGAAATTTCGGCGGTCAAGAACTTAGCCTCTCTCAACTTTAGCACGTCCTCCTCCGTGACGGAGGAGGGCATCCATCAGCCTTGAAGGTCGGAACCGGACATTGTCGAAGGTCTGAAGCGCCTGGAATCTGGAGCCTAGGGTGTTGGAACTTGAGGCGACGGGCGAACTCGTTTTGGGATTGGAGAAAAGGAGTAAGGCCCTGGTCTCTTTATAAGAGGTTGAATACCAGGAGCCCTCCCCGTAACCGTTTGGGGCTCGCCTTTAATCGAGAAAACATGCTAACGGGCACGATTGGGTTACCCACGTCCGTATTGATGAGAATCCCGTAAAAGGGGGGCACACGATCTCTGCTTTGACAAGACGTGCCAAGGAAACCGCCTCGCAAGACACGCTGAGGTGGGAAAATGAAAACGATTCGAGTGAAGGACTTGGCTGTAGTGTGATAACGCACTGCGGAATACGTCAGCAGATTTGATTTGTGTTGATATTATTCTCTCTATGGCAACATGTGGAAGCTTATTTTGCAGAGCCGGACACTACTCTTGGTGTTTACAATCTTCTATGAAAGACTTGGAGGAGAAACCCGCCTTGCAATGCCAAAGACAATTTGCGCGCCGGACTCGTCGTCATTGAAGCCTGGTTCAGGGGCTATTGAGGGAGTCCTGGATTAGGGGGTGTTCGGGTAGCCGGACTATACCTTCAGCCGGACTCCTGGACTATGAAGATACAAGATTGAAGACTTCGTCCCGTGTCCGGATGGGACTTTCCTTGGCGTCGAAGGCAAGCTTGGCGATGCGGATATTCAAGATCTCCTACCATTGTAACCGACTCTATGTAACCCTAACCCTATCCGGTGTCTATATAAACCGGAGGGTTGTAGTCCGTAGGCAATCAACTCCATATACAACAATCATACCATAGGCTAGCTTCTAGGGTTTAGCCTCCTTGATCTCGTGGTAGATCTACTCTTGTACTACCCATATCATCAATATTAATCAAGCAGGACGTAGGGTTTTTACTTCCATCAAGAGGGCCCGAACCTGGGTAAAACATCGTGTTCCCTGCCTCCTGTTACCATCCGGCCTAGACGCACAGTTCGGGACCCCCTACCCGAGATCCGCCGGTTTTGACACCGACAATTAGCCTAATAGCTTATGACATGTGGCCCTCTGTTTTAAATTAGTTTAGTTATTTCTCTTTTTGCACATGGGAAAAATGACAAATGGGCCCCGCTTGGACCCTGTTGACTTGTCAACCCTGATTGGTCAACTATTGACTTTGACCCTGGCCCCACTGTCATACACATGGCTAGCCCCCTAGTAGGTGTAAGAAGGATTTTGCCTATTTAGTAATTAAATGAATTAGATAAATAAAAGAAATTCAGAAAATGCTTAAAACTTTGGAAAATCATAGAAATTAAATCGTAGCTCGGATCGAAAAACTTTCCACATCAAAGTTGCTCAGAACGACGAGACGAATCCGAATACACAGTCCATCCGTCCGCCACACGCCCCTAGCATAGCAAACCTGCAACCGTCCCCTTTCGGTTCGTTTGTCCGAAAATGCCTAACACTGGGAAACATCCGGATGTTATCCCCCTTCACCTGTATCGCGTAGCATTGTGTTAGAGCACCCCTAGCGTTGTTTATTGCGTGTCATGCATGTGTTTGCTCTATATTTACTGTTTCGTCCCCCTCTTCTCTCCGGTAGACCCCGAGACCCCTGCTGATGCCCCTGTGATCGGCTACGTCGACGACGACACTTCTTCCTTTTCAACAGAGCTTCCAGGCAAGAAAACCCCCTTGAGCATTCTGATATCGCCTATTTATTTCCCTCTCATGCTTGCATTAGAACTGCTACTGCTTTATGTATGATCCTACTCTGATGCATAGCCTGTTTTTGTTACCTGCTTTCATACCTTACCTGCTTAGCCTAAACTGCTTAGTATAGGTTGGTTAGAGATCTGTCAGTGACCCCCACCTTGTCCTAGTTGCCCCGCTTTATGTTCAGTGATCCACATCTAGGCCCCGACACCGCACATCACTTTCCCCTTTTGTTGCTCGACTCTGCAGAGTTACCATCGAGTGCCGAGGGTGGAACCTCATACATCACTCCTGATGAGATCTCTGTAATGTAGCTATTCGGTCATGGTTATCGAGGGTGATTTCCTCCTTAACCACTTCCATTACGGCTCTTTCGTGCAACCCCTCAAGTGTGAACCTCGAGGGTGGATCCTCTATGTTCACCATGATGATAATATCAAGTGGAATTCACGAGGGTGATTCCTTGGGTTTTTCTCTTTGTGTTAGACACACAATTACTATGGTTACTATGACTTTACACTGAATCATGTTACTAAAGACAGGTCAGCCCCGAGGGGTACCCGCGCGAGCTTAATAGCGAGTGATGTGGAGTCAGGTTGAACTAGAAGGTGCCCGCGAGATACTTACGAGGCGTGGCCGGGCATTCATAGCCCTTGCCGCAAGTACTCGTGACGGGGCGACGGGGTCACATTGTTCGTGAGTCTCTTCTCTTTACGCGTGCTCTACGGTTTGGATATTTGATCTGAGGGGCCTCTGGGCTAATAGCACTAACCATCACGTGGGCATAGTATGGGCATTCTGCGTCGTATACATCAGCTGAAGCTTAATAGACGCCAGCGACTGAGCAGCATGCGCCGGGTTGGACCGCGTAAGCTCCTGCCTAGTTGAAGGAGGTAGCTAGGTCTGCTCACCGGCCGCCCACGCAACGTGCAGGAGTTCCTGGGGCAATGGCCCATGACCCCTGGGGGTATAGGTTTAGTCCGGCGTGCTGGCCTCTCTGTTAAGCCTAGGTCAGGTTGCGGCGAATTGTTTGGCCGAGGCCGGGCATGACCCAGGAAAGTGTGTCCGGCCGGAGTTAATCGAGCGTGGTGGGTAAGTTGGTGCACCCCTGCAGGGAAGAAAACATCTATCGATAGCCTGTCCTACGGTAACGGACACTTGGAGTTGTATCCCGATCGATACAACTAGAACTAGATAGTTGATATGAGAAATGGATATGAGACATGGTTATGATGAATGGATAGTATGGCTCTGGGATTGCTTTCTCGCAGGGAGTCGAGAAAGGATCTCTAGCCGAGGTTGATAATACTACTACTACTTTACTTTATGCTACTCTTATCTCTCCTAATGCTGCACGATGCTTGAAGATGCTAGTCTTCGATATGACTAGGCTCTCCCCTCTATTCTGGCATTTATGTAGTTTAGTCCACAGATACAGCCCTTTCCCTTTGATACAGATGCATACTTAGTTTAGATCTGATGTAAGTCTTGCGAGTACTTTGGATGAGTAATCACGGTTGCTTTGCTCCCTCCTTTTTCCCCTTTTCCTTTCTTTCCGGTTGACGCAACCAGATGTCAAAGCCCAGGAGCCAGACGACACCACCGACTACAACTACTACCTCGAGGGTGCTTACTACTACATGGAGGCCACCGACGACTAGGAGTAGTTAGGAGGCTCTCAGGCGGGAGGCCTTGCGTTTTCGATCAATGTTGCTTTTGTGCTAGCCTTCTTAAGGCAAACTTGTCTAACTTATGTCTGTACTCAGATAATGTTGCTTCCGCTGACTCTTGTGTATTCGAGCCCTCGAGGCCCCTGGCTTGTAATAAAAAGCTTGTATTATTTTAATTTGTGTCTAGAGTTGTGTTGTGATATCTTCCCATGAGTCCTTGATCTTGATCGTACACGTTTGCATGTATGATTAGTGTACAATTGAATCGAGGGCGTCACAAGTTGGTATCAGAGCCGACTGCCTGTAGGTAGCCCCCTTTCCAACTCCTTGGCCGAAGTTGAGTCTAGTCACTGAAAAACTTTTACTAACATTGGTTGTGTGTCTTACGGGCCCGCATCACCATTGGGTGGTATTAGGATCTTTTATTCCTCGTCCATACACTAGGACTCTGATCTCTCGTCTATTCGGGTTAAACATCTTACTAACTCTGACATTAGGTTCTCGTACCCACTTCCTCCTGGAGAGCCCCGACATTATCAATGATCGCTCGCTTCGCTAGAAGATTCTGCTGATACTCCTTGATGTTTCTCGAGACCCTGTGCCAACTGCCTTGCAGTTCCTGACCACCGATAATCCCCTTGAGTAACATCCTTGCCGCTTGTACCTTCATCCCTAGTTGCTCCTATTATTACAAGATACCACTAGTACTCTCCGTTGTTTCGAGAATCCTTTGTGCCTTCTGCTTTGCAGCTTCTTTTCGAACGGCGGATAATTCACTTAACCGGGGTTCGTTCATCCCTAGTTGTTCATTTGCTTTCCAAAATACCTGGAAAGGCTATCTGATCTTTCAAAATCCTCTGTAGCCTATTGTTCCTGAAAGTCTTGTGAGCCTGCTTTATGGATACATCCATATGTATCGCAATATTCATTAGCATTCTTTGTCATTGTCATTCCGAGTCTATTGATTGAATATTAATAAGAATAATCCCTATCATCAGTCGATTACTAGAATTCATCTTTCCGGCTTAGATATCATTCTGGATATGAGATGGTTCTCGGCAAATCAATCCTGGATTGATTGGCTATCTAGTTCTATTCAACATACTCATTTCTTTATCAGAGCCCCTGCATTTGATCCCCTAATTTTGGGATCGTAAACCCTTCGTATTCAAGCTTCAGCTTATTCAGATGTTTCCATAAAACGATTCCTTTGCATTCTTCTTCTTCTGGATGGGTACCGATGCTCACATCAGATCCCTTGTGGACCACTACATCCTTTGTTGGATCATTATCCGACAGTGCCCCTCATATTTAATCACCTTGTGAGTTCTTCCCTGATACGTAATGCCTTTGGTAAATTGTATCATCTGCTTTTGTCAACCATGCTCTGCTTTCGAGCTGGTATATTTTAATCCTGAAATTAGTGGTATATGTTCCTAAGATACCCCTACGGATTGAACCTATGCCTTCCCTAATCCATGTGAACTCGAAAGAGATGTGAGTCATACTCTTCGGGTGCTTCACCAGATAAATCTTTCGCACTACAAATTCTTAGAAAATGAGGAGTGAGTGAAAGGTTATGCATTGAAGAAGTGGTAGTCGACCTTGAACCTTTGTGTTCATGCCCATGGACCCGATGTAGAACTTATCATGGAAGTTGCTCGTAAAAAAATAAACTATTGTTATAATCCATCTAGTATTTTGCTTGGATTCTTTGCGTTCATGGTCCCGACCATGATTGTTCTTCTTTGATCCCATTTCACGAACAAGCTAAAGCACTTGTCTTCTATGAACCAATATGCCTACCCAACCTCTATTCTGTTTTACCCTCGAGTGTTACCCCATGGTATCTCGGGAATATTGCAGGAGCTACATAACTTCTTATGGGTTCTTCATCTAACTACTATTGATCACCAATTCCAATATCCCCGGGTTCTGAGTGGTTGGTCACTCGAGAACACCGGTAAGTGAATCGATTCCGCACTCCAATTCGATAACTCTAAGTAACTTTCGTTGCTTACGAGTTTAATAATCCCTCCAGTCATTCCTAGCCTGATCGGCTATATCCCTATCGTGCTAAATTTTAACTGTGCTACCTAGTCCTTCTTTCCCGACCACAATTTCCAACGATGAGCTAAGCTTACATCGATCTTCCTCATCATATCTTTTCGCCTTGAACAACAAGCTTGATTTCGAATTTGTGTTGTACCCATGGATCCAATAACTTCTCGCTTCATCATTCCTTTGACTTGATGTCATTGTCGATCGATTATATCTTCATGAAGTCTCTCGACAAATGTGTCGTGATCATCATCAATATTCTGAGCTCTTCCAGGATATTAATTAAATTCGTGATGAAAATACCATCCTTGCCCCTTGATGATTTGTGTTATCATCGACAACATTTTTGCCTTCCCCCCAACACAAACTTGTTCATATAAATTTAGAATTACATCCTTTTGACATGTTGAAGGATTGCATCTGAACCCATCGGCCACATCCTCATCTCTTCCCTAATTTTTTTGCATGAGATGTTCTAGAATTTACTGATGGATCCTTTGTGTTCCCAAGGTCCAATCTTTACCTAATGACCATGTCAATGCTATCCCGAAGCATGGCTGTGGTACTCCGAATATCATTAATAACATTGGAGGCGCAATGCTAAATGTTTTTTGATCACCTATCCAAACACTGTTGTATGGGTAACGTCATGAATTTCCTCACCCCCTTTACCAAAGTGGTTATCTACTTGCTGCCCTTTCATGTATATCCTGCTCTGCTTGTTTTTGTGAAGGATATACTCCAAATACTTGTGCTTAGTCTGATAATCACAATTTTCCTTTACATTGTTTTGTTAATCTTTCTTTTGATCTATATGATATAAGCAGTAATATTTCCCTACTTATGTAAACACTACAACACAGTCAGTAAGACCCTGTTGTTGTTATTGATGACATTTCGGTAACCACCGATGGACGAGAACTTTGCCTATTGGTCCGCCTCGCCTTGCGAGAAGGAGAACGGTTCTCTTCGTCCCTCGCCCTTGGTACCGACGTTGTTGCCAACATAACCGACAGGCTATCCCCTGACATGCCTTGCTACCATGACCGTGCAATATGTCAGCGTCCTTCGTACTTTTGAACCACATGGTGGGTCCATAACCCACAGTTCCACAGGGTCGAAACCTGACTCTCCTATACATCCTTGATTCCGAAGTATCCTTTGCACTTGCCTTCGTATGTAATTCATGAGCCACAGTACTAGAGATGATCTAGTCTGGTATTAGATGCAATATTTCCTTTCATTCCTCGGAACTCATTTGGCCTTCTGTTTAGGCAACGATTGCCTGCCCGCTCGAAACTTCTTATGGTACCTTCTTATTTGCTCTCGTTGTTTTCTTAAGATCAATTCAAGAGTTCCTTTCTACCTCTTTCCCTTAGTTATCTACCAGTTAATCAACCTTGTAGAGGTCTGTTCTTCCAAAGTAACCCCTTACCCTTTTCATAAGTATGATGGAATTTCTGAAGAAAGGATGACGACTTCATCACGGTGATGTGAAGCAAAGAAATGAAGACATCAATGAAAGGATCACCTCCTTCAAGAAGTGCAGCCAAGAACGACAAGGCTCACTAGAATTTCGTAACCAACTGTTTCCCCCTTACGTCACCTCTTAAATCTCGGGACGAGATTTCTTGTAGTGGAGGAGATTTGTAACACCCAAAGAATCGTGCTACAGTAATCTCCCCTAATGGTGGCCATGTCATCGTGATTACTATGCAGCTTGCCACTTGTCCAAAAAAATCAAAGCCTTTTTGAAATTTAAAATAAGTCGAATAAATTATTTCTTCGAGCAGTAAAACTAAAATGTTCACCTTATCCTATAAATTTCCCTGATCATGGTCATGTTGAATCAAACATTATTTGACCCACCAATTAATTCCTAGGAATTTATGACGTGGGCCAACAACAAATAAAATGGTGTTTTCAATTTAAACAATTGTTTAAACTTTCCCAAATAAAATGAAACTTCGTGTGTAGCACCAAAATATTGTACTTGAGTTATGTGTGGAGTACCATGTAGAACTAAAATCATTTGTTGCTGACAATAAATAAAACAAGAGCTATAGCAATAAACAGAAAGGTAAGTAATGAAACAAAATACACTACTGTGCACTAGGCCCAATCCTGGCCACAGTGCAGCCCAGCCCAGCACCACACCCTTTTCTTCGACCTCTCGGCAGGAGAGGCAGAGGAAGGCGTGGCGGCCATCCAAGCCACCATGGCTGTCGATGTCGCCGTGTCGGCGATCTCGCGGCCCCATGGATGGATAAGAACGGCTCCGTCACCCCCCTGGAGGAACCCTAGACCGCCCACATCCGTCTCCCCCTCTTCCCCCCATCTCCACCTCTCCCTCTCTGTCGTTCTGGAGGAAGGGCCGACGCGCCCTCCCCCGTCCACCGCGTGCCACCATGGCCATCAACCTCCCCTTGACACTCCGCCCTGACCAGGAGCTCCGGGACGCTCCTCCGCTTCTTCTTCGCCAACTAGCACAAGTCGGGACGCCACATCGACGTCGCCCTCGCCGATCCCATCCGCCGGCGTCCGCCTCTACCTCGCCGTCGATCTGCCGCCATCCGCCGCTCGGTTTGCCCGTCGTCGAAAAGATCCGGCCACCCCGACCCCTCCACGAGCTTTGGTGTGAGCTCCCGCATCCGTTCCCCCTATTTTTTCCCGTAAATTCGGCGCTGATTGGTCGTCCCTTGCGTTTGCCGCCATGGGAGGGAGCTCGGCTCCACGCGCCCGTGCGCCCTCTGACCGCCCCTACTCCTGCGTGACCCGTGCTCCGGCGCCACTCAGCGCGCGCGTGCGCCTAGCCGTGATGCCCCCGCTTGCTACTGCTCTCTTGCGTCGGCTGCTGCTGATGCTCTTTCGCTGCTACTGCTTTGAACTGCCGCTATGCTGTTCCTACTGCTGCTTATTGCTATTGTATCTGCTAGTTGCCGCCGCTACTGCTCCATGCGTATGCCGCTGCTCGGTTGCTGCTGCTACTGCAGCTTGCTACCTCCGGCTGCGGCTGCTACTGGCGTCGTGGTGTGTGTGAGTGTGCTGTGTGTGTATGCAGCATGTGTTGGGGAACGTAGCAGAAAACAAAAATTTTCCTACGGTTTCACCAAGATCCATCTAGGAGTTCATCTAGCAACGAGTGATCGGATTGCATCTACATACCTTTGTAGATCACGCGCGGAAGCGTTCAAAGAACGGGGATGAGGAAGGTGTACTCGACGTGATTCAAATCATCGGAGATCCTAGCGCCGAACGGACGGCACCTCCGCGTTCAACACACGTACGGTCAGCGTAACGTATCCTCCTTCTTGATCAAGCAAGGGGGAAGGAGAGGTTGAGGAAGATGGCTCCAGCAGCAGCACGGCGACGTGGTGGTGGTGGAGCTGCAGTACTCCGGCAGGGCTTCGCCAAGCTCTATGGAGGAGGAGGAGGTGTTGGAGAGGGAGAGGGAGGCACCAAAGGCGTGGGTTTAGAAGTCCTCCATCTCCCTACTATATATAGGGAGGCCTAGGGGGGGGCGCCGGCCCTAGGAGATCCAATCTCCTAGGGGCGCGGCGGCCAAGGGAGGAATCCCTCCTCCCCAAGGCACCTAGGAGGTGCCTTCCCCTTTTGGGACTCTTCCCTTCTTGAACCCTAGGCGCATGGGCCTCTTGGGGCTGGTGCCCTTGGCCCATACAGGCCAAGGCGCACCCCCTACAGCCCATGTGGCCCCCGGGGGCAGGTGGCCCCACCCGGTGGACCTCCGGGACCCTTCCGGTGGTCCCGGTACAATACCGGTGACCCCGAAACTTGTCCCGATGGCGGAAATAGCACTTCCTATATATAATTCTTTACCTTCGGACCATTCTGGAACTCCTCGTGACGTCCGGGATCTCATCCGGGACTCCGAACAACATTCGGGTTACTGCATATACATATCCCTACAACCCTAGCGTCACCGAAACATAAGTGTGTAGACCCTACGGGTTCGGGAAACATGTAGACATGACCGAGATCGCTCTCCGGTCAATAACCAACAGCGGGATCTGGATACCCATGTTGGCTCCCACATGCTCCTTGATGATCTCATCGGATGAACCACGATGTCAAGGATTCAAGCAACCCCGTATACAATTCCCTTCGTTAATCGCTATGTTACTTGCCCGAGATTCGATCGTCGGTATCCCAATACCTCGTTCAATCTCGTTACCGGCAAGTCACTTTACTCGTACCGTAATGCATGATCCCGTGATCAGACACTTGGTCACTTTGAGCTCATTATGATGATGCATTACCGAGTGGGCCCAGTGATACCTCTCCGTCATACGGAGTGACAAATCCCAGTCTTGATCCGTGTCAACCCAACAGACACTTTCAGAGATACCCGTAGTATACCTTTATAGTCACCCAGTTATGTTGTGACGTTTGGTACACCCAAAGCACTCCTACGGTATCCAGGAGTTACACGATCTCATGGTCTAAGGAAAGGATACTTGACATTGGAAAAACTCTAGCAAACGAACTATACGATCTTATGCTATGTTTAGGATTGGGTCTTGTCCATCACATCATTCTCCTAATGATGTGATCTCGTTATCAATGACATCCAATGTCCATAGTCAGGAAACCATGATTATCTGTTGATCAACGAGCTAGTCAACTAGAGGCTTACTAGGGACATGTTGGTGTCTATTATTCACACATGTATTACGATTTCCGGATAACACAATTATAGCATGAATAAAGACAATTATCATGAACAAGGAAATATAATAATAATGCTTTTATTATTGCCTCTAGGGCATATTTCCAACAGTCTCCCACTTGCACTAGAGTCAATAATCTAGTTACATTGTGATGAATCGAACACCCATGGAATTCTGGTGTTGATCATGTTTTGCTCTAGGGAGAGGTTTAGTCAATGGATCTGCTATATTCAGGTCCGTATGTACTTTACAAATATCTATGTCTCCATTTTGAACATTTTCGCGAATGGAGTTGAAGCGACGCTTGATGTGCCTAGTCTTCTTGTGAAACCTGGGCTCCTTGGTAAGGCAATGGCTCCAGTGTTGTCACAGAAGAGCTTGATCGGCCCCGACGCATTGGGTATGACTCCTAGGTCGGTGATGAACTCTTTCACCCAAATTGCTTCATGTGCTGCCTCCGAGGCTGCCATGTACTCCGCTTCACATGTAGATCCCGCCACGACGCTCTGCTTGCAACTGCACCAGCTTACTACCCCACCATTCAAAATATACATGTATCTGGTTTGTGACTTAGAGTCATCCAGATCTGTGTCGAAGCTAGCATCGACGTAACCCTTTACGAAGAGCTCTTCGTCACCTCCATAAATGAGAAACATTTCCTTAGTCCTTTTCAGGCACTTCAGGATATTCTTGACCGCTGTCCAGTGTTCCTTGCCGGGATTACTTTGGTACCTTCCTACCAAACTTACGACAAGGTTTACATCAGGTCTGGTACACAGCATGGCATACATAATAGAACCTATGGCTGAGGCATAGGGGATGACGCTCATCTCTTCTATATCTTCTGCCGTGGTCGGACATTGAGCTGAGCTCAATTTCACACCTTGTAACACAGGCAAGAACCCCTTCTTAGACTGATCCATATTGTATTTCTTCAATATCTTATCAAGGTATGTGCTTTGTGAAAGACCTATGAGGCGTCTTGATCTATCTCTATAGATCTTGATGCCTAATATATATGCAGCTTCTCCAAGGTCCTTCATTGAAAAACTCTTATTCAAGTAGGCCTTAATGATGTCCAATAGTTCTATATCATTTCCCATCAAAAGTATGTCATCTACATGTAATATGAGAAATGCTACAGAGCTCCCACTCACTTTCTTGTAAACGCAGGCTTCTCCATAAGTCTGTGTAAACCCAAACGCTTTGATCATCTCATCAAAGCAAATGTTCCAACTCCGAGATGCTTGCACCAGCCCATAAATCGAGCGTTGGAGCTTGCACACCTTGTCAGCATTCTTAGGATCGACAAAACCTTTCGGCTGCATCATATACAATTCTTCCTTAAGGAAACCATTAAGGAATGTCGTTTTGACGTCCATTTGCCATATTTCATAATCATAGAATGCGGCTATCGCTAACATGATTCGGACTTACTTCAGCTTCGCTACCGGTGAGAAAGTCTCATCGTAGTCAACCCCTTGAACTTGTCGATAACCCTTAGCGACAAGCCGAGCTTTATAGATGGTCACATTACCATCCGCGTCTGTCTTCTTCTTAAAGATCCATTTATTTTCTATGGCTCGCCGCTCAACGGGCAAGTCAGTCAAAGTCCATACTTCGTTTTCATACATGGATCCTATCTCGGATTTCATGGCTTCTAGCCATTTGTCAGAATCCGGGCCCGCCATCGCTTCTTCATAGTTAGAAGGTTCACCGTTGTCTAACAACATGATTTCCAAGACAGGGTTGCCGTACCACTCTGGTGCGGAACGTGTCCTTGTGGACCTACGAATTTCAGTAGGAGCTTGATCAGAAGTATCTTGATCATTATCATTAACTTCCTCTCTAGTCGGTGCAGGCACCTCAGGAACATTTTCTTGAGTTGCGCCATTTTCCGGTTCAAGAGGTAATACTTAATCAAGTTCTACTTTCCTCCCACTTACTTCTTTCAAGAGAAACTCCTTCTCTAGAAAGGATCCATTCTTGGCAACAAAGATCTTGCCTTCGGATCTGAGGTAGAAGGTATACCCAATAGTTTCTTTAGGGTATCCTATGAAGATGCATTTTTCCGACTTGGGTTTGAGCATTTCAGGTTGAAGTTTCTTGACATAAGCATCGCATCCCCAAACTTTCAAAAACGACAGCTTAGGTTTCTTCCCAAACCATAATTCATACGGTGTCATCTCAACGGATTTCGACGGAGCCCTATTTAAAGTGAATGCGGCAGTCTCTAAAGCATAGCCCCAAAAAGATAGCGGTAAATCGGTAAGAGACATCATAGATCGCACCATATCTAATAGAGTGCGATTACGACGTTCGGACACACCATTACGCTGAGGTGTTCCAGGCGGCGTGAGCTATGAAACTATTCCACATTTTCTTAAGTGTGTGCCAAACTCATGACTCAAGTATTCTCCTCCATGATCTGATCGCAGGAACTTGATTTTCCTGTCACGTTGATTCTCAACCTCACTCTGAAATTCCTTGAACTTTTCAAAGGTCTCAGACTTGTGTTTCATTAAGTAGACATACCCATATCTACTCAAGTCATCAGTGAGGGTGAGAACATAACGATAGCCACCGCGAGCCTCAACACTCATTGGACCACACACATCAGTATGTATGATTTCCAATAAGTTGGTTGCTCGCTCCATTGTTCCTGAGAACGGAGTCTTGGTCATTTTACCCATGAGGCATGGTTCGCACATGTCAAATGATTCGTAATCAAGAGACTCTAAAAGTCCATCAACATGGAGCTTCTTCATGCGTTTGACACCTATGTGACCAAGGCGGCAGTGCCACAAGTATGTGGAGCTATCATTATCAATCTTACATCTTTTGGTACTCACACTATGAACATGTGTAGCATTACGCTCGAGATTCATTAAGAATAAACCATTCACCATCGGAGCATGACCATAAAACATATCTCTCATATAAATAGAACAACCATTATTCTCGGATTTAAATGAGTAGCCATCTCGAATTAAACGAGATCGTGATACAATGTTCATGCTCAAAGCTGGCACTAAATAACAATTATTAAGGTTTAAAACTAATCCCGAAGGCAAATGTAGAGGTAGCGTGCCGACGGCGATCACATTGACCTTGGAACCATTCCCGACGCGCATCGTCACCTCGTCCTTTGCCAGTCTTCGCTTATTCCGCAGCTCCTGCTTTGAGTTACAAATGTGAGCAACCGCACCAGTATCAAATACCCAGGAGCTACTACGAATACTCGTAAGGTACACATCAATTACATGTATATCACATATACCTTTCGTTTTGTCGGCCTTCTTGTCCGCTAAGTATTTGGGGCAGTTCCGCTTCCAGTGACCACTTCCCTTGCAATAAAAGCACTCAGTCTCGGGCTTGGGTCCATTCTTTGGCTTCTTCCCGGCAGCTTGCTTGCTGGGTGTGGCAACTCCCTTGCCTTCCTTCTTGAAGGCTTTCTTACCCTTGCCCTTCTTGAACTTAGTGGTTTTATTCACCATCAACACTTGATGTTCCTTTTTGACTTCTACCTCTGCTGATTTCAGCATTGCAAATACCTCAGGAATGGTCTTTTCCATCCCGTGCATATTGAAGTTCATCACAAAGCTCTTGTAGCTTGGTGGAAGCGACTGGAGGATTCTGTCAATGACCGCGTCATCCGGGAGATTAACTCCCAGCTGAGTCAAGCGGTTATGTAACCCAGACATTGTGAGTATGTGCTCACTGACAGAACTATTTTCCTCCATCTTATAGCTGAAGAACTTGTCGGAGACTTCATATCTCTCGACCCGGGCATGATCTTGGAAAACCATTTTCAGCTCTTCGAACATCCCGTATGCTCCGTGTCTCTCAAAACGTTTTTGGAGCCCCGGTTCTAAGCTGTAAAGCATGCCGCACTGAACAAGGGAGTAATCATCAGCACGTGTCTGCCAAGCATTCATAACGTCTTGGTTATGTGGGACGGGTGGGTCACCTAGCGGTGCTTGTAGGACATAATCTTTCTTGGCAGCTATGAGGATGATCCTCAGGTTTCAAACCCAGTCCGTATAGTTGCTGCCATCGTCTTTCAGCTTGGTTTTCTCTAGGAACGCGTTGAAGTTGAGGACTACGTTGGCCATTTGATCTACAAGACATATTGTAAACATTTTTAGACTAAGTTCATGATAATTAAGTTCATCTAATCAAATTAATCAATGAACTCCCACTTAGATAGACATCCCTCCAGTCATCTAAGTATAACATGATCCGAGTTAACTAGGCCGTGTCCGATCATCACGTGAGACGGACTAGTCAACATCGGTGAACATCTTCATGTTGATCGTATCTTCTATACGACTCATGCTCGACCTTTCAGTCTTCTGTGTTCCGAGGCCATGTCTGTACATGCTAGGCTCGTCAAGTCAACCTAAGTGTTTGCATGTGTAAATCTGTCTTACACCCGTTGTATGTGAACGTTAGAATCTAACACCCGATCATCACGTGGTGCTTCGAAACAACGTACTGTCGCAACGGTGCACAGTTAGGGGGAACACTTTCTTGAAATTATTATGAGGGATCATCTTATTTACTACCGTCGTTCTAAGTAAACAAGATGCAAAACATGATAAACATCACATGCAATCAAATAATAATAGTGACATGATATGGCCAATATCACATAGCTCCTTTGATCTCCATCTTGGGGCTCCATGATCATCTTGTCACCGGCATGACACCATGATCTCCATCATCATGATCTCCATCATCGTGTCTCCATGAAGTTGCTCGCCAACTATTACTTCTACTACTACGGCTAACGCGTTTAGCAATAAAGTAAAGTAATTTACATGGCGTTTCTCAATGACACGCAGGTCATACAAAAAATAAAGACAACTCCTATGGCTCCTGCCGGTTGTCATACTCATCGACATGCAAGTCGTGATTCCTATTACAATAGCATGAACATCTCATACATCACATATATATCATTCATCATTCATCAAAACTTTGGCCATATCATATCACAAAGCACTTGCTGCAAAAACAAGTTAGACGTCCTCTAATTGTTGTTGCAAGTTTTACGTGGCTGAAATAGGGTTCTAGCAAGAACATTTTCTTACCTACGTGAAAGCCACAACGTGATTTGTCAACTTCTATTTACCCTTCATAAGGACCCTTTTCATCGAATCCGCTCCAACTAAAGTGGGAGAGACAGACACCCGCCAGCCACCTTATGCAACTAGTGCATGTTAGTCAGTGGAACCGGTCTCACGTAAGCGTACGTGTAAGGTTGGTCCGGGCCGCTTCATCCCACAATACCGCTGAAGCAAGATAAGACTAGTAGCGGCAAGAAAGTTGACAACATCTACGCCCACAACAAATTTGTGTTCTACTCGTGCAAGAGAACTACGCATAAACCTGGCTCTGATACCACTGTTGGGGAACGTAGCAGAAAACAAAAATTTTCCTACGGTTTCACCAAGATCCATCTAGGAGTTCATCTAGCAACGAGTGATCGGATTGCATCTACATACCTTTGTAGATCACGCGCGGAAGCGTTCAAAGAACGGGGATGAGGAAGGTGTACTCGACGTGATTCAACTCACCGGAGATCCTAGCGCCGAACGGACGGCACCTCCGCGTTGAACACACGTACGGTCAGCGTAACGTCTCCTCCTTCTTGATCCAGCAAGGGGGAAGGAGAGGTTGAGGAAGATGGCTCCAGCAGCAGCATGACGGCGTGGTGGTGGTGGAGCTGCAGTACTCCGGCAGGGCTTCTCCAAGCTCTATGGAGGAGGAGGAGGTGTTGGAGAGGGAGAGGGAGGCACCAAAGGCGTGGGTTTAGAAGTCCTCCATCTCCCCACTATATATAGGGGGGCCACAGGCCAAGGCGCACCCCCTACAGCCCATGTGGCCCCCGGGGGCAGGTGGCCCCACCCGGTGGACCCCCGGGACCCTTCCGGTGGTCCCGGTACAATACCGGTGACCCTGAAACTTGTCCCGATGGCCGAAATAGCACTTCCTATATAATTGTTTACCTCCGGACCATTCCGGAACTCCTCGTGACGTCCGGGATCTCATCCGGGACTCCGAACAACATTCGGGTTACTGCATATACATATCCCTATAACCCTAGCGTCACCGAAACTTAAGTGTGTAGACCCTACGGGTTCGGGAGACATGTAGACATGACCGAGATCGCTCTCCGGTCAATAACCAACAACGGGATCTGGATACCCATGTTGGCTCCCACATGCTCCTCGATGATCTCACCAGATGAACCACGATGTCGAGGATTCAAGCAACCCCGTATACAATTCCCTTCGTCAATCGGTATGTTACTTGCCCGATCGATCGTCGGTATCCCAATACCTCGTTCAATCTTGTTACCGGCACTTTACTCGTACCGTAATGCATGATCCAGTGATCAGACACTTGGTCACTTTGAGCTCATTATGATGATGCATTATCGAGTGGGCCCAGTGATACCTCTCCGTCATACGGAGTGACAAATCCCAGTCTTGATCCGTGTCAACCCAACAGACACTTTCGGAGATACCCGTAGTATACCTTTATAGTCACCCAGTTACGTTGTGACGTTTGGTACACCCAAAGCACTCCTACGGTATCTGGGAGTTACACGATCTCATGGTCTAAGGAAAGGATACTTGACATTGGAAAAACTCTAGCAAACGAACTATACGATCTTATGCTATGTTTAGGATTGGGTCTTGTCCATCACATCATTCTCCTAATGATGTGATCTCGTTATCAATGACATCCAATGTCCATAGTCAGGAAACCATGATTATCTATTGATCAACGAGCTAGTCAACTAGAGGCTTACTAGGGACATGTTGGTGTCTATTATTCACACATGTATTACGATTTCCGGATAACACAATTATAGCATGAATAAAGACAATTATCATGAACAAGGAAATATAATAATAATGCTTTTATTATTGCCTCTAGGGCATATTTCCAACAGCATGGTGTGTGTGAGTGTGTTGTGTGAGTGCACGTGTGTGTGAGTGGGTGTGGTGCCGGCCCAAACTAGTTTAGGTCTAGATTAGTTCTAGGATTAATTCTGCTATTTAGATAGTATCACTTTAGTGCTAGAGTAGCCTAATAGCTTATGAGCCGTGGCCCTCTGTTTTAAATTAGTTGATTATTTCTCTTTTTGCACATGGGAAAATGACAAATGGGCCCCGCTTTGACCCTGTTGACTTGTCAACCCTGATTGGTCAACTATTGACTTTGACCCTGGCCCCACTGTCATACACGTGGCTAGCCCCCTAGTAGGTGTAAGAAGGATTCTGCCTATTTAGTAATTAAACGAATTAGATAAATAAAAGAAATGAAGAAAATGCTTAAAACTTTGGAAAATCATAGAAATTAAACCGTAGCTCGGATCGAAAAACTTCCCACATCAAAGTTGCTCAGAACGACGAGACGAATTCGAATACACGGTCCATCCGTGCGCCACACGCCTCTAGCATAGCAAACCTGCAACCGTCCCCTTCCGGTTTGTTTGTCCGAAAATGCCTAACACTGGGGAAACATTTCCGCATGTTATCCCCCTTCACCTGTATCGCGTAGCATTGTGTTATAGCACCCCTAGCGTTGTTTATTGCCTGTCATGCATGTGTTTGCTTTGTATTTACTGTTTCTTCCCCCTCTTCTCTCCGGTAGACACCGAGACCCCTGCTGATGCCCCTGTGATCGGCTATGTCGACGACGACAATTCTTCCTTTTCAACAGAGCTTCCAGGCAAGCAAACCCCCTTGAGCATTCCGATATCACCTATTTATTTCCCTCTCATGCTTGCATTAGAACTGCTACTGCTTTATGTATGATCCTACTCTGATGCATAGCCTGTTTGTGTTACCTGCTTTCATACCTTACCTGCTTATCCTAAACTACTTAGTATAGGTTGGTTAGAAATCCATCAGTGACCCCCACCTTGTCCCAGTTGCCCCGCTTTATGTTCATGACTCGATCAACGTGATCGACGTCCAGGCCCCGACACCGCACATCACTTTCCCCTTTTGTTGCTCGACTCTGCAGAGTTACCATCGAGTGCTAAGGGTGGAACCTCATACATCACTCCTGATGAGATCTCTGTAATGTAGCTATCCAGTCATGGTCATCGAGGGTGATTTCCTCCTTAACCACTTTCATTACGGCTCTGTCGTGCAACCCCTCAAGTGTGAACCTCGAGGGTGGATCCTCTTACATTCACCTTGATGATAATATCGAGTGGAATTCACCGGGGGTGATTTCTTGGGTTTTCCCCTTTGTGTTAGACACACAGTTACTATGGTTACTATGACTTTACACTGAATCATGTTACTAAAGACGGGTCGGCCCCGAGGGTTACCCGCGCGAGCTTAATAGCGAGTGATGTGGAGTCGGGTTGACATGGAAGGTGCCCGCGAGATACTTACGAGGCGTTGCCGGGCATTCTTAGCCCTTGCCGCAAGTACTCGAGACGGGGCGACAGGGTCACATCGTTCGTGAGTCTCTGCTCGTTACCGCGTGCTCCTAATCCACTACGGTTTGGATATTTGATCCGAGCAGCCTCTGGCCTGATAGCACTAACCATCACATGGGCATAGTATGGGCGTTCTGTGTCGTATACATCAGCCGAAGCTTAATAGACGCCAGCGACTGAGCGGCACACACTGGGTTGGACCACGTAAGCTCCTTCCTTGTTGAAGGAGATTGCTAGGTCTACTCACCGGCCGCCCACACAACGTGCAGGAGTTCCCGAGGCGATGGCCCATGACCCCTGGGGGCATAGGTTTAGTCCGGCGTGCTGACCTCTCTATTAAGCCTAGGTCGGGTTGCGGCGTATTGTTTGGCCGAGGCCGGGCATGACCCAGGAAAGTGTGTCCGGCCGGAGTTAATCGAGCATGGTGGGTAAGTTGGTGCACCCCTGCAGGGAAGAAAACATCTATTGATAGCCTGTCCTACGGTAACGGACACTTGGAGTTGTATCCCGATCGATACAACTAGAACTGGATACTTGAGATGAGAAATGGATATGAGACATGGTTATGATGAATGGACAGTATGGCTCTGGGATTGCTTTCTTGCAGGGAGTCGAGAAAGGATCTCTAGCCAAGGTTGATAACACTACTACTACTTTTCTTTATGCTACTCTTATCTCTCCTGATGCTGCATGATGCTTGAAGATGCTGAAGATGCTAGTCTTCGATAGTCTACTCCTAGAGAAAGGATCTCTAGCTAAGTATGCTAGTCTTCGATAGGACTAGGCTCTCCCCTCTATTCTAGCATTTCTGTAGTTTAGTCCACAGATACAACCCTTTCCCTTTGATACAGATGCATACTTAGTTTAGATCTAATGTAAGTCTTGCGAGTACTTTGGATGAGTACTCACGGTTGCTTTGCTCCCTCCCTTTTCCCCTTTTCCTTTCTTTCCGGTTGACGCAACCAGATGTCGGAGCCCAGGAGCCAGACGACACCACCGACTACAACTACTACCACGATGGTGCTTAGTACTACGTGGAGGCCACCGACGACTAGGAGTAGTTAGGAGGCTCCCAAGCAGGAGGCCTTGCCTTTTCGATTGATGTTGCTTTTGTGCTAGCCTTCTTAAGGCAAACTTGTCTAACTTATGTCTGTACCCAGATAATGTTGCTTCCGCTAACTCTTGTGTATTCGAGCTTATGTATTCGAGCCCTCGAGGCCCCTGGCTTGTAATAAAAAGCTTGTATTATTTTAATTTGTGTCTAGAGTTGTGTTGTGATATCTTCCCATGAGTCCTTGATCTTGGTCGTACACATTTGCGTGTATGATTAGTGTATGATTGAATCGAGGGCAGCACAGTGACGTGCGCAAAGCACATCACTCCCCCAAAATGGGATGTTCCATTAATCTCTCACAAGAGCCAACTAAGATACAAACAAGATGCAAAAAGGCTCAACACAACTCTCACACGTGCATGATGTGCAAACCAACATACACACTTGATTACTCAAGTTATGCAAATTGGAAGGACAACATATACAAACACATGCAAGGTACAAAACCAAAACATGCAAAGGGGCAAGTAAGGTTCAATATAAACAATTTAAGTACAAGTTATCGTAAGGAGGCACATTGGATATAAGATAGAAACTTGATAACCCAATTGACACTACTTGAGACAATAAGAAAATGAAGTCCCCTTAATTCTTCATAATGTAGCCAAGTCTCCAATGACCTCCAACAACACCTATTGATCAAGTTTGAGCTTGTTGGTCCCCAACCCAGTTGGGTCCCTAAGTGATTAGTCACAATAGGCTTGGCTACCCAAATGGTTCTTTTCTTGACACAAGTTTGAGTACCAACAAATTTGGCAAACACATCGCCAACCTTATCCTTCCCAAGAGAATAGATATCATCAATTATAATAGAGTTGGATAAGGTATCATTCGTGCATGAAGAAGCAACGTGACCTTTCTCATGATATAGGTACCAATGTCTACTCTTCACTTACTTCTCACTTGATTTCTCAACTTGAGAAGCATTAGCTTGAGTCTTCTTGGGAAGAGGCCTTTCTTCAACTTGGGGTTGAGCATGAGCATGAACTTGTGGTTGCTTCCCTTGTTGCTTGTCACTAATGGCCTTCTTCTTCAATGGGCAAGATCTAACATGATGCCCTTCAATTTTGCACTTGAAGCAAATAATCGTGGCCAAATTCTTGACTTGTTTTTGGCCCTTCTTCTTGTTGCTCTTTGTGACGCCCCCGATTCAATCGTACACTAATCATACACGCAAATGTGTACGATCAAGATCAGGGACTCACTTGAAGATATCACAACACAACTCTAGACACAAATTAAAATAATAGAAGCTTTATATTGCAAGCCAGGGGCCTCGAGGGCTCGAATACCCAAGAGTCAGCGGAAGCAATAATATTTGAGTATAGACATAAGTTAGACAAGTCTGCCTTAAGAAGGCTAGCACAAAAGCAGCAACGATCAAAAAGGCAAGGCCTCCTACCTGGGAGCCTCCTAACTACTCCAGGTCGTCTGTAGTAGTAGGCACCCTCGGGGTAGTAGTAATCATCAGTGGTGTCGTCTGGCTCCTGGGATCCGTCATCTGGTCGCAACAAACGGATATGGGGAGAAAAAGAACGCAAAGCAACCGTGAGTACTCATCCAAAGTACTCGCAAGCAAGGACCAACACTACATATGCATCGGTATCAATGAAATGGGCTGTATCTGTGGATTGGACTGCAGAATGCTAGAAGAGAAGGAGAAAGCCTAACCTATCGAAGACTAGCATCTTCAAGCAGCTCCACGCATCTTGCAGCATTCAGAAGAGTACAAAATAGCATAAAGTAAAGTAGTAGTAGTGTTATCAACCTCGGCCAAAGATCCTTTCTCGACTCCCTGCGAGAAAGCAATCCAGAGCAATACTATCCAGTTATCACCTCAAGTATCCAATTCTAGTTGTATCGATTGGGATACAACTCCAAGTGTCTGTTACCGTAGGACAGGCTATCGATAGATGTTTTCTTCCCTGCAGGGGTGCACCAACTTACCCACCACGCTCGATTAACTCTGGCCGGACACACTTTCCTGGGTCATGCCCAGCCTCGGCCAAACAATACGCCGCAACCCGACCTAGGCTTAATAGAGAGGTCAGCACGCCAGACTAAACCTATGCCCCCAGGGGTCATGGGGCATCGCCCTGGGAACTCTTGCACGTTGTGTGGGCGGCCGGTGAGCAGAACTAGCTACCTCCTTAAAAAGGCAGGAGCTTACCAGTCCAACCCGGCGCGCGCCGCTCAGTCACTGACATCTAATAAGCTTCGGCTGATGCATACGACGCATAACGCACATACAATGCACACGTGATGGTTAGTGCTATCAGGCCAGAGGCCCCTCGAATCAAATATACAGACCGTTAGTGTGTTGATAGTGCGGTCACGAGCAGAGACTCACGAAAGATGTGATCCCGTCGCCCCGTCTCGAGGACTTGCGACAAGGGCTAAGAATGCCCGGCCACACCTCGTATTCAACTCTCGGGTACCCTCTAGGTCAACCCGTCTCCACATCACTCGCGGGTACCCCTCAGGGTCGACCCGCCTTTCAAAGTAACAATTGTAAAGTCCAAGTATTTGTGTGTCCAAACATCAAGGGGAAAACTCGAGGAATCACCCCCGGTGAATTCCACTCGATGTAATCATCAAGGTGAACGTAAGAGGAACCACCCTCGAGGTTCACACTTGAGAGATTGCATGACAGAGTCGTATCCGAAGTGGTTAAGGAGGAAATCACCCTCGATGACCATGCCCGAATAGCTACACTACAGAGATCTCATCAGGAGTGATGTATGAGGTTCCACCCTCGTCACTCGATGGTAACTCTGCAAAGCCGGGCAACAAAAGGGGCGTGATGTGATGTGAGGTGTCGGGCTCTGGTTGTCGATCACGTTGATCGAGTCATCGATGATGAAGCAGGGGCAACAAGGACCAGGTGGGGGTCACTGATGGATCACTAACCAACCTATACTAAGCAGTTTAGGATAAGCAGGTAGGTAACAATAAGCAGGTTACAAAAGCAGGCTATGCATCAAAATAGGAGCAATCAATTACAGTAGCAAAATCTAATGCAAGCATGAGAGAATAGAATGGGAGATATCGGGATGATCAAAGGGGGGGCTTACCTGGAAGCTCTGCTGAAAAAGAAGAAGTGTCTTCGTCAACGTAGTCGATCACAGGGGCAACATCGGTCTTGGGGTCTATTGGAGAGAAGAGGGTGAATAAACAATAAATATAAAGCAAACAAAGCAACATAAAGCATAACATGGAAATACGCGGCATTAGGGGTGAACTAACGCAGTGCTAGACGTTGCAGACGGAGACGGAAAACATCACCGGATGATTTCCCGACGTTAGACGGATTTCGGACAAACGAAAGTGAGGGAACGGTTCCAGGTTCAGCATGCTAGGGGCATGTGACAGATGAACGGACCGCGTATTTGGATTCGTTCGATTTTTTTGAGCAACTTTCATGTATAAAGTTTTTCCAACCGAGCTACGGTTTATTTTCTATGAATTTTCAAAGATTAAACCATTTTCAAGATTTACTGAAATTTGGGTAAGTCTGAGAATCGCTCAGTTTTAACACCATTTAGCTATTTTCCGAAGGCTATAACTGTAGTTCTGTACATCCTATAGTTTAGTGCTTTTTACCAATTTTTATCATCTTTCTGTGATCTACATGACAGTGTCATTGACATCCATGTGAGAGTTTAGTTGCTTGATCGAAACTGCATTTGAAAAGTGCCACTTGAAGTTAATTCTGGAAACTATTAAAATATACGAACATAGGATTTTGTGATTTTCATAGGATTTAATCCTTACATCTTTTGAATTTGGTCCAATGGGATGTTTTGAACCTTGTCAAGTGTACTCTCTTCCTGTATTATTTTTACTCATGTTAACCATCGTTTAGTCGCTGTTTAGAGACTGCTCAGAGGGTTAGTCAACATTGGAGTAGCAAAGCTAGCTACTGCTACAGTAACATTCAGTTACTGTAGCAGAGCAGCAGAGGAGCAACGACAAAGGCGGGCGTGGACACACTCTACACACACACACACACAACACGCATGCACACGGGCACGCCGGCGGCCACGGTGCTGGCCAGGGGCGCAGCGCGCGAGTGGCAGCGTTAGCGGGTGAGCGGACATGGTCCGGGCGGCAGCCGGGGCGAGGCCGACGCAGTCAGCAGGCGCGGGGGCAGTGGCAGGCGGCAGCAGCCATGGTCGCACGTAGTAGCAGCACAAAGAGAAGGCAGTGGCGGCAGGCGCAAACGGCAGCGGTAGCAGGGGCAACATGCTGCAGTGGACGAGCACACAAGCGGGTAGAGGCGGGCACGGGGCTGCGCGAGGGCGCGACAGGGGAGTGCCCTGGGACGGCCAGTACGTGGCGGGAGCGCGGTAGGAGCAGGCATCGTCGGTCATGGTGGACGGCGGCGGTGGCTGGGTGTTAGTTCGATTCGAGCGGGCGAGCATGGATTCTGCTAGGCATACGTCACACGCGCCTCCTGGGAGCACTAGATGCACGACAACGACATTGGTTCGCTTCGGGACGGACCCCATCAACGACAACGTGCTCGGCATTGGTGCCATTGCCACGATGGTGCACATGCCCGTGGGGACGGCGATGGAAACGAGCAAATGAAGGAAGGGGGAATAAATGGGAGCTCACATCGGAGTACATGGATGGCTCGGAGGCGTCGGGGTGGCCGGGGTGGTGCGGATCTGGCGATGGCATCTGCAGGGCAGTGAAAGGGGGACGACTTGATCCGCACAGCGTAGGAGAGTTGAGCTCGATCCCGCGGACGGTGTAGCAGAGGCTGGTGAAGCTCTTGAACAAGTGTTCAGGCGCCAGGGACGAGGTTTGGCGCGTGGACGAGATCGGCCATGGCGACGTGCTTTGGTTGCGAGATGCGGGGAAGAGAGCGATCAAGGGAGAGAGGGAATAGGCGCTAGGGTTCATTCCAGGGGGGTTTGGGGTTGCTCTTATCCTCGAGAGGAGTCGCTGGATGGCCGACACGGCACCACCAAAGGCATGGATGGGCGCCACACCATCTCCATGAACAAAGAAAGGGGATGAAGGGGGAGTTGGGCTGGGCTGTGCATTGTGCTTGTAGAGCCCAGCCCAACAGCGGGTCCTTTCCTTTTCTTTCTTATATTTCTATTTCTCTTTTTCTCCCACTGTTTTACATTTAGTTTAGCCACTAAGTGACTTTAGTTAAAAGTGAAAATTAGCACATAAGTATTAGGCAATATATTGAAGAGCCCCGCAAATTTTGAGGTCAAATGGAATTGTATTAATATTTATTTATTAGAAAGGCCATTTTTATTTGTTGTTGGAGCATTTACTAATTTCCTAGGAATTATTTGGTGAGTCAAAAGATGTTGGTTACATCATGACATTGATCAGGGGGAATTATAGAATAACTTGAACACTTTAGTTTTACTATTTGAAAAAACAATTGAATTTTAATTTTCAATTTGACTTTTAAACAAGTGGCAACTTGCATCATAATCACGATGACATGACCACCATTAGGGGGAGATTACTGTAGCAGATTCTCGGGGTGTTACACTCTTGGACTTCTTCTTCTTATTGGAGTTGAATACAAGTCCACCTTTGTCATTGGGGGATTTTTGCACACTCAAGATATTGTTGAGTGTGGACTTCCCTTCATGAGACTTTTGCAAGTCAATCTTCAAAGAAGAGACTTGGGCCTTGAGCTTTTTGATTTCCTCTACATGGTTAGTCTCAACAGAAGTACTAGAGGAAGTATAAGCTTCAACGTTAGAGAAACAAGGAAAGGAAAGTGATTCATCACAAGATATAGCAACATTAAGTGTGCATGAATTACAAGGACTAGCGCATGGCAATATAGCATTTAGACTTGAAATAGTGCTCGTATCCACACGAGGCTCACTAGATGTTACCTTAGTAATCAAAGCCTCATGAGCCATCTTTAGCACATTAAAGGATACTAGAAGATCATCATGAGAGCTTGAGAACTTTCTTCCAATTTCCCATAATTCTAGATAGCAACTCAAGTTGATCCCTTAGCTCAACATTCTCCTTCAAAATGGATGCTTCACAAGAAATAGAGTTAGTAGCACAAGCATCATCATTAATAGCAAGAGGAGAAGGCAACTTGACATTCCCCTTCAAAATGGATGCTTCACAAGAAATAGTTTATATGGCTTATATTGCTCAATATAAATTATGGAAATGATTAGGTATAGTAGGCATTGTGTGAGAACAATTATTAATCTTGTCTTGGAACTACTGAAGTGAATGATTTCTCTTTATCACACTAACTTATCTCACAAAGTTCCGTTTAGTTCTGTGTGATTGAAGTTTTCAAGTTTTGGGTGAGATGTCGATATGAGGAGAATAAGGAGTGTCAAGACCCTAATCTTGGGGATTCCCAAGGCACCCCAAGGTAATATTCAAGGAGCATCCAAGCAACTAGGCTTGGGGGTGCCCTAGAAGGCACCCCATCTTTCGTCTCCAACATTATCGGTAACCTCACTTGGAGCTATATTTTCATTTATCACATGACATGTGTTTTGCTTGGAGCATCATTTTATTTTGTATTTGCTTTCTGCTATTTAGAATAATGCTTTGTATCTTTTCTTCAATAAAAATGTCAAGTATAGCCTTTGCCATGCTTATTTTGCAAGTCTACATGTTATTGTTTGAAAAAAGAAAGTTGCACGCTAGTGCGTGAATTCTTCTGGAAAGTCAGAACGTGATAAAATCTTGAAATTTTACATAATAAGATACAACAATTTTTCTACAGTGTGGTAAATTTTCATAATTTTTGGAGTCGGAGAAGTATGAATCCTCTTGGTTTCTTTAAAACGTTAGAACATGATAAAATCTTGAAACTTTTACACAATAAGATACAATAAATGGTCTAGAGTGTGGTAATTTTTCAGAATTTTCAGAGTTGGAGAAGTATGAATCTTCTTGCATTCTTTACAAACTGTCCTGTTTAGGCAGATTCTTGTTATGTTTTCCTTGTTTTCATATGTTTGCTTGTTTAATGATTCTATTTGAGGATAGGAGTATTAAATATGCCGAGGCATTTAGTATGCATTGTTACATAATAATTTTAGTGATTTGCTACCATACAGAATGATAAGGTTATTGCATTGATTTATACTAACTTATCTCATGAGTTCTTGTTTAGTTTTGTGTGGATGAAGTTTTTAAGATTTAGGGAAACCGTGATATTAAAGGAATTAAGGAGACACCAAAGCTCAAGCTTGGGGATTACCAAGGCATCCTAATATAATATTCCAAGAAGTCTCAAGCATATAAGCTTGGGGATGCCCCGGTAGGCATCCCACCTTTCTTCAACAACAATTATTGACTAGCCTTGGTTGAGCCTAAGTTTTTGCTTCTTCACATGATGTGTGCTATTCTTGGGATGCCATTTTATTTTGTGTTGTTGTTTTAATAAAATACTTAGATATGAAAGTTTTTAAATAAGAGAGAGTCCTCAAATAGCTACCCATTTACTTAACTAATTGTTTGATCTTCACTTATATCTTTTTGGAGTAGTTTGTCGAACACTCTCATGCTTCACTTATATTATTTTGAGAGTTTATAATAGTGATGGCAATTTGCACAAGCTTGTAAATTGGTCCTGATATGATGGATATTCAAGAAGGATGTAATAAAACTTTCATATAGATCATTGGATATGATAAGTTTGATTCCTTGCAATAGTTTTGTGATATGGAGATAATAATATGTGAGTCATGGTGGTGAGTAATTGTGCTTTAGTAGGAGTATTGGTGTTAAGCTTTGTGATTCCCTATGTAAGCTCGTGAAGTCAATAGTTATGCAATGAAGTTATATCCTGCTTGTGGTGCATTATTCGGTGTTAGTTATACTTAATTCTCGTTTATGAGAATTTTCGTTTCTTGGTTGGTTGCTTCTCAGTCTATTTGCTAGCCTTCATTTGTACTAAGTGGGAATACTGCTTGTGCATCCAAACTCCTTAAACCAAGTTGTGCCAAATGATTCCACCATACCTACCTATATGCGGTATTTCCATGTTGTTCCAAGTAAATTTGTATGTGCCAACTCTAATTTTCAAAATGAATTTCCTTTTTTGTGTGCCCGTACTACTCATGACACGGGTGGGGGTGGCCAATATTTCCATGCTAGATGTGTTATTCTCAAGGTGAGTGTTTATTCTCTTGTCATTGCACGAGAATATGGCAGGTAATAGGGATGCCCAGTCCCGAAATGAAACGAATTTTTTATGTTGTCAATAATAATTACCTTGGAAAGTGTTGGTATGGAAGGCACCTGTGGATACGGCTAGCTATGGATTGTGAAAGAATGGTGGTGTCGGAGGATTTCCGCTTCCACCTATGGGACCGGGTGGCCCCTTGTTGGTTCAGCGGGGGGATGGCGGGTTGCACAAAGAGCAGACCAGCGTACGGCAGCGCAGCAGAGAGCACACAAGCGATTTACCTAGCTTCGGGCCGCCACGAGGCATAAGTCCCTACTCCTGCTTTGGTGGATTGATTGGGGAATGAATGTGGTGGTACATAGTACACTTGACCGGTAGGGGCTGTAGCGACTACGCGCGTATGGTGGCTTAGGTTTGTCAAATTTCCAAACCTCCAACCCCTCCTAAGAGTGCCATGGGCCTCCCTTTATAGATTAAGGGGTCACCACATTGGCAAAGTGGTCATTATCCACTGATATGATAGCCAACAGTGCTATCATACCTAACTCTGTGGGCTGACAGGGCGCATTAAATGCGTCGCTGAGTGTCACATCACCGATCGCCCGGCAAGGCATGCCAGGCTATCTTGCCAGCTCTGCACCTACTCTCTTGACACGTCGTAGGACGGGTGTCATTTGTAGGCTTCCTTTGTAAGAAATGGCTACCATATGGCGAACGGCTGCCACTTAATCATCTTATGGCTTGACACCACACTGATTGACGACATGAGTCGTGCTTGAGTGGTTGGTGGGGTGGTTCTGCCCCGCGAGCCCCGGCAGGCTCTACCGGGGAGCCTCGGTTGCTTACTTCTGGTGCTGGCCTTGCCCCTTGCCAGGCTCGCCTTCCCGACAAGGGAGTCCCTTCTCTTGCCGGGCTCGCCTGCCCAACACCGCATGTCGTGCTTCTACAGTGTATCGGAAGTTCTTGTTTTGAGTCCACGAAGCACTTCAGCGTTCGCCCTCTCAGCTTGTTGTGACGCCCCGAGACCGATGTGCCAGGTGTCCTCCAGTTATTCGCTGTTGTTGCCTTATCATTGCTTGCGTGTCATGCATCTCATATCATGTCATCATGTGCATTTAATTTGCATACATGTTCGTCTCATGCATCCGAGCATTTTCCCTGTTGTCCGTTTTGCAATCCGGCGCTCCTATGTCACCCGGTGTCCCTTTCTACCTCTTTTCATGTGCGGGTGTTAAACGTTTTCGGTTTGGACCAATACTTGCCATGCGGCCTTGGTTTACTACCGGTACACCGCCTGTCAAGTTTCGTGCCATTTGGACATTGTTTGATACTCCAACGGTTAACCGAGGAACCGTAAAGGCCTCGTGTGTGTTGCAGCCCAACACCCTTCCAAAGTGGCCAAAAACCCACCTAAACCTCCTCCATCTCGGCCGTTCGATCACGATCGCGTGACCGAAAACCGCACCTCATTTGGACTCTCCTAGCTCCCTCTACTTATAAATATGTGATCCCCTTCAAATTCTCGCGCAGATGAAACCCTAATCTCCTCCTCTGCACGCCACCGGACATGTCCACTCCACCGCCGGACGCGTCCACCCCGCCGCCACATCACTCCGACCAATCGGAGCACGCCACCTCAGCAGCGTCGCCGTCCCGTGCCAATCAAGGCATGCCACCTGTCCATCGCCGACCTTCTCTCTTCTCCCCGCCGCCGCGGCCCGCGGAGCCCATCCGGGCCCTGCGCGGGCCCGAAGCTGCGCCGCCGTTCGCCCGCGAGTATCCGCGCCCGCCGCCATGCGCCTTTGGCCGAAGACACCGCTCGACGGCCACCGCGCCCGCGCGCCACCCTTCACCGGAGTTCTCTGCCACCGCCTGCAACCTCGCCGGAGCACCGTGCTCTCGTGTCCTCTCCGCCCGAGGTCCTTGCCGTCCCCATGGCGCCGCCGCCCTCTTTCTCGTCGCCCGATGGGCTGGACCTCATCGGATCTGCCGCCTGTCGTCGGTCCCGGCCTCCTCGCCGTCCTCGAGCGTCCTCGCCGGAGCTCCATGGTGCGCCGCCGCCGCCGTGTCTCTCGCTCCCGATCAGATCGGGAGGAGGACGAGGAATCAGCCCCGTGGGCCCGCACCGTGACCGGCCCACCTCCAGCCTCAGCCCGCTTCCTCCGGCCTGCACCGTCTCTCCGCTGAACTGGGTCAGGCCCATGGTGAGCGCCAACTATCATCCGCCTCGTGCGATTTTACTATTTGACGCTCACTGAAAAACTGCCAAGTCCCCAGATCTGCTACTTTTTTAGACATATTCATCGCATCATAACTCTGGATCCGTAGCTCCGATTTGTGCGTGTAGCATAGCAAGATGTTCACCTCGACGAGTACATCATTTCATCTCATTGCATCATTTTCATTTGAGCTCATCTTGATGCCCGAAATGTCATTGGTAGAGGGCTATGTGAGTAATTTGTGAGATCTGTTTCAGCAAATGGCATTTTGTCATTTTTGCCATGATTATTGTGTGCATGATATGATCTTGAGCTCTACATGTGTTTTGTTATATGCCATGCCATCTTTACAGAGGTTCTTGCCATGTATTTTTGTGATGTTTGTGGTGACTAGTACAAGCTTGCAAAGTAGCGTAATCGATAATGCTGATTTCAGGGACTTGGAATTTCACAAAGTCCTTGTTCTGTTTTTGTCGGTATGCCATATGTTCAAGTTGTTTCATAGCGATCCGTGCCTCTTTTGAGGATGATCAGTAAGGATGTTTTGTTAACATTTTGGTGCTCTATCCATCCATGTCTTTGTTTGCATTTATGGAGCAACCTAGCTTGAGTCAATCGAGCTCTACTTTTGCTATATCGTGAATCCTGGCAGATTGTTGACATCTTTAGCAATTTTGCTGAGGATGTTCCTATTGATTCGTGCATGCTATGTTGTTGTTCTTGCCATGTCTAGCTTCTATGCCATGTATTCTTGATGGGTGTATGCTTAGTTTGTCATTCCATGCTCTATAGTGAGTGCATCGAGCTCGTAAACATGCCTACTCGTTAACTGATTTGCATGCTCCAGTTTTTCACTAAGTCCGAGATCTGCTTATGTTTTTGCCATGTTCATATGCTTGCAATTGTATTTTCTGATCCCTTTTGGCTCAAGGTCACTAAGGGACTTTTGTTAAGTGCTTTCAGTAGCTTCATGACATGCCTTGCTATGCTATGTTATGTTCCTGTAGCATGTAGTTTTCATGCCCTAAAGTGTGCTTCCTAATGATAAATTCCAGACTTTTGCCATGCTTGTTTGAACCTGTGAATGGATGAATTAGCCGTAGCTCAGTGTTCACCTTTTGTTAGGCTTCTTGAGTGGACCGCTGCCATGTATTTTGTTGTCGTGTTTGAGTGCTGTAGCATATTTATCTTGTTGCATTTAGTTGGTCACTTGCTGATTATCGCAGACCGGTGCCATATTTGTTTTGCTTGCCATTTCCAAACCGTGCATCCGATTCCGGTGATCTTCATATCGATTTCAACCGTAATCACCACACCTTTCCAGTGGCACTCTTGGATTTCCAAGTTGAGCCTAGGTTCAATCATTCCTTTCCAAATCATGCATATGCACCGCATACTGCATCCCGCATATCATACCATGTTCATGTGTTGGTTTGTTTACTATGTTGTGTGCTTCTTTCCTGTGTTGCTTCTTCGGGTTGGTTCCAATAACGTCGCGTTTGTGAGGACCCGTTCGACTACGTCTGTTTATCTTCTTCATGGACTCGTTTCTTCTTCCTTGCGGGATTTCAGGCAAGATGATCATACCCTCGAAATCACTTCTATCTTTGCTTGCTAGTTGCTCGCTCTTTTGCTATGCCTATGCTGCGATACCTACCACTTGCTTATCATGCCTCCCATATTGTTGAACCAAGCCTCTAACCCACCTTGTCCTACCAAACCATTGTTTGGCTATGTTACCGTTTTGCTCAACCCCTCTTATAGCGTTGTTATTTGCAGGTGAAGATTGAAGTTTGTTCCTTGGTTGAGCCTAAGTTTTTGCTTCTTCACATGATGTGTGCTATTCTTGGGATGCCATTTTATTTTGTGTTGTTGTTTTAATAAAATACTTAGATATGAAAGTTTTTAAATAAGAGAGAGTCCTCAAATAGCTACCCATTTACTTAACTAATTGTTTGATCTTCACTTATATCTTTTTGGAGTAGTTTGTCGAACACTCTCATGCTTCACTTATATTATTTTGAGAGTTTATAATAGTGATGGCAATTTGCACAAGCTTGTAAATTGGTCCTGATATGATGGATATTCAAGAAGGATGTAATAAAAACTTTCATATAGATCATTGGATATGATAAGTTTGATTCCTTGCAATAGTTTTGTGATATGGAGATAATAATATGTGAGTCATGGTGGTGAATAATTGTGCTTTAGTAGGAGTATTGGTGTTAAGCTTTGTGATTCCCTATGTAAGCTTGTGAAGTCAATAGTTATGCAATGAAGTTATATCCTGCTTGTGGTGCATTATTCGGTGTTAGTTATACTTAATTCTCGTTTATGATAATTTTCGTTTCTTGGTTGGTTGCTTCTCAGTCTATTTGCTAGCCTTCATTTGTACTAAGTGGGAATACTGCTTGTGCATCCAAACTCCTTAAACCAAGTTGTGCCAAATGATTCCACCATACCTACCTATATGCGGTATTTCCATGTTGTTCCAAGTAAATTTGTATGTGCCAACTCTAATTTTCAAAATGAATTTCCTTTTTTGTGTGCCCGTACTGCTCATGACACGGCTGGGGGTGGCCAATATTTCCATGCTAGATGTGTTATTCTCAAGGTGAGTGTTTATTCTCTTGTCATTGCACGAGAATATGGCAGGTAATAGGGATGCCCAGTCCCGAAATGAAACGAATATTTTTTGTTGTCAATAATAATTACCTTGGAAAGTGTTGGTATGGAAGGCACCTGTGGATACGGCTAGCTATGGATTGTGAAAGAATGGTGGTGTCGGAGGATTTCCACTTCCACCTATGGGACCGGGTGGCCCCTTGTTGGTTCAGCGGGGGGATGGCGGGTTGCACAAAGAGCAGACCAGCGTACGACAGCGCGGCAGAGAGCACACAAGCGATTTACCTAGCTTCGGGCCGCCACGAGGCATAAGTCCCTACTCCTGCTTTGGTGGATTGATTGGGGAATGAATGTGGTGGTACATAGTACACTTGACCGGTAGGGGCTGTAGCGACTACGCGCGTATGGTGGCTTAGGTTTGTCAAATTTCCAAACCTCCAACCCCTCCTACGAGTGCCATGGGCCTCCCTTTATAGATTAAGGGGTCACCACATTGGCAAAGTGGTCATTATCCACTGATATGATAGCCAACAGTGCTATCATACCTAACTTTGTGGGCTGACAGGGCGCATTAAATGCGTCGCTGAGTGTCACATCACCGATCGCCCGGCAAGGCATGCCAGGCTATCTTGCCAGCTCTGCACCTACTCTCTTGACACGTCGTAGGACGGGTGTCATTTGTAGGCTTCCTTTGTAAGAAATGGCTACCATATGGCGAACGGCTGCCACTTAATCATCTTATGGCTTGACACCACACTGATTGACGACATGAGTCGTGCTTGAGCGGTTGGTGGGGTGGTTCTGCCCCGCGAGCCCCGGCAGGCTCTACCGGGGAGCCTCGGTTGCTTACTTCTGGTGCTGGCCTTGCCCCTTGCCAGGCTCGCCTTCCCGGCAAGGGAGGCCCTTCTCTTGCCGGGCTCGCCTGCCCAACATCGGAGGCCCTTCTCTTGCCACTATCTTGCTCCTTAGGCTCGATCTTGGTCCCTCTGAGCTGCATGTTGGTGTCTCTAACTTAAGCTGGTGCTTCAATCTTGATCGTGTGCCTATGCACAGTTGGTCAACAGACCAAGGGTTTGTTGCACCGATAGAAGCCCCTGGGCCTGCCCTGAAGGCGCTGCTGAGCATCGTCAGGGTAGGGCCTAATAAGTGCACAGGCAAGGTTGCTGAAGGGGTTGGCCCCTTAAGTTATCCGTTGCTGCTTCATCAGCCTTGACTCTGGGCCAATTTCCAGTTTTCCTTGGAGAGGGTACACCCGTCTTGAATTAGCGGAGGAGGGCGGTGATCATCCGTGGATGGAGCGGCTTCTCTTCCCTGGCCAGCCTATAAAAGGGAGGGACGGAGGAGGGTAGAGCCATCAACCTTTGCATTCTCCTTCTTCTTCCCTTGCTGGTCTTGTTGGAGAAGGAAGACTGGGGCCAGCCCTCGGGCTCTAACTCGGGGCATTTGTTGCCTCATGCCAGTGCTCGTACTTTTGGAGTGAGCCTGGTCCTTGGTGTGGCGAGTCTTTTGGTATCTTCGAAGCTCGGCCGGGAGGCAGGGCTGGAGATCATTGGTAATCCCAGCACTGCCCCTTCTGGAGGTCTTGGGGCCGATGTTGACGGGAGGCGTGCCTTCCTGCCCGCCAAGGTGGGGTGCTGCACGCCTCTAGCCCCCCGGCCTTTCCGACTGCTTGTTGTTTCTCCGCTGGAGGCGTCGGACCTGAGTCTTTGCGCTTCTCGGGAGCCGCGGTGGTGAGGAGAAAGCGAGGGAAGACAAAGAAGGCGGGTGGCAGGGGGTTGTGTCGGAGTACGATGGCGTGGATGCCTTCGCCTCCGACCGTCGACCTGCCACCTCGTCTTTCCGCTCTTCCCCTCCCTCCCAGGCACCGTCATCACCAGCCTCTTCGGGTGGTAGCCGGGGAGGAATGTTCTCTTGGTGCCTTCTGCTCACCTCCAGTAGTCTTCCGGCTGTGCTTCGGTGGATGATTCCATCGACGCTCAAGTCAGGTCTTCTTGCTGGCTCTGGAGGTGGAAACCAGAAGGCGCCACCCCGTCCCCCGCTCTCCTCCATCATAGCCTCATCACTCCCGGTCTTGTCAGGTCGTGCCCGATGGGCCCTGATGGGACCGGGGTGGGCTCTTTCTTGGGTGCTCCTTTTCTCGTCATTTCCTCCTTCCGCCGCAGTGCCTGCAGGAGGGAAAACGAAAAGAGGGGATCATGGGGCACTTATCTTTTTTTAATCTTAAACTTGTAGGCAATCTCCAAATTTTAAATAATGTAATCCTTTCATCCATGTTTGTGTTCTGTAATGCTTGTACTTGTATCTGCATGTCAATGAAAGAGTTAAACCTTGTCGGGAACCCGTACATGCATTTGTCCATGTAGAGGTGGAGTGCCTCTTTACTGTAATTAAATGAGTTTTCCCCGGTACGATATCCCGCCATCACCCTTTTCATCTGCCGGAGAACCATGCCTGCCGGGGAACAGACTGAGGCGCCAGCCCCCCACCCACTCCCTTTTCACCAAGGGCCACTGTGACCATCCAGGCCGAAGCAGCGTTTGAGCCAAGGATGGGAGCACCCTAGTTCCAAGATAGTGGCGAGGTTTCTCCATGCACAAGTTGTAGCTTATAGAACACTAATGGACAAGAGGTAAACTTATCTGTTTGGCTTGCCGGGGATCACTGTGCCGTGCAATCTTCTCGTCCCTTGTCGGAGTCAAGTTCATGGCAGGAACCTGCAACTCCATGTAGATGAGAACGAATGCAGGATGCAATCCTATCTATATGCATATGCAAATGGTCATGAAATGCTTATGCAGTGATCTAGGTGTGCTCGTGCATGCATGCGATCTCGATCCCCCC